>NC_092423.1:125129743-125448909 GCF_036169615.1 Heliangelus exortis
GAGATTCCTTTTCATTTTCCTTTTTTATTTTCTTTTTTTGCTATGATTTCTGACAGTCCTGACATAACTGATCTCTTTTAACCACATGGGATTTCTGAGTATTGATGTTCCCGGCATCTTTTTCTGTTTTCTGCTTCTCTGTTCTCCCAGCTAAGAAGTAAAGGGGCTACATTTAGTTTAACATATATGTCTTATCAGAAGGAAAAGTCTTAAATAAAATCCCAAACATAGCTATCTGTTCAGTGGATAAAGAAATCAACCTCTGAAGGCCACCAACTATCATAGAATTTTTTTCTAGTAAGGTAGAGCCCTAATGTGGCTACTTTAGGCAAGGCTTAGGAGCTACAAGTCATTATTTATGCCCTATGCTAGGCTTCTAAGTTCCTCTATTCCAAGTTGAATTCCTAATAGCTGAGGCTGACCTTGGAGAGGGTTTAAGTTTTATTTACCTCTGAGTTTGCTACCATTTTGAGTCTAAACAGTGCCTAAGTAGTTGTCACTTATACCCAAATAAAACATGCAAACTCATTCTTCTAACTGAACCAAACTGTTCATGAACTGTGAAGCTCTATTTAATTTTGAACAGAGAGATTTTCAGAATATGCTTTATGCCTTAAATCGTTACATCTGCTTGGACCAGATAAAAGGGGTTGGGCTATCTTACCCAGTACACCAGAGTGATTCCTGGGATAACAGCCTTCCAAAAGAAAACACAGGTTTTATCTGTAAATGACCTAGTTTGTGCACTCCAGAAAAAAAAATGCAATTCACACAGACTGTGGACTGTCAGGGAAACAGGACTTGGAAGAGGTTTGGGAACAAAGTTATTTGACATTGTGACAGTATTCAGATACTCCATATCTTCCCTTTAATGCTAGTCCTTCAGATGTAATAAAATATTTTCTTACAAGAGAACATGAATAGAAAAACTCTTTGGCTCTCTAAACCTAAATCTGTTACTTTAATCAAAGCATGAGCTAAGACATGTAGAGGGAAGCTGTCCAGTGTGACTGTGTAGCACCTTCCCAGTGTACAAAGAAGGGGAGTGTATGCAAAACAAGCTGTCATGTGTCATGCTGAGAATGTTTGACTGATGCTGAAAATCAAAGCAAAAAATTATCTGTGAACCATGAAACAAAAGCACTGCATGATGCATCTCTTGTTTGGCAATTAGACAGCAAGTGAGCAAATCTTGGATAACATAGATGCCTCTACATGTCACTTCAGGGTAACATTTGAAATAGAAGAATTCTGGAAAAGTGAAGAAAGATAATCAATATTTTGATTAATGTTAAGCATGTTATTTGGGAGTTGTTCGTTCCATTGGCTTGTGAAAGGATGAATGAGTTGCAAACCTAAACATCAGATATCCAATATATTGAACAGCATGGTATAAATTAAACTGATTTCAATTTGGAAACTTTTCTGGTATTAAATATTAATATTAAAAAAAGTAAAAATGCTGGTTCTTCAAGTGCTTTTCTTGTTTGTTTTCTTGGGTGCTGCTTTACTGTTACAGCTTACCCTCTCTGGTTCTCCTGAATTATTATTGAATGTTTCAGATTAAATTTTAATATTTCAGATTAATATTAAAATATTAAGAATTTCATAGGCAAAAATACTACCTAAGGGAGAATGTCTGTATCTTGTATCTTTATTATGACAAACACTGAAGTAAGAAACTCTGGTTTTATTAAGCCTTGGAAAATCTCCTTTGCCTTCTGAAGAGGATCATAATACACCTTTTATTGGATTGAAAGTGGCTCAGATAGACATTGATTAAGCATTGATAAAAATATGGGGTTTTTTTACTAGCAAGACACAGCAGAAATGTGCACCTAAACCTTTCATATCTTACAGCAAAATGTCTCCTCACTAACACAGGCTCATTTTTGCTACCAGCAGCAGTGCATTGCCTATATACTTGGAGAAAATGCAGGTTGATTAAAGTACACTCCTTACAATTCCTAACAAGTACCCAGAGTTTCCCCTGTTGGCTTTGTGGGTGATCTGTGAAATAGATCTATGAAATGAATGTGTTCTATTCCACTGACTGCTGTTTAGATCTGAATAAAATCATACATAATGTATTCCATTGAAAATTATTGATGTCTAGATGTTTAGTTGATTTTATTTATAATAAATGAAACAAGTAGCACAAAAGTGTCTGGCAAGAAATTATAAGATTGATAAACCTAGTATTGATTGTGTTTCTTGACTTGAAAGTTATTTGGAGGAGAATAATTTTGGGAAACTCCTCTTGAATTGGACCCAAATATTAAACCAAAATTTTAATTATCTGACAAATGCTTGTGTGAAAATAGACCTGAAAAATATTGAGTTGGGACACTAAATTACTCATGTGAGCTGTGATTGCTAGATATTTACTAATAAGTTTGGGTTTTTTTTGCTTGTAACAGTATCTTTACCTGTAAAATGAACGGTATTAAGAAGATATGGCTCAATTGGCAAGTTTGTTAATTCGTATCTTTCAGGAAAAAACCCCAACATATTTCCACGAACTTAAGATTCTAAGATATGTAAGACCCCAAAAGCTTTCATTCAGAACTGGTGTTTTTCCACCCAGTGACCTGCAGACAAGACCCAACCAGGTTCCTCTCTAGTGTGTGAGAAGTGAAATCAGTGACTTCTGTAGCATCTCTTTTATTCACCTCTCTTCCTTTCTTCCTTTAATCAGCTAAATAAGGGATTTTCCTTCTTTTTTCTTCTCTTTTATTAATGATGAGATTCTTATAAGTTTTAGCAAGTATGAAACACCTCTGGAGCTGGAAAGGGCAAGGTTTCAGGTAGGTTAGAATATGTCATGAATTTGGCCTCTGCTCTTGGATCAGCTTTTAAGTAAGTGCTGCCTTCTTTCTTGCTAGGACTCTGAAATAATAATAACTTTCAGCTTGTCTCCAAGTAGATTGAGCATGGTTCAACGAACAATTGAAAAGAATTGAAAACAAAGAACAAAATTACATGTTTGTTGACACAATAGGAACACAGATCTTTGCAAAGCTGAGCTGGATGTCCAAAGTTTTACAAAGCTCTCCTTTGCATATTAGTCCTATGGTCTTCTATTGTGCTTAGATTTCAAGAAAATTGTATTTTTTTTTTTTTTTTTTTTGTTCAGCTTTTTTCTAATTTGAACCATTAACTCACCTTTTCTTTACCCTATACTTTTTGTGTTTTCCCTCACACACTAGAGAGGATGAAATTCAGCCATCTGTTTGTCATTTTTGTAGAGGATATGGTAGCAATCTCTAATGAGTGTCCCTTCAGAAATTACAGAAGTAAGCCCACTGTCACAAACTACAGCTCTTTTCCATACAAATTAGTTTTTCCTACTGTATTTTTCCCAGAAAAAATAATGTTTCTTTCACTCTGCTCATAGCCAGACATATCACAATATCTCTATATGTTGTCATGTTGGGCATTCCTCTTCTGAGGCTAAAGTTGGCTGTAATTTTATACAGTATCTAAAAAGCAGCAGCTGTAAATTTTATAGTAATATATACCAATTAAACCACAATGCTGTTATAAAACTTTTTTCTGTTCTCTTATTTATTGACAGATTTTTTTTTAATTACAACACAATGAAATTATGGTAAGTACATAAGATGCAATAGTATAAAAAGCCATTTTAACCCTTCCCTTGGTTAAGACACTTACAGCAGACAAGAACTGCCCCACCCCAATTCCCCCCTTCTCAAATGAAAACAAAAAATAAATATAAATTAATAAATATAAAACAAATAACTGCACAGCCCTTAACTCTTTGATTGCCATGGCAAGAACCTTGACGATTCTAGCGTGTGGCTTTCTGTGGTTAAAGGTTGCCGCAGCAGTCAAAGGGTTATAGCATTGTAAACATAAGTACTTTGTTGAAAATGTTCAGTCATGTTAATGGTCTACAGCAATGAGATTATTATCATGACCCCTTGACCTTTAATGATACAACATTATAAGGAGTTAAAGAGATAATAGGTTGGCAAACTGTTACATAGAGTAATTAACCCATTTTGTTTAACAATGCACTATGAGGTCTTGATTTACTAAGAAAAGACAACTTGTGTATAATGAAACACTGTTCAATGCATTGATCAGAAAAATCAATGGAAAAATCAGTCTAAGCACCACAAATTTTTGCCTGATTATATCTGACAGTCATAATACACTTTAGCACCATTTAGTCAGCCTTGCATTTGCACACAAACAAGCTTTGTGTTTGTCAGTAGAAACTACCTGAAGGAATAACATATGTCAGTTATAAAAAGGTTACTGTATAGAATGCTGTGTGAGCAACTAAAATAAAATAAAATAACAATAACATAATGAAATTTAGTTGCAGAAAGCAAATAAAACTCCAGTTATTTTGTTACTAACACATTTCCTAATGAGTTGAACACGGGCATGAAATGAATACGGGGCCATGCAGAGAAAAGGGAATGAAAATGAGAAATTTGGACCACAGAGAAATCATCATATCCCTACTGTGACTTACTCGCCACTCTTTGTGAATTAAATGAACAACTGTTGGATGGTTCAAGAAGTAGAACTTGAAAAGTGTTGAGGTTTAACAATGTGTGAGTTTTATGGTCATGTTATGCATAAAACCACTTTCAGAGGTATCTTAACAACTGCACCAAAATCTTTATCTCTCCACAAAAGGTTGAGCAAATCCCAATGTGAGAAGAGTTACAACTGCAGTAGCTTCAAACTAGAATATTGGAACCAAAATGCTTTCTGCTTGAATCACAGAGAATTACAGGGAGGAAGGAATGGCAACAAGATGGAAAATGGAATGAGCTATAGAAATTAAAACAATATTCAGCAAGTGGAAGAAGAAACCAGGTTCTGGTAGACACAAGACAGAGTGTTTATACATGTGCTTAAAAAGTAGGCAAGGTGATTGTTATTTAGAAAATAAGAGAAACAAGAATGTGTATGGAGCATAGAAAACAACGTACCCTTCTTGTAAATATCCATATCAAACTCTGATAGGCCACACAATAACAAAACCAGCTGTACATTCTTTAACTGCTATCAATAGTAACCACGGGACTGGCAAGGAACAGACAACACCTCCCTCAAATAGCTTCTGATCATATAGGAATATTTATGATATACAATGGTTGTGCGGAAGTCAAATACCTGCATCTTTCTCTGCAAGCTGTGATTGAACCATAAAATGAATCTGACTCCCAGACTACAGTAGCAGATGTCAGAGAGATTTTTTCATATGTTATTTATGATGCCTAAAAACTAGGATCAGTGAGAAAACAATGGATAGTAGCAAAGCATTCTGCCTTGCAACAGTGCTAGCTTATTATGTTAACAGCAGTACTGAAATGGCAGCCAATGCATGAACTGACTTGTGGCAGAGGAAGGAGTCCATCCATATAATTACTGTCTGCTTATTCTCAACACAGATTATATGCATCAGAATGCAAAAAAGAAAGAGAGAAGGCTAAGGATGAGAACTGGAGCCACTGAAACTAATACAAATAGTTTTGAAATGCAGGTTTTTAGACTGCTTAGACTCTCATAGATCGTATAAACCATCTATGGTTGTTACACTGTTGTACACATGACCAGGCAAGTAGCCACAAAATGCAAATAATGAGTCCATGATGGTCAGTCCATGATGCCTTACCACATCTTTTTCACAAGGAAGGATGGCAGAGACATGCTAACCTGAAGTAAGTTGGAGCTCAGTGTTGGGGGTCTAGACAATGAATAAGATTTAGTGAAAAATATGTCAAGTTCCTCAATTGTTCACAGTTTTTCCAAAGGTACTGCCTCTTCACCAGAAACACAGAAAGTTGCATTTCCTTGTGACAAGGCTGTGAAGAGCTGTGTGTGATTAAATGAGATGGATAACAAAATTGTATTTTCTTCTTTTCTCTTTATACTGTACAGATCTTTTCTCACTTGTTTTCCATGAGCTTATAACATCAAATTTAGCTTTAATTAGTCAGGAAAGATATCAGGGCACAGTGAGAAGGGTGGAATGGAGGGGAATCAGAAGTTTTATCGTATTTATCAACTTCTGTAAAGAAATAACAACAGACAATCCATCCAAAGGTCATAAATGCATTTTTCTCACAGCAAATGCTTTAGGATTGACATATAATGGAAACAAAGATACCTGGTTGTAATATAGACTAATAGATGTAAGGGCTTCTTGGGTTATCAATATTTCATCGAGTGAAGTTTGTTTGGTTTTTTTTTATCTAATTTCTGAAAACATATGTAAGTACATTGCACTGTGACATGTGTTTGCACATAGATTTAGGCTTAGTTTTACCAAACATCTCTTGAAAGATTTTTATTGCAGTAGATAAGTAATGTGCACTCTATGTAGGTTTGTACTCAAGTTTAGAGAAACTATCCCAAGGAACTTTATGACTGACTACTCTCTGGTGGGTTATGACACGAAGTGTGGAATTCAGTGGACTTTCTACAGCCTGCCAGGTATCATTGTTGGAGACCAATAATACTTCCAAAGTTTTCACCGACTTCCTTATAGTATATCCTGGAGAAGAGGCTTTATAGTGGCCTTCCTGTACCTGATGGTGGCCTCCAGGAAAGATGAAGAGGGATTTTTTTTTTTAAGGGCATGTGGCAATAGGACAAGGGAGAACAGTTTGAAGATGAAAGAGGGTAGATTTAGGCCAGACATTAGGAAGAAATTCTTTCTTTTGAGGATGGTGAGACAGTGATACAGGCTGTCCACTAAAGTTGTGACTGCCCCCTCCCTCCCTGGAAGTATTCAAGGCGAGGTTGGATGGGGCTTTGAGCAACCTGGGCTAGTGGAAGGTGTCCCTGGTCATGGCCAGCAGGGTTAGAACTAGATGATCTTTAAGGTCCCTTCCAACCCAAACCACTCTATAATTCTTTTTTATTGTTATGTAGCAGTTACACACAATTTTAGTGGTGTCAGTGGCCCTTGGTTCCTTCCCTTTCTGACAAACTGGTTTTGTAGATATAAACCAAAAATGTTCTCATTCCTTTTCTTACATTCTTCTGGAACTGCAAAACTGAAATAATGCTTATGCTGCTTTTTCTGTTTCTGTCTTCAGTCTTTGACCAAAATACTTAATTGGCTTTTCTGTGGATCCTAGAAGTTGTGGAAAGTAAGTCCATGACTAATTTAGGTTTCCTCTGAGATACATTTATATAGTTTGGGTATTGGTGGTTTGTTTTGTTTTGTTTTGTTTCTTTAATTTGTATTTGTCATTACTGTGATCCAAGGACTACCATCTTCAAAGGAACACATATTGATAGCAGCTGAGGACCTGTGTATCTTGGGTGATGAAAAGTGAAGTACATGATCCTTGATTTGTCCTCTAAAATGTCTTTCAACCATACACAGTAGTACAGTACTGTACATGAATTTTCAAGAGATGTCTGCATGGTTTTGGAAAAACAGTAAAAATGGATTTTAGACCTATACTTAGTTGACAGTATTTTACTTAATCCATTACATAGAGTAAGAGCTGGGAATGGATTATTGGCATCATCACACATTCCTCCAATTTTGTATTCCTATTCAAGACTAAATTTTATTTGGCATTACAGACTCAGGCATTTCTGTGAGCTGTGTGAGTATTGACAATGGCTCTCCTGGAAAACGTTTTAATAGTTTCCATCTACCTTGTGGTACATGGCCAGAATTTGTAGCACTTTATCATAGGTAAAACACAACCAGTAAATACAAACCATAGCTATGCCTTGCTGGTATGAATTGTGGCTGTCATGATCATTTATAAGAGCACTGTAGGTTGCTGATTGTGTCTTCCAAATAAACGCCATTTCTAACATTATTTCCTAACTTATATAACTTTATATATCCAAGCCGACAAACTGCTGGGAGTTTACTTCAACATGGGGGATCCTTAAAATATGAAGATGATCAGTACATGAGCCCAGGCATTTTTGTGGCAATGGCCAAGCACAGAATACAGAGTACGTGTATCTGTTCAGATGTATTGTATACCTAAATATAGGGCTATGCATTTCAACTGGACTATATTGCTTGTACAATAGTACTTTTTGAGCTATAAATAATGTAATGTAACTGTGAACACTGACAGAGTATTATAAACCATCATTTTAAACTATAGGAAACCATACTTTTCTTTCTTTGAGGTTGTAAAGGAACAAAAAATTATTCACACCTTATAAAACACTCTCAGCTCCCATAAGGTAGATGATTTTGTGTACAGCCATATATGTTATGAATATGTGTGCAGACTGTGCAGGAAACTATGCCAACACATCAGCATAGAAATGTGGATTAGAAACATCATTTTCTGACTTAGCACATTAGTCCTTGCAAGTGGTGAAACCATCTGGGCATGCACTGACTGGCAGAGTTACACTGCTCTGGTGCCAGTGAATAAGTAATGTAACACTTCACTAAAAACTCTTCAGACTCTATTGTCATATTGTCAAGGGCTAACCAGGTAGTTTAGGAAGTTATTTTATCCCAGCCTTCTGTTACTAATCCCGCTTCCCAGAAAGCCAGAATGATGGATGGACAAATGGATGACCTAGGACACATGTATGGGACAGAATTAAAGTGATTATTCCATGTGTTAGTGCCAGAAGGCAAAATGGAGAGAATGTTCAGTATATATTTTACTGCAACAGGAAAAAAACAAACCAAACCAAAACAATAACAAAACCAAAAAAACCCTAAATGGGCATGAAAGACTATGAATTAAAATATGCCAATAGCTTACCAAGGAGATTAAATTTGTAGTTATAAAAAGGATGTGATGCAATTTCACAAGGTAGAAATTACTATTAACTAAACAGTAAAGTTTGGTTTATGTGGTGCCTATTATAATTACCACCTGTGGGCAATGTCATTCTACAGAAGCAGAGGAAACAAAGTTGTGCCATTGGAAAGCTTCATGCCATCAGAAATGTCTGGCAAGTGTAATGACTATTGCTTATGTAGTTTTACTGTGACAGCAAGTAGCACTATGCTGCATGTACATCCAAGCATAGAAAATTGTTTGACCCATGCTAGTTTACATCAGCATTTCTTCATTTATGTCTTTTCTGCCTCTGATATTTAATCTATATTGAGGGCAGACTGGAGCAGTACTTAAGGCTGTCTCCACAGTATAAACATACTTTATGTATACATCTCACAGAATGCCGTATTTCAAAGACATAACTGGCAGCCGCAACTGTAAATGTTAATAAACTGACTATAATTTGTAAATTATATGCTAAATTAAATGTATATAGGGAAACAAGACCTATTCATGATGCATGAGTGTAATGCTGTCTACATGCTTCATTGAAATACATTTTGATTTTAGGAACAGATGCTTGCTGAAGTCACATATTGATGATCCTTCAAAAGATGAATCCTGATTATCATTGGGCCTTCCTAGTTACATGCATATACCAAATAATGCCACGACATATGGAATCTATGCTGCCTAATATTAAATGCTACCTTAGATCAAGCATCAAATTGAGCCAGTCTGCAACAAATGATGATATGCTTTTGATGCTTACTAGGTATTTTCAGCACTGATGGCACTGATGACAATGTCTTCCTCTATCAGCCTCTGTCATCTGAGATGGCAAGTCACGAGAATGGGTTGGACAGATTTGACTCACACATTACATCTTTTCATGAAACCAGCGCAAAACAATTAATTGATTTACATGCATAAATCAGAGATTAATTTTAGGATTACATGGTTCATTTGCACCTGATTTTGTAACTGACATATGTTGAAATGGGCTTATCTTATGTGAACCACTCTGTCTTCAGTCTCTGTACCACGAGCTAAGGAAGTACACCTAACATTACAGTGCTGGTGTTTTGTCACATCTATAACATTGTACTCAATAACAGGCTATCCCTAAGCTCCCACACAGTATTATTTGATTGACAGCATGGCTGCATACCCACGTGGCCAGCAACATCTGCTCCTTCCACTGATAACATGATTTTCCTTACAGGTCATAGGGCTTCAGGCATCTATTTATTCTTATGGAAATAGAGCAGGCCAAAGACAGTCTTCACAACAACAAAAGGTGACAGGGAGTTACTGTTTTGTAATGGCTGCTTTGCATCTCCTGCTGCCACAGTGCATGGCTTTCTCCACCTCTGTAACGGGTGATAAAACTTAAGCCATGTTCCTAGAAGATATGGGAGCCAGGACAGAGCAAGCCCCTGCAGTCATATTCTTGCATTTCAGCCCAGCCACCTTGTGCTATTTCCATTTTAGGCTGCTAATGGTGTCATAGCTTGCTTCTCTATTTTCTTAAAAATGCAGTACCTGGAACATTCACTGTTCAGTTTGCTATGTGTCTGTTTTAAAGTTTGCCCTAGTGATGTTTCAAATGCAAAAAAAAAAAAAAAAAAACCCTAGAAGATTAGGAATGTAATGCTTCCATTGCTTA
Organism: Heliangelus exortis; assembly: GCF_036169615.1. NCBI lineage: Eukaryota > Metazoa > Chordata > Aves > Apodiformes > Trochilidae > Heliangelus > Heliangelus exortis. Next base: position 125,140,187 of record NC_092423.1, read on the forward strand.
TAGGCAGACCTACTTTCTATTCTACACACTTTTTTCTAACCAACAAGCTAGAATTTGATTCTATATAATTTGGTACCAAAAGCTACATTTAACTGACATTAAGATTGTGAAGTAAGACCCCCCAAAAAGTTGAAAATTCAAAAATTAAGCCTTACACTCTGTTCTTAACCCACAGTGCTCATGGCACAGGCCAAACAACTGAAGAGGTGAAGTACACTTCTAAGAAAAAGTGTAAGTCTTCCCCTTAGATTTGAATCTATAAGCTTTTATTTGCATTCACAAAATTAGCCTTAAAAAATCTTTTCTTTAATTAACCCCTCCCTTTGCCCCACCTTGAAAGAAGAAAAAGAACAAAAGTTCATAGGAAGATATAAAATATGTATTACATTTATTCAGGAGACTTTAAAGGGCTCCTTTGGAGCCGTTTGAGTCTCTCTATCCCAGCCTATCCAGTAAATATACAGTTACATTAGTTTTAATTTTTTTTTTTTTTTTTGATAAAAATTAATTTTTGTCTACAGTCAACAACCTTTTTATAGGCTTATACATTGAAAGGCCAGGGGAAACACTGCCATCATCTACTCTGGCCTTCAGCATCATACAGACGATAGCACTCTGAAGATACATGACCCTGTATAGTCAGCTTGATAGACTGCAACTGATTAACACAATGCATATTCAGTTTTGCATTTTTCCACAGTACAGATCATGACAATAGCAATATGGAAATGTTTATTGAGAACTTTATGAAAAAAAGTTACGGCACACGAGCAGGAACCCAGATTGCAGAACTGAAAATATTTTCAATTTGTTTTTTCTTAATTCTCAGAATTATAAATCCTGGTAGAAAAACAACTGTTCAAAAATAACATTGTCTTAGAACTTTTACTTTTCTGAGTTCAAAATGAAATCAGGCAACATCACTTATTTTTTCTGAACTTCTATAATTTGAAACTAAGCAGTATGTATTTGGGAATTACAGTGAACACAACTGCTCCTACATTTTTTCTTAAAGCAAACCTTTATGACTGTTATAACATACTTAAAATAGGAGAATGTAATAGAAATTCTGACACAATCTTGCTCTGTATGACATAAACATGCCAATATAATATTACTCTTTTCTCCCTCTCTCTGTATATAATATATATGCACTTTTAATTAAAAGAAAATAGATTAAACAATCAACTTATTATGTACTCATGTGTCTATGATGTACCATATACCAAGCACTAGACTTATCACACTTACCTTCCTGCATAATTAAAGTTAAATTCTCCAAATACAAACATTTTTGTTACCTAATCAAAGAACAACAGTCAACATGCTCAGCACTTCATTACTGTCAGGGAAACAGTTGCACAGAAAAGTTAAAGCTGCCATGAAAGATATTTCAAAATTGAAGTGAAATTTTCCAGTGAATAAAAGAACAGATGAGATGCTCTTCTGACTTCAAGATAACATAAAACAAGTTCTCCTACTGTAGAGGAAAACCAAATGCAGAATAAGTAGTGCTATTAGTATTTTCCACCAACTATCCAAGAGAAAAAATTGGAATAGCAACATGAATAATTTTGTTCTGCCTGTAGCAGAACAAAAGATATAGTAGTTTGCTGACATTAAAAATCTCTCCATGGATTAAAATATGCATGTATGTGCATGTGTGTGTTTGTCTACACTTATAAGTATACAACCACACACACATTTTTATATATATGACAAACAGGTATAGAATTCCAAATTCACCAAATGAGCTGATGAACAGTTAATAAGCTGTTACTTAAGTGTTAATGTATCTTTTGAGCAACAGCTGAACTGGATTTACTAAATAATGCTATGGGCTGATACTGATGCACTTCTAAACTACAGTGTGCAGTACCTCTACAAAATTCCAAGATGCCATCTGCATTGCATATTTGTTGCAAATATATACCTTTCTCTAGTCTTCATTTTTGTTAGCCGTACATATGCATATCTGTTTATGCTCTAAGAAACAAGTTTGCAATGCTTTATAGCATGCCACATATGGTCATAAAATAAGTCTTCAAATCAATATAAAATCATGTAATTTAACAAAAAGGCATACTATTTTTCATGCTATGCTCAATATAAATATAAATTCAAGGCAGTCAAGCTATCCATTACCAAAATAATAATAACCATAATATATATGCATATATACTTACACTCTCTAAAAAATGATCCAGTTATGTGGATTAAGAAACAAGTAAGAAATTGATTGAATGTAGTATAAAAGTTTCATTTTATGTAAAAGCCAATACTGGCCATTTCAAGTATTTTAATACTTTCCTATAACCTTTTAATTAATATCTAGCTGTTTGTAGAAATGATAATTTTATACTGAAAATTGTATTCAAGTTAAATAAAAATTAACTTTGACTGTAGCTCATTTTTAGAGTGTGCATGTATACATAGCAAAATACCCTTCTACAGATCTATCATAAATATTTCCGTTTTTGTCAGTTCTTTTCTAAGAAAACACTTGAACATTTTTTACTCGGTTTTTGGATAGTGTATATCAGGTCTTTTAAGAAATGAAACTCATCTTAGTTCATTTGCAACACCAGATTCCCTTCAGTTTGTGCCAGTTTGTAAGTCAGAGGTTAAAGATCAAAGACATAGGACAGTACACTTTAAGGAAATTCAGACAGTGAAGCTGTTCACAGAAGACTATGTTTAACTTGGTAATGACAGTCAACAGGTCAATAATCAAGTTCAAGGCAAGCTGTTCATTGTTGCAAAAGCTACTCCCCTCAAATCCTGGCTTTCATAAAAAACCAGGTGTCTGACTTTTGGGGTGCATCATTCTGACCATCTTTAATAAGTTCACAGCCCAGTGACTGTAAAGCCTATCACTGCAAGAAGCAGCTCCTAAAATCAATAAAGAGGTCTGTCAGTTGCTGACTTTTCTCTAGGAAAAAAATATTGATACAAACCTGCTCTGCAGATCACATGAAAATGACAATACTGCTGTTAGCACAAATTACACAAAGACAAAATGCTTTGGTGGTCCCCTGGCTCTGTCAGTGATACTATGGTCAGCTGAAGGCCAGAAACTTGACTAACCCTTTGAGAACTATGGTGAACATGCAAAGGGGTAACACACCAGAGGATACTCATGCAATACCAGAGTCATCGTTTTAGCTTTCCTTTGAAACTGTAATTCTACCTCTGGAGAGGCAAATTGAATTGTCATGCAACACAGTTTAAAAGAGAAATTCAAGATGCTTAAGACAAAAAGCTAAGCTATAAAACTGTCTCCAGTTCAGAAAAATTCTTGGTAAGTGTTATTAGTTATTAAAATAGGTTTGGTTCCTTTAACCAGAGAGTAGCTGGTAAATATATTTTCTTTTCTATTTATGTTACAAATGTTTTTCTACTGATAATGCAAATAATAAGAAACATTCACTTGCAGTCACAGGAAATCTGTTTTGAAAAACTGGCTTTCTTTTTAAACCTGTATTACCCAAACACAATCTCATAATTTAATGACAACTGAGATTAACATCCACCAGACTCTGAAAATGGATGCAATAGTTCTCAAAGGGTTACACCACCAATGTAATACCAGCATTGAGTTTCTCTATAGCATGACTGTTGCTTTAGTTCATTGAAATCCACTTCAGAGACACACTGCTTTTTACCATGCTTTGGAATGAGTACTCCTGACAGACCTATGAAAGGCCTGGGGCAGTTGGCTTGGTACAGCTTGGGAAAGATTATGTGGGAAAACCAAGCGAAAATCAAACAAACCAATAAAAAGCTCCTGCTTGAATATCATAATGAATATAAACAAGTTTAAAACATTGAGGACGTAGCCCAGAGCAGCTGTAAAAAACACAAAATGAATGTATTATTAAGGCTGTTACTATATTGCAGATATTTTGGCCCCTTGTTTGTTGGAAAATGGCTGTCCGAACAGTCTTGAAGTCCTGCACGTCATCCGAGTCTCCCACCTGACAAAACTGGAAGTAGGAGTTTAGGACTTTATCCATAGCAGACAGAAAGCAATCCTCTTTGGAGACAAAGCTGTTTTGGGTCTTCTCACTTTCCTGAAAGTTCTGTTGTGGGTTGTTGTGTTTTTCTAAAAAAATTTACTTTCAGCAAAAAATATTTCAAAGGGGAACAGGCCTTAAGGGAAAAATGTAGAAACACTGGAGATTTTATTTTGTTGTTTTTTTTTTTTTCCTCCTCATTAGTTAATCCTGATAGTTTATTGGGCATTGAGCGTGCAGAGGAAAGGCCTAGGATCGAATGACAAAGAAAGACAAAGGACTGAAGAACAGCAGATACTGTGTATCACGGAAGCTTCCCAGCCGAGCGAATCGTCACTCATGCGCAGGACAGGCAACCTCCTGGGTTTTAAAGATCAGCTTTGTTTCAGACCGACAGATGCCCGCTCCTAGCTAGGAAACTGCATAACAACTCTTGTGTTGAATCTCAAGTTACCACAAACTCCTGGGAGGGAAAGAAAAAACCAAAACCCTACATCACACCCACTCTTGCATAGAGCGTTTGCAGTACAGTATGTGGCGAGGTGTTCCTTTCCTTTTGAACTGGAACACAGTGTAAACCAAGACAAGGAGGCACAAGGCCAGGATGCAGGGAATAACGATGGCTATGGCTTTCACAGTGCTGGCTGTGTTGTCCAGTTTGATGACAATGTCAACGTCATCTTGAGGGCTGTGTCGGTCTTTATCTCGATCCGCTGGTCCATCACAACCCATAAAATCCTTGAGGATGGATCTTGGATAGCCAGGTTCCACCCTGAGCATCTGGTTATTGAATTTCCAGTACTCTTTTCCTTTGTAGAAATACGTGAAGCCTGAGGACGAAAATTGCAATTATTCATGGTCATATCAGATCAAACCCTTCCATCAACATACCATGACCAGAAATACTGATACCACATTATTTTGTAATCCAAATTTAAAAAGATGTAAGGAATACAGCCCAATTATAGGTCTTTCAAATCTTATTTTAAAAATTCCTTTCTTTACTTTCTCTAGGAAATCTAACATCAGGATGTTGTGGGTTTTTTAAATTGAATAAACTGGAATTTTCTTTTCTTCCATTAATAATAATTAAAAAAAAAAAAGGAATTCCAGAGAACACTATCTTTGACATAGCAGGAGCCATCTGATTTGTTCATTCACAAAAAACTCAAGCAAATTTGGAGTCTTCAGGTCCAGGACTTCAAAGCATCATATCTTCTTCAGGATGAGAAGTCTACCAAAACAAATTGTAATGCTATCCTAGCTAGAAACAAGAACTGACCCTCTTTGATGCCACATAATCTGCTGCTGTACTTCAGCAGAAGGAAACTGGGGGAAATAAGAGAAGTTGTGTCAAAACAGGTGTAAAAAGATGTAAGTTTTCTGAAAAGAGCTGGTATTTGATCATTCAGTTGCAATCTAATGTATTTACTAAACATGGTGAAATGGGAAAAAAAGTCTGACTCCCTGCCATAAGTCTCCGTAATTTTGTTATCCCAGATGAAAAATGTTATCGATCCAGCAAGAAACAAGCCTTCAGGATGGGGAAGCTTCCTCCTGCTATTTATGAACTGAATGCAAACAGATGGATTCTTCTTAACTTTATAGACCTCCTCTTATTTCCTGCAGTACCTAAAGGCTACTTAGAATACTAAGACCAACTGGGCTGTATTTATTAATTTAACAAGGCTTACTGGCTATATGAAGGTAATATTATTAATTACCCTTTCAAAATTAATTTTTTTCAGTTTAAAAAAAACATCACTTGATAGCATATTTTCCAGCTCAAACTCTGTAAAAAACCTTCATCTATTACCATTTTTCCAGAATATTTAGAATATTTGAGCATTTTTCTATGGAAGCAATTTATGTAATTTTAATGGACTTCCTAGCCACTCAAAAGGTACTAGTTTTCTTTCCTTAATCTCTTGCAGTTTTATTATCTAAGAATGTGTTAATGTAGGTGCAGAAAGGTGCAATCCTGGTTGAAAAGAAAAAAGAAAAGAAAAGCACTAAGCTATATGAAAATTATAGGATGCTTGTTCACAATTTGCCTTCTATTCTAACTGGAACAAAACAAAACAGAGGACTGTAATTGTTTAAATAGAGTGAAGATTTAAAATGTTTGCATCTATGAAGCTCCTCAAAGCAATCTGTATTTTAAATTAAAAATTATCAGGTGCAAAATTTCAGTATTTTGAGCCACAGGTTACATACATTTCATGTATGTATGTAAGGAAGCACTGTAGGTAGAGGCCCTGGATAAATACATCAAGTGTGGAAATTTTATATCTTATCTCTATCAATATTATTACTATACATATATAGAGAACATATAAAAGATATGACATCTCTAAATCTATATTTGTACATGCATACAGAATACAAAAAAATAGGAGTCCATACACTTATATATGTCAGAATACTGACATTAGTTAATATTGTTAACATATGTTTTGTTCTTTTACAAACTAAAACAGTTAAAGCAGCTTAGAAATCGCCAGCCCCTATACATCCAATAAAAATTCTTCAATCAGAGCATATTTTCAACTGCAGACTCCTAAAGATATTTTAATCTTTTCTGTAGTATTGCTGAGGCAGGACCAGGAAAACAATAACAGCTGAAGGATGGAATTCACCAGCAGAGAATGGTAGTTATAAGAGACTGGTCTACTTACTGGTTCTCATGGCAGAACAAATTACTTCACACAAAAGTTGAAAGTGATTTCATCTAATCTGCATGACTTGTTGAGTTTGCTTTGGGAGCTGCTCCTTGCAATTTTGCAGGTGCTGGTCACTGAGAGTAGTGAGCACAATCTCTGACCCAAGCAGCATGGAAGGGTTTAGCAGTCACTAACGTGGCAAAACAGCTCAAAGGGCTGATAAAGTAGGCCAACTTCTCACTTTCTTCTCTCTAAAAACTGTCCCACCACCTCCTTTAGCAGAATTTCCAGCTGGGTGGTGAGATTTTCTCTGTTGCATAAACACAGAAAGTTTTCTCCAATATGAAAAACTTTGTGTGATCTCAGATTGCATGGAGCAAGCAAAAAGGATGCTGCTTCATCTCCATCCTCATCTTGTTTCTACCATGGCATTAGAAATAGGAAAGAGACTTCCAAAGCTGTTACCTGTATCTAACCACACATCTAGGACACTGAATCAGGATGCTGATAAGAGTAGGAAATTGGTTTTTCTCATCTTTCCCAAGCCTCTTACTTCAAGATTATTGAAATTTTTTGAGGACAGTGAAGAAAACCCCTTTGTAATCAGACTAATTTCAGGTGTTCATTTTTATGGCTTACACAGTAGAAAAAAAAGGGACAGAAAAAAGTATTCTTTAAAATGAAACGGTTTAACTGGAAGAGGTGCTTTCAGATGTTCCCTTATGAAGCTATACAATAGCAACTTTGTTCCTTAGCAACTTTGCTTCTGCCCAAAGAAAAGAAAATCATTTCAGCCAAAATGTAATCAACTTTTTTCAACTAAGCTGTGGTACTTCATATTCAAATCTCTTTTTTTGTCTTCCTGTCCTCAAACATATGACAGTGGAGATGTGATCTTTTTCTTGAGACATATCTGTTTTCTTGGTTTCAGAGATAATGTCTTAGCGATCTTTTTGGAAACATTGTGATACCATTTTCATTCCCTCTTCCTGCCCTAGGACCGTTTTAAGATTTCTGAGAAGCCCAAAAATACCATCTTATCTTTCCCCTCCTCCAAAATCTCATGGCACATTTTACTATTCTACTCATTCCAAGTCAGGCAGACTAGCAAAGCCTATGCAGTAAAAAAGAGAACTGTCTTGTGACATAATCAGGAGTCTTTCTTGCCTTAGGTATAAGTGCTTTTCATCCTCAGTACATTCAGATTTGCTGGTCTGAGGGCTACAGTATGATATTTTTCATTTGCAATGACAGACATGTGCCTGAGCTCAGTATAGAAAACTTATTATGGGGAATGAAAAAAACCCAAGCACATACATACATACATATTTCAAATTCCTTTTGGATGTAAATATTTTAAAATATACTTAAAAAGTATATAAAGGAAAAAAGTATATATAAAGTATATATAAAGGAAAAAAGCAGATATTATACCCATTATGTTTGTCAGAGCACATGATGTTTGTGCCCATTTCCACATATGTGTCTGTTTACAGGTAATTATTGAGTGTGATGGATGCTGAATGTCCACTTGACTGACCTACATTACAATTAAAACTAAAACTAGTAAAAAACACCACAAAAGAAATACTGTCTAGCCAAAAGGCCAGCATTTATAGAGAGTTTCTGCTTTTGGATAAAACAGAGACAAAGCAAGGAAGCAATTAAACGTATTTCTGAAAAACAAAACCAAAACCCCAATCATTTCCACAATAAATTATTTAATCATGTTAGAGTATGAAATAGAAGACTGAAATGGCTTGTGCAAGGAAAGAAATCTTTTTATCTTCTTATTAAAAGTACATTAAAACAATACATTAATACACACGTGTGCTGTCTGTGAAGCAAACAGAATAAACTCAGAACCTACCAATAAATTAATCATAAATGCCATACAACAATTCCCCAACAATGATAAGTGATGAAAAATGCATATTTTTATTACCATCAGATGGATCTAAAAGGGATCTGTGCAACTGAGGGCTCTGTCAGCAGCCTGCTAGCAGCCCCTGGGTAGCACTGAATTCTCATAAAATGGAAATTTTGGCTGCTCTCATTCATTTGTAGGTGTGGCCAGCTGGAATTCTAGGTTCCAGTATGTGATGATACATCTTGATACAGGTAATAGTATTTTATACTAACATCCTTATGATACTCATTTTGTCATCAGTGTTTTATGACCTCTTTGATTTACATAGCTTCCTAGGGATATCTGTGCTTAGACAAAGATTTTGCTTCCCTTTTGTAGTTGTTCAGAATGAAAGTAATACCTTCCAAGCTATTTAAACAGCCAACACCTTGACAATTCAAATAGATACACTGTATTTAGGAAGCCTGTTTGAAGAGGACCTCTAGTTCAGTAAAGAATGAAAAATAATTGAGGTTAATTAAGTTAATTTAAAAAAGAAAAAAGAAGAATTGAAATTAAATTTTATGATTCTAGATTTGAAATATTTTTCACTATTGTCTTAAATGGCACATGAAATCTGTCATTTTCGCAAAATCTATTGGAGAAAATACTGTCCATAAATCAAAAAATTCCTTCTCTACTTAACAAGAATAGTCAATCATCCCTCTGCTAATGGTGTTATCAAATCATTAAAACAGGAATGTATTTGCATACCATTTTCTTTGTGGACAAAGGCTCCTTGAGGAGATTCTGGGATACCTTTCCAAATTGTGATTGGTTTGGGATAGCCAGGGTCCATGGATCTCATTTCTTCACTGTATCTCCAGTACCTGAAATATTTTTTTAAAGGAAAAATATAATAATATTTTTTTAAAGTATTTATAAGAAAGCAGATGAGTAACTAGATTTTCTTTTTCCTTCCAACACTTGCTACATTCATTAGCCATAAAGGGAAATACTTGACTTCTTTTCTCTGAACACATTACCTCATTATATAGAAATCTATTTGTTAACTGCATAACTGTTGCATACAAGCAGAAAGAAGTTAAAAGATTTTTGCACTTTGACAACTAGATCAGCACTTATAATCACAGCAATTCTGATGTCTAGGACTTCTGCACAAAGAGATGCAACACATGCAAAAAGATACATCAGTGTTTTAGCTAATATCTTAACCACAGATATGTCAGTAGATTCAGATTAATGTACTCTTAATTCAGATACTTGTATGTATGCATTACAGTAGCTTTTAATTTAATTATGATTAGATACAGTGTAATATAATATTCAACTTGCTTTTGTGCTTTTTGACAGCTATTTCATCTCCAATTTCAAAAGCTTCAGCACGCAAATTTTAGGCAATCTGAACACGTAAGAAGAATTTACACTTTTGATTTTATTTATACTTACAGATAATGTTGATAATTTCTTTGACGTTATTCAGCTGGCTAAATTGCTCTGCATGTGTAATTATAAGCTGGTTCTAAGAATTAACTTAATGTACTCTAGTACCTCTGTGTATCCTGATATAATATCTGGTTGTGTCAGCTTCACTAATTTAAAATATACCAACTTCAAGCATCGTTTTCTTGGAAGGTTTTTTGTTTCTTTGTTTTGGTTTTTCTTTTTTGTTTGTTTCGTTTTCCAAAATCTGTGTTATTCACATGAATAATTACATAAAAGGCAGCCACCCAATGTCCCAGGACATCAAGAACTTGAGAATATATCACATCCACTGATAATCTGGTCAATGCAAATAACTTGACCCACTTTCTAATTCGAATTGCAATGACTTTAGCTTTCAAAAAATCCTTGTTATAATCTTTCCGGATATATTAAGAAGTTTTTAATTGGGTGATATTTTTGTGTGTGTGAGTTTGTTTTTTGTGGATTATTTTTTCATTTTATAAACAATACTTGATGCTTTTTCTGGTATACCACTGCTTTGGCACATTTAACTCTGGATTCTGCAATGAGCTCCTTTACTACAGGTGGCTGTCAAAACAAGCTAAGTATACATGTTCTTGAGTTACATAAATTATAAGTTTTTTTGATACTGACAGAACTTTTTGGTTCCCTTTTATTCTGACCTCATGCCATTGAGGAGCTACGTTTATGTTATACCTTTTTCAGGAAAAGATCCACTCCTATAGTAGACTTATACATACTACTAAACCCCACAGGAGTATTCAACACTAGATTTACATTAAGGAAAAATTGTGATATAAACAATAAACACTGAGAAGCTTAGTGGTATATGAGTTTATTCTCATTGATGGTCAAGATCCTGTAATAACTCAATTATTTCAGCAAGGGTCACATTGTTTGGTCTTTTTCTAACACACTGTATTGTATTTATATCCTGTTGAGCTTCATTGCGCTTGTTATCTTTAAGTAGCAACTTCTCCATCAAGAGATTTTTCTGATAGTTCATCTTCTGTAATTATTAGTAGCATTTTAGAAAAGTTTTGACTATAAGTGACTGTGCATTGAAATATAAAAGGACACTGATGATTACAGCCTAAAGAAAGCACAAGTGACAAAAGATTCCTGTTGTATGTCCTTTCTTAGGCATGTGGTGATGGAAAATTATTATATGAAAATGAAGTTAAACTTTTTAAAAAATCTATTCAACCACAGGAAGGAAATTATTTAGGTGGTGGCTTTCTTCTTCACTGTGGAAATTGATTGCTTGAAATTATGCCTAGTTTTCAACGACAAACATTTTACTTTGTTATCTACTTTTCTCACCATGAGCACTAGAGATGTTATTTATTTATTTTTTTAAAGAACCTTTCACATTAAAATTGGTTGTGGAGATTTATAGTGCAATGTTCCGGTTATACACGTTATGTATGTGCATCAAATTAATTTCCTAAGTGATCCACAGATACTATTAGGATCTCAGTATCACACAGTGACAAAAGCAGTCATCATACTTTTATTAATACTAATATAAACATTAGAATATATTAATAAAGACTAATTTGTGTTTGGGAACTTAGAATTTGTGTAGTGATACATCAGTCAACAAACACAGTAACATCATGAAAACCTGTAAAACGAACCATCCAGATAACCTGTAGGGTATCAAAAATTAATGAGTTCTCTTGAGCAGAAAAATATTCTTTCCCTTACTTTTACAGGCAGGAAATGCAAGCCACAGAGACATTAAGTTGCTAGTCCAAGACTCTTTCAGGACAGAAAAATAAATCAGATTATACAATTTTTTAATGTTCTTTGTTAATAATTTAAAAAGTGTTCCTCCTAAAGAGATTCTGAAGATTAATTTAAAAACAATTCCTAGGGAACTCCTTAAGTTGTTCTCTAGCTTCCTGGTTCAGCTGCCATTTCCCTATCTTACCTCATTTTTAAACAGTAGACAAGAAGCCTCTTCCATTGACCTTAAAAAGCTTTGGATTATACCTTTCCTGTTGTTGGAGTGTGAAGTTTTAGAAATGTGAGTTTAGAAATGTATATAAAAAGGAATAGGTAAGAGTGTATGTAACTATGTTACTGTGAATATTTAAGTTTAAATTTGAGACAACTATGACTTTTCTGTTGACTTCTAAGTCATAACTTTTCCACCAGATAGATAGGAAACATACCCATTTCAGTATATTCACACCAATATAATTTAGATTATAGAAAATGTGAAAACAGTATGGCCCTCTCTTCAGAAGGAGTTGAATTCATCCACAGGAAATTGTTTCAGTTCTGTGCCATTTTCTTTTGAGAAATAGAGGGAAAAAATTAACACACTTAGCTGACATCCACCAATTTCTACCTTGCAGAATTCCTATACCAACCTATCTCCTTTGAAGAAGTATGTTTTCCCAACGTCTTCCCACCAAATTGCTGAATCAATACCATGGGAAGGAATTCCACTTCCAAGTGTTATCAAATCATGAGGATAACCTGGCTGGAGAGTAGTGTCCTTGAAAACCCAGAACTTGTTACCTGTACAAAAGCATATATATAAACATATGTATATATGCATTAGTCTTCAGTACTCACAGCATCATTATTAATACACTTCCAAGAAATAAGAAAGAATCCCAAAGGGCTTTAGTGATTCTGCCAAATACAATGAAATGAAAAATGCTCTCACACTGCAGATAATGGAAAATTAAATATGCCTTACAGACAACTTGCATTTATAAAGAACCTTTCATTCAATAAACTCACAGAACATTTTGATACAAACTACATAGGGATCAAACTCAGAATGAAAATGAAGTAATCTCAAGAGGCTCTGTGGCTGATAATGTAACACATTTATACAACACTACACAACAGATTTACATTTCATGAGGAAAGAAGACTGAATTTTAAGACAAAATGAGGTAAGAAAATAAATAAATAAATAAAAATTCCTCTTCTCAGAGCGACTATACTTCTTTTTACTCTGCACTCTCCTTCTCAAGAAGCCACATTACATATGAAGGAAGCACAGATTATTTCTAAAAGGATCACTGAATTAAATATATTTTAAATAATATTTTCTTTAGTGTGGCCTGAAGACTGCAGACTGATGTTTGGAAGTTGCACGGGTGGAAACCTTGTGTTTCTGAAATTAGTGGGTTGTTGCCTTTGGTACCAGTGAAAGTAAAATTTAATCCTTGGTGGTAGGTGATCAAGCATTTGAAACCACCCAACTGACTTATTATACCCTGATTAGATAAGATAGCTGTGTGATTCTGGATGGTGTTAGCAGTGACTACACAACTCTCAGGTTACCTGAACTCTCTTAAACATGAATAACAGCCTAGAGCATCCTGCACAGCAATGCTCAGTGGCTGAACCTTTACTGTTGCAGTTACTAAATAAATATATTGTCTCTATATAGGGATATGCATATATCCCTAAGCAGCAATTGCACCAGAGTCTTGTAGTACAGCCCATCCTTTACCTGTTCTTGGAGAGGCTCCTTCCTGTGCTCTCTTTTGTAACTTGATGGGTTACCTCACCATCCCACAGCTCCAGTTTCCCACTTTCAGTTTGTTCTAGCTTCCTAGCCAAGCTCTTCTTCTTCACTGTTCCATGATTAATTCACCTGGTTCATCATCTCATTTTAAGCCTTTAGCCTAACACTTTCCCCAATAACTGCATGGAACTCCAGAATCTTTACTAGGGTCTTCTCAACACACTGTGCCTCCTGTCCTATTCTTGTAATTATCTTCTTTTTATGTTTTTTCTTTCTTCTAATTCTTCTTCAAAATACACTTCTCACCTGTTTCTTTTCAGTAGAGACTTCTCTTTCAAACACAGACAGCTTTGGCTGAAAAAAGGGAATAAAGATCCTCATATGCCCCCTAGAAATAGGGAAAAGGGAGCGTAATTTGCATTTTGGTACTTATCTGAAGAGCTTGCTTTGAGGCCTGTCTTCAATTTGCAATATGTCATCTAGGCCACAGGAACACGCTTTCTAAAACAGACTATAGGCTCCATTGGGTAGGAACCATGTGTTTCTTTTCTCTTCAAAGGATTACCTTTATCTGTGTTTCCAAAAAGCACTGATATATTTAATAATAATAACACTGAAGGAGAAGATACTCTTTGATGTCATGTAGACCCTTCTGAGTTACATCAAAGAAGGGTTTATAAAAGATACCTGAACAAATATATTGGATTGACCTATGGGATACTTCACTTTGGTCTATCCAATGTTATTTCTGATTAAAATATTTAAAATGTAAGGCAAAAAGTTTGAAAATACATTTTGTTCAAACCCATTTGGCAAGCGATCCTAAGAGATAAAATCATGACTGATTAAGTGATTGGACTTACCTGTAAGGCTAGGCAGGCTGTTACACAAAACTCAGGAGGGTAAGGCACTGTGCTGTACAAATATTTTATAAAGAAATATATATATTACCCCAAAGATCTAGCATCAGGTGTGTGCCAGTCATCAAGATGGAAAATCTGGAGAGCTGGTTTGCAGCTGATTTTATATTTTAGCTATCACTCAGTAGGACTAAATGTGTGTTTAAATGGAGGAGGTAGGTGAGGGGTTAATCTCTCCATTTTTGCTGTTGTGATTTAAAAAGCATGCTTTCATTTTATCACAATTTTAATTAGGAGAGGGGACATAGTTTCCATCCTTCCCATGCTGTGTTTCCAGAGCAAAATTTTTATCAGCATCTTTACAGCTGTTTGTCACACACTTAGGAACACAGATACTACAGTTTGCTCAACAGACTCATCTTCCCCCTGCCAATTGAAGGAAGAGTTCAAAGCATGGGTATCCATGCAGAACCATCAGAAGTACAGAAAAGAAAAGAGACACAGAGACCTATGAAGAGCAGCCATGGAAAGCTGAGCTCTGTGTTGACCTGGGATCAAGGTCTGTGCTAACCTGACGTTTACCTTTACTGGGATTCCTTATAAAATTCACTTACAGGGTTTGATCATGACAGGGGTGAGCATCTACAGTCATTTGCTGTCCCTCCTCCCATCTGGTTTAACCCATTTGCCAATGCACATGACTGTCCACAGAAGGTCTCAGGTGGTAAGGACAATTTTAGATTCAATGATAGGAGAAGAATTAATTTTGAACCTTACTAGTTGGTACTTATGGTGTGAACAACAGATGGCATCCAGAGAATGATACTGAGCCAGATCATTTCTGTTTCAGAAGATCATTCAGAATGACAGTTGTTGCACAGCATCAAGAGGCATCTGCTGTGATGCATCTAATGCCATTGTCTTTCTCTGTGTCTCACAAGGAATAAAAGTAACAGTAATTATTAGGAATAGATCATTATGAGCCATACCCAACGAATCAAGTTTGGCTATTGACAAGATCAGGTTATCAAAATAACCAGGGGTTGAGCACATACCCTTGTGAGTGACAGCATCAATGAACTAGGTATTTGTTGCATATTCAGATATAGGTAGAAGGAAAGCATGTAAGTGGAAACACAAGACTTCAGAAATCAAAATCTTTCTGATTTAATTCTTTCAGGGTCAATAGATGAGATAAATTTAACTGTATTTTATGGAGATGGTGGGGCATCAAGATCTCTAATATATGTGGCCAAGACTTCTCTTCATTCTAACTGGAGGGAAATGCATTTAGCACTTGCTTTGGAAGTCATGTTTAGTCTGCTACAACTGTGTTGATTGTTTTGGGAAGGACTGTATATAAGAAACACAAGTGTTCCATCTGGCTGCCAGTTTTCACTCTGGGGTTTTTTTTTCTTTTTTTGTTTGTTTCCTAGTTTGTTTGTTGCAGAGTTTTTTAGCTGGTTTAATGTTGGTTTTACTGTTTGTTTGCTGTTTGGGTGTTGAGGTTTTTTTTCTGTTCAGCTTTTGTCCCTCAGCTGGAGGAAAGTCAATGGCCGATGATCAGAGATTTCCAAAAAGTAAGAAAAAATGGGAAACTTTCAAAATCGGAACCAAATATTTGGAGGAGTTAAAGCTGCAAGTCAGTGCAAAAGTTGTCTGACTGTGATAATTATTAGCTCCTTTTATTTCTAAGTTATATTTATGTATCTTAAAATATATTAAAAATAAATGCTTAAGTCAGAGTGGTTTCATTTAGCTCATATTCCACTTTCTCTAATAAAAAGTCAGTATACTTCATTCATTTCAATTAGAAGGGTAAGAAGGACTATGTGACAAAATTAGAATAGGTACAGTTTGATCCTTCTTACAGATAATTCATTCTTGTTTGGAGTCCTAAACTATGCCCTTGGCAGAAATCACCACTGTATTTATTTTACAGAGTTGTTTTTTAAGGTCTGGTTGGTGGGTTTATTATTCTCACAAAGAGTAAAACACCACATGTTTCATCCAGTCTGGTCAACCTTCAGAATGTTTCATCCCTCTACTTTTATTCTCTAATGTAAGATCTAATATAATAGCAAAGAGGATAGTAAGGTCACAAGCTGAGAATGAAGCAAGTTTTTAAAAAAGTCAAAATGTCTTTACAGTAATGCTTTGTTAAATATCATCACTGTAAGGAAAAAATTGAGAACCTGTGACTATAATTATTTGAAGTCTCCTGACATCGTTGACATTCTAAAATAACTGCTGAAAATAAAGGGTATCTGCACCACTATACTATGCTTAAAATATTGAATATTTAACTCAAGATAGACTTCGGACTCTTTAACTACTTACTCACTACTGCAAACAATTACGTAGTTTTTAGCAACTGCAGTTCTTCCTTTTTAGAGTCAGAATGCTGAATAGTTACACTTCTGGATTGTCTGCAAACAAGTTTTTAGTTCATATTATATACAATTGGGATATATGCCCACTGCAAGACTGGTGGGGCAATGTAGCATGTAATCCCTGTGAGTGCTAAAGTGATGAAATTAGTTCTCCAAAGTTTTAGGAATCATATTTAATTGATACCAGTTAAAATTTTAATTTTGAAGATTTTTTTTTTCAGTCACCTTTCCTCTATATTTTGACCTTTCAAGCCAGAATCAAGTGTCTACTTACTCGTACCTTTCAAGCCAGAATCAAGTGTCTACTTACTAGTATCTTCAAATTACTTTTCATAATTCCTTTTTTCTCATTCTCTACTTCTTACATAAAGTTTCTGTTATTTCTGTACCCCATGATCTGACACTACAGTAAATCTATTTTTCAAAATAAAAATATCAAACAGTGGCATAAGTGCAGTTGAAAGTTATGGTGGTGGCACTGGTGGTATGAGTTTTACAGCAGCCTTTCTAATGATATATTTGGTTTACCATAACATTCAACAGCACAGATGGTTTGACAATTTCATTTTTAGCACCATGTAAATTCCCACAGGTACACAGAATAAATTTTACTATTCACATTTCCTCATTTCCTCATTAAGCTTGCTATGTACTTTATGAGCATTATGAGGTACAGGGAGGCAGGTCAAGTATCTTAAGACACCCAAAATGAGCAATCATGTTGTACTACAAGCATGCTACTGAATTTTTAGAATAGTTTTTCCTTGCATAAATAAATTGTAGTAATAATAATAAAGGAAATAAAAAATAAAATAGTAAAAAAGATTAAAAAATCAAAACAAAAGAAATTTACAAAACCAAAGGCATCCAGTAATTTTCAACTTGATTAAGAATATTTTTATAGACATCTAACACATTATTCATGATCTCACAATCTGCTCAAGTATTCTAAGTAGTGTAATGACAAAACAGTGTAAATATACTGAAAGATTTTAGTGGCACAATTAAGAGTAATTACATTTCTCCTAGCAAAAAATAAGCTATAAAGAATTTCAGAGGTTCATAAAAATACTCCATTCTGAGCTGCCATCTTATATAATTTGCATATGTCTCCTATTTTAAAATATAGCTCCATTTTTAAGAAAATATACTTGCAAATTTACTAATCTGTATTACTTCTACTGTAAATATATAGTCTACTACTGTCATTAATCCAACTCTACACACAAAGTAAGGAAAAATATAAAGCTTATAAAGAAGTAATAAAGATCTAAAACTGGCTTATAATTCAAATGAACCATTTCAAAATTAATGTTTGCTGTCATGAAAGACAGATTGAAACAAAACAAATCAAGCATAGACTGTTGAAAATAAATTAGATTTGTGGATTTTTAAACAGATAAGCAGAATGTTTCAATACAGAATGGCTCACAAAGTCTTTCCTGACTGCATCTTAAAAATTTGTTACTGGCCTAGCAGAATGTTACTTATCTTGTAGTTATGGCAGTGTAGACAGGTAAGGAGGAGCAAGGCAGCAATAACCCACTAGCAATTACCATTAGTGAATTTGCTCACTCCTTTCTTCACCTTCCTCAGAGTTATCATATTGAAAAGCATATGAAAGCAGGACTGAGAAACAGGTCAGTCACAGGAAACCCTGCTTAACATTAGTAAAAAAGCCTCCAAAGTGAGTACAAGAGTACAATAAAGATGGTGGTTGAGCATTTGCAGAAGCAGAAGTGGCTGTTCTGAATGGAGAATATTTACGTGCTGACTTGTTTCTCCAGCACACACCAGAGATTCAAGGCACTATACCTTACAGGATAGTGAATGTTACTGGTACCTTGAGAAGTTTTGGAAACTTTATCTAAAAGTCTCCAAGTATGTTCTGTCTTCACTCAAACGCAACACTTTTCTGCTCTGAAGAACTGATCATCCTTAAAATAAAGGGATCTTGGAATATTTTTTCTGAGATGTGTGCATAGTGAAATTTTTCCAGTCCAAGAACGGTAAAGGCATTCACTCTGTCTTTTTCTCTGAATAATGGACATAAATGTTGGCTTATGTATGTACTTTGTGAACACATCTGTATGCCAGACTTCAGATTTAAATCCCCTTCTAGAATCTACTTAGTTTGACCAGTTTGAGATTGGTAAAGCACACTACCTTAATAACATGTTCTACTTGCTCATCATCTTATCAACTATCATCTTAGCTATACCTAGCACCTTTGGGAGAATGGTGCTCTTCTCATATACTCTTTTCCAAGGAAGAAATTTTGTGAGGGAATGGAAGAAGTGAGATAATGATTGCTACCTACAGTCTGTTTATATAGACTTCTACAGCAATGTTCCACAAGTCAGCTGAAATCCTTTGTTAACAGGAATTTTCAAGGATACACATACAAAAGTCTCAGTTGAACCTATTGATTCTGTGGCAGTAGAAAAATGTGAATTACACTGACAAAAAAAACCAGTATTGGAAATCATGAAGAGGAAGTGGCAGAGAAGCAAAAATTCAGAAAAATTTCTCAAGGATTTGTGGGGACTTTTGACCTTGGCAAAGAAAGGGACAATACAAATGCCACTGGGAAAACTATGGAAGAAGCTTTGAAAAAAAAGCAGGTGGAAAAATAACTGTAACAGAAAATCCAAGTACCATATTAAATCAGCTAAAAGCACAAAACCAGCTGATCTGAAATCAGAGATTATAAACTGGGGATGATGAGGCAAGAAAATAAAACAATATTCTGATTTCCAAGACCACTATCCTTTTTCTTTTTCTTGCTTTAATTACTCCAGTTTATTTTAATTTCTCTCATAACAAATACTGATGGTCTTCTCTCTTCGTTTTTCTACTTTTTTCCCCCTGCCTTTCAAGTGAATAATTTGCATTAATATAAAATATTAAATAAATAAATAAAAACTAAATAGCTGAATAATTTTTCCAACACCTATTCAGTTTCCTCTTTCTTCTCTCAAATCATCTTATAAAACATACTTTACATGGTTTTCACACTTGTGATGCTAAATGGGTATTTATTTAACATTTAGGATAAATTTCTCAGTAAGTATAAATTAGATGCATGATCAGCTTTAATGTTGGAGAACTACTAATGTTTGGAGTGAAACTTTGAAAATAATTATTATCCACAATTCAATACATAAAACATGTTTTGTTGAGTTTATACTTCTTTAAAAATACTAAATACACATCTATGAAAATTTTATTTTTTTCCCACCAGAAACTCCAGTCATCACACTTGTCAGGTAAAATAACAGTGAGTACATTGAGAGATATGTATAGCACAGATGCCATCTAAATACATGCAAATTTCATTTCCAATAGGAAGAAGAGCAAAGATAACCACAAAAAAAAACCCAACAGAACAACCCACAAAACCAAAAAAACCCCAAAAAACCCCAAACCACCAAAAAACAAAAACAAAAAACCCAACCAAGTCTAGGAAGTCTTAATTCTCACTTCCTAATATACATTTTTCAAACAGAGTTTCGTAGTGGATGAGCAAATA
This sequence comes from Heliangelus exortis, assembly GCF_036169615.1. Taxonomy (NCBI): domain Eukaryota; kingdom Metazoa; phylum Chordata; class Aves; order Apodiformes; family Trochilidae; genus Heliangelus; species Heliangelus exortis. Next base: position 125,160,487 of record NC_092423.1, read on the forward strand.
AAAGCAACATGTATTCCAAGAAGTCGTCACAGCCAACAGTATTACACAAGACCTTACTTTTTTCCTTTTCTTACCTTTAAAGAAGACAAAATTCCCCTCACTGTTTTCATAAACGGCATCAATGCTGGGAGGCAGTCCTCTCCAAAAATAAGTAATCTGCATGGGGTATCCATCCATCACCCTGTTGTTTCTGACTCGCCAAAACCACTGATCCTGCAAATCAAATATACACCTCTTACTATTGTTAGAGGCATTTATAAGTGTTCAGTTGCTTTCTTGGAAATCCTTAACAGCTTATCATAATGTTTTTAGAGCGTGACCTTTCACTGTTTTCATAACCCTGCATGTGTTTCCATTCGAGTCACAGCCACACATTACAGCTGTGTCAGAACTAGTTGTTCCATGAGTTGGGAACTAGTTACCCAAGTGAAAGATGTGTTTGGTGGAGATAGCCTTTGGCAGAACATACAGCCCAGTACTGTGCAAGATGATGTAACTTTCTCAGCATCATTCCTTTAAGGGGCCCAACTTAAATTTTGCCAACTGACTACAAAGGTTTTTAGACCAAACCATACACTCATGTGTGAAAACCTAATACAGGAAGACTACAGGCATCTTTTTTTTTTTGCAGTTGCTGCTAAAAGTGAAAGATTGAAAGATACAGATGTAGCACTACCACATCTGTCCAATAAGAGTTACACTTTCATAACAACTTTACTACAGTGAAGATTTTCAGTCATATATTTGCAGTGTAATAGAATGGTTAATATTACAGACAGCTTTAGCTGCTAAATCCAGTGTCCTGGTAAATCTCTCCCAGATTGTTGTAATTTAAAATTGATTATCTCTGTGATTTATTCTTTTGCTTGAAGTGACAGTCATATGGAAATTACATTGTTGAGGAATGAAGAATGATCAAGTTGTGAAGCCAGTATGTGACACACTAGGTGAGTGTTGAAAAAGATGTAATTATAACAGTCCCAGTTCATCCAATATTTAGATATGAAGTATAAAGTAAGCACGTATCTATTTTGCACACATTTTCATATTTTCCAGCATTAATATTACATAAAACAAAACCCCTTAAATGATAAAGAAAGTGGTATTCTGTCAGATATCTGACACAATTTTACAGTCAGTTCAGCCTTTTTTTCTGTGTAGGTAAACTTCCTAAGTAAAAGAGCTCTCTGCTCTTGCAGGAACTGCTTAAAGAGATTAATACTTTGCAGGAGCAGTCTTACGATGAACTCTATACATCATCTTTCCATACTTGAAAATCACAGCTCTGTTTAATTGTTTATCTTTCTAATGACTCAACAACTATTACCTGCACAAATAAAAAGTGACTATATATAGATACAAATTACATCTTAATAATGAGAATAAATGAGCCTAGAATGGAAAGAGTTGTTTTGAGCCCCAGATTTCTGAGTACTTTAGCACTAAGAAAAGTTCAAACAACATGAAAAATATTACACTGTAGAGTTGCAATTGTCTGGAAATAACACTACTAAAAATCCCTCACCTTTGTTATGTCTAGCTATTTCATTGCTATTGTGACACAGGTTCATTATTCTCACTAATTAGATTCCCATTTTCAGCTCTCATTGATTTTTTTATTGTAAGAGGTATTATAACATTTTAGGAAGGTCAGCAAAGCAATTCTTTAGGATTAATTGACTAAATTCCAGTAAGAGAACTGTTCAAAGTAGGGTAATACAACCTAGAGATACAAGTATTCGGGAAGGACTAACTGAAGCATGTGTTGTGAATACTGGAACAGATAATATTAACCCCTGTTATGTTTAAAGATAGAGTGGAGATAAAACATGATGGCTTTTGACAAATAAAATTAGAGGGAATATCCTGAAAGCAGACAGGTGGAAGTATATTTTCAGTGAAACACTGATAAGTGGTTGAAAAGGATTTCCACGTCAGTTTTTTTTAAACATCATCAATCTAGGAATGACCTAGGGAGGAATGGTGTAATCATAGGTCTCAACAGGATAAAACAGTTATTTGTACTCTGTAAATTTTTATAAAACCCTCAAAAGTCAGGAAGTATCTCAGAAATCAGTTATTAATGCTAGAAAAAAGGACAAATAAGTAGTAGCCTGGAGTGACTTAAAACCACAGTCTTTTTGATGACAATGGAATATTCCAATCTTGTCTGTCTTCACTCCAAGACAGAAATAACCCTTGTTATTTGACTGAATTTAACTGCAAAAACACATCTTTAAAAAGATGTTTAGTTGCAGGAAGGAACATATCCAGCTCTCATCAAATGTCTGTCAACCCAGAAGGACATAGATCAAGTTTTGGGTACAAAATAAGCAAGATATTTATAGTTGAACAAAGGCTGACTACATAGCTGAGTACAAAAAGACATAAACACTTTACTGAATGAAGATACTAAATGAAATGTTCAAGCTTTCAGGAGCTACCCAATAGAACACTTATACTCTGTAAAATCTGGACACCAGTGCTATAGACAAATCTTATAATGTTCTAGGTTGTCTAATGAATCTCAGCTTTCAGCTGGCAGAGCAAACCAGGTTATGCAAATTACACTGATGTGTTACAAGAGAAGGATTTTTGCAGTTCTAACAATCTTTTGATCAGGTTTGAATGACACTGTTAAACAGTAAATCAATTCCACTGACTGTTAAGAAAAAATTAAAAAAAGAAACCAAATGCCAGACTTTAAATAGTCATGTCTATAATCAACAGTTCACAAACTTTCGAGTGTTAAAATAGGTGTGGCAGGAGTATCAGGCAGTCATTTTAGTATGAGCAGTACTGCACTGCCCATTGGCTTGTAATATCCCACTATAGGCTGCTAGAATATCAGTGTCAATAATTTTCCTTGCTATACCACAATTAAAATCTTTTCAGTAATACAATGATAGCAAAGCTAGAAGGTTTTGATTCATGCAGTACAGCCCCAGGACTTTGTTTTTTATGTATATATGTATGTATATATATATATATATATATTATATACAAATATATATATACGGCAATGTCAATACTATGTACCCATAAGCATTCAATAAGAAATAATTCAAAGCATATGACAAGAAATTAATTCAGCAGGGTGTTCCTGTGTATACATATGCTTCCTTAACTGGAAAAGGCCTTTTCACCTGACACTGATTATAGAAGATCCCCACTTTATCCCATAATCATTTTAAACATGCTTCCAATAGAAATGGTATCTAAAGTGGTATCATGAAAAATCATGAATCTTCAAGGTATTTTCTTTTTTAATAGGTACTTTGTTACTTTCCAAATTCTACGAGCAAATTAATCTTCTACTTCTGTACTAATGCTCCTAGACTGGTATTCAGTGAGCTACATAAGTAACTGGTTTGACCAATACCTGCAATGGAAAAATCTGTTTAGGAATGGATCATTGAACCTGGCACAATAAACGTCCTTCATAGAAACATTCTAAGCAAGCTTCACTAGATTGTTTACTTCTCTACATTGATTATAAAGGGAATCTATAAACATGGCTCCTGCTTAGATGCTTGCAATTTACAAAATGGACATCTAAATGCAACTCAGAGATCCTTTCTACTTTTTGTCCCCAGGGTTTAACCCAAAATAGTGCAAATAATATAAAATCATAAGCATGACCACACAGGACCAGAGTAGGGTTCACCTAGGCCTGTATCCTATTTCCAGTGGAGTCACTAATGAACAGCTAAGATTTCAGCTCTGAAGTGGCCAGGCATTTCGACTAGAAGACCCTTGTAGGTCCCTTCCAACTGCACTATTCTACTCTTATTCTATTCTATTCTATTCTATTCTATTCTATTCTATTCTATTCTATTCTATTCTATTCTATTCTATTCTATTCTATTCTATTCTATTCTATTCTATTCTATTCCATTCTATTCTATATTCAACAATGAAAACAAATGGACCATGCAGTGACACTCCCCTGATACACTCTCACACTCATCCATCACTTGAAGTCCAGGGATCTCCTGAACCAAAGGAGATAGTTTTGTGATTAATAGCACTTGAGGGACTGCTTCTCCTTTGAACTCCTTTCTAAGCACATACAAACTTAGAGCATCCACAGCTGTCTGCAGACATGTATGACAATTAAACAGCCCACAGTGTGAAAAGACTTAAGCAACCATCAACAGTCCCAGGTGCTCACAGGTGCTCAGCCCTCATTACCTTATTTCTTTATCATCAAGAGCAGTAGGAATTTGACTACATAATCTAATCCAAGAACTTTGCTGCTTCATATTAAAATCACCTTTAGATGAAATGCTTCTGCCAGTTTTTATGAAAGCCCTTCTATACTGTAAAACATCTGGTGAATATTAAGGATAAAGGGTCTGTGACTTGAAATAAGAATTTCTTATGTCCTTAAATATTTAGTTCTGAAGCATAATTGTGAATATTACCTACCATGCCCTTTCTTCAGCTGATGGAGTACAGAAGACTCCATTTTTTTTTTTTTTTCCTGTTTTCACTACATTTACACACCATTGTAATAATCCTGAAAAATTGAATTTTACTCATCAGTAATTCAACAGATTTCCAAATTTGGGAAATGTATAATTTTACAGACATAATAATGTCTGTATAATAATACTTAAACAGACAAAAGCAGGTACTTGATTTGCCAATAGATGTCTTTTTAGAGATAAAAACCCAGAAAATCTGACCCAGATAAAAACCCAGAAAACGGACAAAACCCAGAAAATCATCTGGAAATGTCTGAAAGCAGAACTGCAAGTTTGGATCATTTATAATATTGGGCAACATAGGTTTTGGCAGAGGCTGATAGAATAATTTGTTAATATAAGTTTAATTTTCCTGCCTGACTATGAACATGCTGGACTCAATGGTTTTAGACTGCGAAGCTCAAACTCTGGAATTCCAGAAATTCTAGTAACTGCCTACGAAGTATGCCAAGGATCCTTCTGAAGTATCAGATGGGGTAGTATCTGTTTATGGATATGTTCCAGCTCATATAACTAAATGTACTTAATTGAACTTAAAAAAATGCTATATTTTCCAGAAATTTTATCATTTACCTTTTGTTAAACAGGTACAATTACTGAAAACATGTATTCAACACAGTTAATCTGCTATTGAAATTGGAAAGAGGCATAGCCCAAGAGAAAGTGTATTCACTCCAAGAAAGCTCTTTCAAACTTGAAGTAAATAGCTTGAAGCAGTTTCTCTGACAAAACACATCTCAGTGTTATACTGAATACTGAATTGGTTATACTGAATAAACACAATTTTGTCTCTTTTAAGAAATACCATGTATTGAAAAAATGTCTTTTCCACTACATTCAGTAAATGTACTTTCAGTTATTTTATTTCCCTAAAACACATTAACTCCTGCAGACAGGTTGAACACAGCTTGTCATATGCACTCCAATTCCAAGCCTGACAAACACATATATTGAATGCATATCTTTTAATACCTTACCTTGCTAGCTAAAAAATGCATTTTCACGAGCATCTGTAGTTACCCAATATATATACTCCAAATATATAGATCACTCCTGTGCATCTGGGATCTTGCATAATAAGTTCATGAACTATTATCACCATAGTAAATGGTGATACAATTTCATTTACTAAGCAAATTCCACTTGGACAATTATTCCCAGTTCAAAAAGCAGAACCAAAACAAACAAACAAACCAATCAAAATTGAAAAGTGAGAAATACATCTAAGAATCACAAAATGGGCACTAAGTAGAGACAGTACACTGTTTCAGGAACACCATTATGGATATAGAGTAATAATAGGATGAAGAATCAAGAACAGTCCCTCAAGCTGAGAGTTATGAAGTTTGGTTTATTTAGAAAAAAGCATGTTAGAGAGAACAAACTAAACAGAGGTTATACATAAATCATTTTGCAGTGTCAGTAAACACTCTAGGAATTTCTTCCTGTGTATATGTAACTCAGTGATCACAAAATTAAGAGAATAAATTTAGAACATAGTGTATGATAATAGCAAATATCTTCCTCATAAAAGCAAATATTTGTTATAACTTGGATAAGCTTGAAAGCAAGAGCGTATTGGAGTAAAGAAACTAGCTCATGATGCATCATTTTCATACTTACTGTTAGATACAGTCTCCTCCTAATCTTACAATAAACCTATTGTAGCTTTTTAGTGATGATTGTGTTAAATTGGCCTTCATGTTGGATTCTATAACTCTTTTAGAAAAGTTTATAAACCAAAAGCGTTCCACTTTTACTTTTTATTCATTTCTATTTGACGATGATAGGCATTGCTGCCATCTTTTTAATTTTTTTTAAATGAACATTTAAACCTTTACTCTTATGAATAATTAATTTCAATTTCGGTATTTATTCTCACCTTAAACATCTTTCAAATTCCACAAGGGACATAGCTGATGGGCAGGAGAATTAAAAGCAATCTCTAGACATTTCACTTCATCCATAATCCACAAACAAGTGAGTTTTTAGTGAAAAATTAATGGAGCTTCCTTCTCTAAGCACCTCATTGCAAGTCTGGACCAAGAGCAATTGCCAACAATAAAACACTAATTTGCTGCAAGACCTCTAGAGTTCTGCCCTTTATTTTATACCTATTGACCTATCTGCAGCTCTGCAGTCTTCTAAATTCTAAGCTCAGTCTAAATTCAAAAGGCATTTTTCCACCACTGCTTCATCAGTTCATGTGAATTTCACCAGGGGACCTCAGTGATGGTAATACTGGGCCTGCAGCATGTGAGTTTAAAGGCTTTGTTCCTGCTCATTTGGGGATTTCTGTTATTTATTTAATAATATCAATTTTCAACACTCCAAATTTGGAATTTATAGCATTTAACTCAAAGGACACCACTACACAGCACAGAACACACACACACACAGAAAGAAAAAACCAAAAAACCAAAAAACCAAAAAACCAAAAAACCAACTGAACAATTTTTTAATTGCTATTTTAAAATTTTTAATATATAGAGAATATTATATATATAATATTCTCTATATACTATATATGTATACTATATATATATTATATATATATATATATATATATATATATATATATATATATATATATATAAAATTTGCAAGCAAATTAGCCATACTTCAGTTCCTACTTAATTCCACAGCAAAAACCAATTTGGTCTATTGAGACTGGAACCAGGCATTAAATCGATTTTTAACAACAATGTTGGTTTTTTTTTTAACAAAAATGTTAATGCTAACCCATAACACAAGCAAAAGAACCAACTACTGTGTCTCAGAGCAGAAGCAAAGAAAAATAAAAAGCTGATGAACTTACCTATTTGTTACTTATGGGAAGTACTACACCTAACCTATTTTGCAGTACCTCTGAAAACAGAGCTAATCCACTGACAGGAAAAGCTCAGCAGTGTAAATATATTTCAAAGCAGAAAAATTGCCTAATTATTTCATCTAGAAAAAATTTGCTAAGGAATAGAATATTTTTTTTTTCTTTATCTACTCTTACCTGTTATTGTCTGTAACTTGACCAGCAATGTCAAGTAATTTATTCAAGGTCAAAAATGGCTGGTTTTATATTGAAATCTAATTCTTGCCTTCATATTCTGAGTCATAACTATTGCTCTGAAGAACCTTTTTTGCGAAACTATTTTTCATTGCTCTCTTGCTACAGTAGTCCAGAAATTAGACCTCAAAAATTAGGGAAAATATGAAAAATAGCATTTCTTTTTCCAAAGGAGTCAAAGTGCTATGGCACTGCATATACACTCTTGACTCTTTTCACAAGAGGAACCTCTTTTTTCCTTCTCATTTATAAACTGTTGTATAGATCTCCTTCATGGACACTGTAGACAGGAAAACTGCAATGTGCACTCGTTCATCTGAAGTCTGATTCTGGTTTATGCATCAGGTTGGCAGAATGAAACAAGAGGAACTATGGCTGAACCTGGAGCAAAACCACATCCTTTACTTTTGACATCAATTTCGTAAGTATGGATCAGCAAAAAAATTGGTAATCCCTTTGAAACCTCATCTGAGTTTCTGTAGTAGTTTCAAGAGAGTACTACCACCCACCCCCCAGTTTTCCTACTTCTAGGGCTGTGCAGTGGTAGATCCAAGACCCAAATTTTTTCCGCTATTTGATCTTTGAATTTCTTCTTTTTCTCTATAAACATCCTTCTTATCCTACTGTTTCTGTACTTCGGCCATTTGTATTGGGTATCAGTGCCTAGGAGAAGCTGTGCCCTGTGCCAGACACAGAGAGTTCCAGTCAGTTCCAGATGGTTCCAATGAACCCATTCCAGGACACAATGGGCCCCTCACCCAAGCTGCTGCTGCATCTGTGGCAATATATTTAAGAAACGATGACAGCCTTGCACCTCATTCAGAGATATTTTGTATTCAAAACACTTTCATGTTCAGTAGCAGATTTGGGAAATTTCTGATTTTATTTCCAAGAAACAAAGAGCAATATTGAAGGCCTGACAACAAGCTATACCAGAATTCTGCAGTTCTTCAACAAGCTTTGAAAAACACCCATTCATGGACTAGACCCTGTAAATCAGTCTTCTCCGCTATGTTTTTCTCATTTGAAAGACAACGCTCTTTGTTCAGCTGCCTCAAAGAGGTGTTATTTTGCCTAAAATCATTAGCATAAAAAAGAATATAAAACTAATAATACTTTAGAATATAACTGAGATTTATTTGGGGTATTATATGTTGAAATTTTGTGCATCCTGTGCATCATGCACAGGACAAGGCAAATATGAAAAAGTGCACAGTGCTGTGAAATTACATTACCTTTTCCTAAACAAGACATAACAAAATATTTAGCCAAGTACCTCCTGTAGCTTGGTCATTTTTTGTGCAGAAATGGTCTCTATTTGGTTGACTGTTAGTATATCCAAGTACTCTGTGTATTTCCTTGAATATTCAATGCATAAGACATATGCAGACACACACACACACAAACAGCTCTTAAAATAGATCTTAGGCTTAATAAAAATTACTAAGGATGTCATTATTATTTTGATTATTATCATTATGTTTTTAAGAAAACAGCCTTGCTATAACTCACAGAGAACTGCCAGAGAAAAGACCTCTTTAAATTAATGCAGTGAATGTTGTCTACCTGCAGAGGCATCCATAACCATGGTTATATTTCATTTGGAAGACACACCTTGATTTAAATCATGGCCCTTGCCAGTGTCTGCCCAGCTGAGTGCAGTATCTTACTGCAATAACCAATTACCCTGCTTTCATCTTCACTGGAAAGGCCATATGATTGCTGTTGCCCTTTCCAGTGACGATGAAAACAGGTGTTAAAAAGTATATTCTCTACCTTTCAAACTAACAGTTTTAGATTACTGTACTGCATATCAACATACTCATTCTAATATAAACATCTCTTAAGACTGCTACTAGAATTTGATGATGTATGAAAGTAATTAATTTAAGAACACTTTGATGTAGATTTGGATATTTAATTTTGAAATATGTTATCCTCCTTTTGTTAAAGCTCTGCTCTCATTAGCAAATGATTAATTATATCCTTTATTTGAGTTCTTTCAGTCTTATTCAAATATGTACTTTATAATTCCTTCATTATCAAATTGCATGTGAAATTTTTATAAAACAATTTATGCATATCCATCTGTCCTCTATTTTTCCAGTGTAGACAGAACCAATGACATTTATGCATTTTTTTTCTTTGTATACATTAACCTTTCAAAAGTACTCTGAAGCAATGACAACCTGTAAGTATCTATAGAAAGCCTTCAGCTAAAGGAAAAACTGTTTTGTAGAATACTTTTAACATGTGTTACTACCAGTGGCTGGGTGACACTATATCTTGCATCATACATAGAATCAGCAATATCAGAGATCATGAATAGACCTTATGTAGAAGATTACCAGGTACTATATCAGTAGCTTCGAAGAGTACTCAGTGCTTTCTGGAAAATCTTCCACATCAAAACATGTCTGGTGTTTCTGTTTGGTGCCACTAGGGCTGATATTGCACAGTGCTATTACTGATATGATGTGTTCCAGAACATATTAATGGTAACAACTCAGGTATGAGAGTCTCGTCATCAGTGCTTTATCTTTGCCAATTATCATTCAGTTAAAAACAAACAAACAAACAAACAAACAACAACAAAAAAAGAACTCTTTCTTACTCTGGGGCTTTCTGTATCCCGAGCAGAATTCATCATTTCAGTTCATTCTGATATTGTTGAAAGGAATGAAATTATTGAAAATGGTCCCATTGCCACATGATGATGATGATGATCCATTATGAAGAAACAAACAGGTAGTCATAAAAGAGGCACAGCTTCTAAAGATGCCAAATCTAGGCTTGAAGCCAGGAATCTCTGGAATGTTCCCATTCCCACCAGTGCTCTGTAGGTAGCAACAGTACTGCACAAAATGCATCATCCAAAGGATAAACTGCAGGCCTTTACAGAGCAGTTGACTGTTGATTTCCCCAGAAGTGCACTGAGGCCTCCAGTATTGAACTTTGAACCTACAAAAACACCTGTAAAATTCCTTTAACTCAGTTCTGTTGCCTGCATTATTGCCTCAAAAGCAGGGTCTATCACCTGCCCTTCAGTAGGCCCATCCACAGGCAGAGTCGAGGTATTTGCTTTAATTCATACCTGCTCAGAGACTGATGCTAGGTAGTAGGCCACAAAGCTAGCACACTTTCCCAAAGCACAGAAGCTTCTTTTATACAGAGAAATACGTAAAATTACTTCATCTATAATTATATTCTAGCATTCATACGCATGATTTGTTAACTAGTTCTTCTCTTCTACCTAAAGTGACAGTGCTTAAAAATTTCACCATACATGCTCAAAGGGGTAGGCTTTGTGTTAGTAGGGGTCTCTTTAGCCCACGGGAGGGCATTTTAGTATGCTAATAGTATGTTATTTAATGAGATAAATACAGTTAGCCAATGTTTCCTATTTAGCTTACAAGGCTATACCCATTCTCACACCAAGATAAGTTTAGGGAGCACTCCCTTTCATCCCTTTCCTCCATCATGCAGTCCTGTTTCTCAAGGGTGGATTGTTGACTCCTAGGGATGTGTTTTGCTCTAATTCTCACAATGGTGGTGTTTTATAATTTTGTACTCTACATGTCTCTTTCTTCTCTCTTATGTGATTTTCCAAAAACTTTACTTATTTTATTTAGTAGCCTACATCAGCACCCTTAGGGAGTTCACATAAAAGTCAATGAATTCCGTGAGTCCGTGGAGCAATGGTGCATTCTGCACCATGGAAAAATAAGAAAATTGGGTATTGTTTTATTATTTAAAAAATTGGTATTTTTTAAAATTCAAACTGAAAAACTTTCTCCTGGAATAGAGAATAAAAGTTATATTTAACCTGCCAGTATTGTAACAATGATGACTCAAAAGGAAAAAAATATGACATGTTGTCATTAATACATGTCTGTCTATGTAATACAATTCAAACAAGGTACTACTGATGGATCTTTGAAACCAGGCAGGTACATAGCAGGGACTAAACAATGTGAAGGGGGGAAAAGGTTTAATAAGTAGTTACATAACAATATGCGGAAAAGATGTCTGCTTTGCAGTAGCTATCCTTCTCCTTTACAAATAATAGTGAAAATTTAGATGGAATGAAGACTGGCTTTCTGAGAGGACTGCATTTATATAGGCTGTGTGGTTCCTGGAAACATTATGGGATATATGATTAATATAATGTTCAAATGAGATAAATCTCCTTTTTCATTTACCCAAACCTACTTCTTGGTACTGTTCTTATAGTAACACTTTTCCCTCTTGATTTGCTCTGTGTGAAACTAAATAACCAATACTTTTCTATGACAGCTTGCTAGCTTAAATCTGAAAAACATTTCGGCCTCTATTCTATATGAAAGCTCAGTAATACTAATTTTACAGCTCCCTTCATTCTCCAAGTCATCACTGATATTTCATGTCATACTCTTTGCTTTTCTTCCATACTTTTAACATTCTTACTTTTTCATAAACAAAAAAACCCCAAAAACCCAAAAAACCCAAAACCAAACCAAACCAAAACAAAACAAAAAAATTATCAAGAAATTGGACTACCTTTTCCCCTTTCATATAGTTGTCAAGAGGATTTTAGAATATGCAGTGCCCTAGAAATAGACGGGATATCAGCAGAAAATTATTATAGTATTCCTTAGCATTATGATATATTGCCTTACCAACAGCAGCACCAGCCTTAGAACAGAAATTTCATTCCTGGAGAAGATAGAGTCACAGAATCATGGAATGTGTAGGTTGGAAGAAACCTTCAAGATCATCCAGTCCAACCTTTGACCAACACCATAATCTCACTACAAAACCATGTCCTTAAGGACCAGGTCCAAATGCCTTTTAAATACCTACAGGGATGGTGGCTCCACCACTGTCCTGGGCAGGACATTCCAATGCCTGACAACCCTCTCAGTGAAAAAATGTTTCCTAACATCCAGCCTAAACCTCTCCTGGCACAGCTTCCATCCATTCCCTCTGCTCCTATCACAGCTCGCTAAGGAGCAGAGGCTGTTCCCCTCCTCGCTCCAACCTTCCTTGAGGGAGCTGAAGAGAGACATAAGGTCGCCTCTCAGCCTCCTCTTCTCCAGACTGAACACCCCCAGCTCCCTCAGCCACTCCTCACAGGACTTGTGCTCCAGGCCCTTCATGAGCTTTGTTGCCCTTCTCTGGACACTCTCCAACACTTCTCTGTTCCTCTTACAGTGAGGTGCCCAGAACCGAACACGGTACTCAAGATGTGGCCTCACCAGAGCTGAGTACAGAGGGACCATCACCTCCCTATTCCTGCTGGTCACAGTGTTCCCAGTACAAGCCAGGATGCCACTGGCCTTCTTGGCCACCTGCACACACTGCAGACTCGTATTGAGTCGACTGTCAACCAATACCCCCAGGTGGTCCCTTTCCCACTAACAGCTCTCTAACCACACTTCCCCAGGTCTGTAGCTTATCATGGGGTTGTTATGACCCAGGTGTAAGACCTGGCATTTGGCCTTGTTAAATCTCATACAGATTTATACACCTGGACCATGTGTGCCACAGAGGATCCTGTAGAAAACTTGGGGATTTCTTTTTCCACAGTTGTTTATAATTTCTTTTTGCTATCCATCTTAGGCGTGAGATCAGAACTAGGAATATTTTTTTCTGTAACTTTTTTCCCCCCAAATGATACTCTATTTCTCATAAGTCTGAAACTGTTGAATAGAAATATAAAAGAGATAGAGACATACAACTATGTGAAAATGGTCCAGGACAGACTTATCTTTGTCCAAGCAAAACAGACCAACAATTCTTATGAAATCAGAATAACTGTGTTTTCTCTACTGTCTGCTCTTATCACTTTATCACTTGTAATATGATGCTTCACCATCTGCCTGAGGGGTGAGCAGACTATTTTAACAACTACTACAAATGTATTTGAATCACCAGGATCTCTGTAATGACTCAGGCACTCCCTGAAAATCAAAGAAAAAAAAAAAAAGCTAGAGGAGAGCAAACTCAACTCCCTTTATTTATTTTTACTCCTGAAACACAGTGATTAACTAAGCATGGAATGGAGACTACGGGCCTAGGTGACCAAAAGTTACTGACAATCCAAGAGAAGGTTTGGTCTGCTTAATCAGAATTTCTAGGTGTAGACAGGGAAAACACTGAAAGAAGTCAAATGGAGATTAAGCCAAATATACTTTTTACTAGTTTCTTTAGCCTAATTAGATATCACTGGCAAACCAAGATGACTGTGAAACTGCAGGTGGAGCACAGAAGGATACACACAGTAAAACATAATGTCCACATGCATGAATAAGCCTATATATTGAGAACTATGGCATATCTAAAAGATCACTCAGCATCAGAAAAAGCCCCACAGTGATCAGGTTGAGGAGCAATGCTGTTGAGGTGTTAGAACGGGAAAGGATTGAACTCTGTGATATTCAAAGGAATATTATTAAGCATATTATAAAGCATATTATATTTTAAAGCATATTATTATGTATATTATTTAATGGCCTAATACAGTCTGTTCTCAGTCAAGATACTGTCATTGGAGAGATAATGTCAAATCATTAATTAGATGATCCCTGTATCATTTTGATTTATAGACTAATAGTAAAATTTGACTTTTATAGGAAAACAGTCTTTTATTTCATATATTTGTTTCTTGTGGTTTCTTATTTAATATGTACTACACTAAATTGGTAGTCTCCTTGTCATGTCAAGTGAAATCTTGAATTGGTTACAGTCAACTGAATGTTTTCCCATTACTTAAGACTGGGCCAAGTTTTGAGTCAGTAGACAAGGAAGGAAACACATAAGAAATATTCAAGTTATAGCTTATAAAAACACAAGGGGAAAATAAAGGATTTAAATAAAATAAATATTACAACTTTTTGATATTTTTCAATAGATTTTCAATTAGGTGAATACTGTTTCACTGACAGATATTGTTCAAAGTTATGTAGGACCTAAACTGTCGAGTAGTGCAGTGTTTTTCAAAGGAAATAACCTATGAGATTAATTTCTAAGCGTCTGTATTGCAGACCCTCAACACTTTGAAATGGGAAGAAACCCCACAAAAATACAAAGAAACTAAAAATACACAAATACTTCTGGACTATAAAGCTTAAGCTGTAAATCAAGATTATACAAGTGTTTCCAAGACTGATCAATATGACTACAAGAAAAAGCTTATATTACAACCCATTCTAATTATTTCCCAAAATGTTTACCTAAAGTAGTTGAAAGGCCACAATTTTGTACAAAAATAAATTTTAATTAAGTCTTGTGCTTGAAGTGTATCTGCAATTACTTCCTTCGGTTCCATTAGGATTTAGGCCCAATTAAAATGTATTGTTAATATTACAAGATAACATTTGCTGGTGGTACAAAACTGAAGATATGCCTCCATGTAATTTTAGATTATCCCTTACTGAGAGTTTCTGCAATTGTTTTTTTTAATAATTTTTTTTTATTATTATCTTGGCAATGAAATATTTTTAATATTTTTAATCAGTGCACTCAAATAGAGTCTCTGAAAACAGGGAAGTTCTACAGAATTAAATACCTTTTGTAACCTAGTATTCAGCTAAAGTTTTTGTAAGTCATTCTAAACACACAAGTAACATCATATAAACATGCTTTTATTTGTTGGGAGATGCTGTGGATTATTTTGTTTTGGATCAAGAAAAATAATGAAGTTTTTATTCGGTATTGTTACAAGTGCTTCCCTGAGAACATATAAAAATTTGACCCCCTCTATCCTTTTAAATAAAGTGAGTAGCAGAGACCTTCAGATTCCACCATTTCCACTCTATTAAAAAAAGAAAAAAGAAAGAAAAATAAAAACAAACCAAAACAAACCAGACAACAAAGCCAAACTCCACTTCTAAAGAATGACTATTGGAATTTTGACACAGGATTTCCAAATATTTTATCTCACATCTTTTCAGTATTTATTAACATAAAACTAAACCAGAAATAAGACTCTGTTAAGATTCACATTTAACTGTCCAAAGTTTTTCAAACATTGTCCCAGATCCTACCACCACTTTTGCATATGGATTCGCACAAGTACTTGAGATTTCTGTTGTTGTGAAAACCCTTGAAGAGTCTGAAGCACCTCTCTTTAATCTCTGAGGACTACCTGGGGTAGGCAGTGTACTTTGTGGGTATTAAAGGCTCATCATAAAGTGGTGGGAGTTTCATAGAGACAGGACTGGGTCAGTCTTTGAATAAAGTGCTTTAGCCCAAAGCTTGGCCCTTGAAAGGAGTGTGATTTCCCCTGAAAACTGAGACGCAAAAAGCAGACAGCAGAGGATCTGTCTTGCACAGAAGAGATGGACGTTTCCTGAGCTGAATACAGAAGTCACAAAATAGTCACTATCTATTATCTTTGAGGTCCACGTCCCACAAGAAATGATGGATCAAATCAGTGGGTAAAGAAGTCAAAATTCTGTGGATTCATAGAATAGCTGAGGTTGTAAGGGACTGCTGGAAGTTTGGGGGGACTATGAAGAAACAGTAATGTCTCTATTGAAGGAAAGTGAGGGAAACAGGTAACACAGAAACATTTTGGGAGGCTATGTCTTTTTAGTGCTCATATTTCAATCGCTACACCAAATCACAGAAGGGTTGAAGTTGGAAGGTATCCCTGGATATCCAACCTCCTTCTTTGCTCAGTGGAGAGAGTCAGCTAGAGCCAGTTGACTTTGTTTTGTCCAATAAGCTTTTGAGTATGTACAAATATGGAATCCCCACAGCCTCTCTAGAAAACTTATTACAGTGTTTAATCTGTAGGAATTTTCAATGAAAAGAGTTTTTTCTTATGTATAAACTGAATTTAAACAAGAAATTCTGCCTTTTTTTCTCTCTTAGGAAGAAGAAAATTCAGAAGGATATTGGTATGTGAGGTCAAAGTGATGTCCCAGCAGTGCTGTTAAATCTAATTCTTCTCCCTGGAGTGCATTGCCAGTGAACATCATCCAAATTTGCAGCATGGAGGTCCAGAAGCAACAGTATCATTGTGTTATGCAAGAAATGGTGTGAGAAGAAATAGCAATATGTGTGTGGCATCTGAGGGTTTATTTGGGACAAGATGGTGTGAGCAATTACATGTTAACAAGATGGTAACACCACTTGCATTAGATGAAATGATTGTGTGACACACTCTTGAGGGGTCCACAGTCAAAGCCAACAGTGTCTAAGGAATAGCTGCCCTTCAAAAAAATGTGAAACACATTTAGAGTGGAACTCTTTGGTCTCAGAGGACAGAATGTATCTAATTAAAAGCAAACTACACATGATAGACATGAGAGGAGCTCAGTACCATCTGCTCTGCTACTGATCAAATACTTTTACATCACATCATTTGCTAATGAATACACAGTCTTTTGGAAAAAAAAATAGTATTCTTTCTTCTGAACAATCTGAATCCTTGCTAAAGATATTGAGTCATGCATCCCATTAAGGTTATACTTTTTAATGGGCTAGGACATGAATAATAGGAATTTTATTAGACAGATAGTACAGACTGCTAATCAGTTCAAGTTGCTCAAATTTTTCAGAAACATGCATATGCATTATACAGATGTTCTTGCAAATAAAGTCCTTAGAATATAGTTATGTTTTTTATAACTTTCTATACCTAATATTTATATGCATACAAATATACCTGTAGGTTAGTAGGTGCCAGATAATCCTATGACTGGATTGCTGTCATTCAAATGGACATAAAAATGTGTAATAAAATCACCTTTTTAGAAGGTGAGAGGGTAGAAAGAATTTTAACTGAACTGCTCTGGTACAATTATTACTCAGGTGATTATATTCTTCTCTAAATTCCCCTGTAGCTGGAAGGAATATGCTACCTGCTTTCCATACAGTGATGAACAGATTGAGATTTCCATTTTAAACCTGTGAAATGTGTTAGGTAAACCTTTTCCCTACCTTAGAAGCATACTGAAAGGTTTAGGTAACATTTGGAAAATATTTTTTTACATCTGTCAGTGAAAGTATCCAGTTATCAAAAATATAAAAGTTATGACTTTTTACTACTTCAGCTTTTCCTGTGACTTTATTCTAGTATTACAGTGTCCCTGATTTTTTCCTTCTTGACATACTAAAATTTGGTCTTTAAACACAAAACATCCATCCTGTTCATTTCTAGTTGGCTTGGCTACTGTGATAGACTGAAGTCCCTACTGAGTTTTTGCTTTTCTCCTTCCTTTATAACCTATAACCTGGACTACCTGAATTACAACTCCCTGATGAGTTAAAAAATGGCACATTCCACCAGATTGTTCTTCCTAACATAATGATATAAAAAACAGGGAGAAAGGAGTCCATGCTTGCCAGACTTACCTACTTATGACCTTCTGTTCCCAATCTTATACAGCTGAGATGTCAAGTGGCTTTCCCACTCAGATCCTCTCAAAGTGCCTACTTCCACAGCATCCTCTGCTGAACTTTCCCAGGCTGCAAATGACAGCCCAGACATCCACAGCATCACAGGACAAAAACCAGCTACACAAACAGACCGGGAAAGCTTTGAAAAAAATGTCTGCTTTCAAATACAGTGGAGTCAAGTCTCATACTGTAGCTGTTTCTTTGTGTCTACTTTTTATTACTAGTATTTTCCCTCCGTCTCACAGATTTTTTATTAGAGCTACCAGTTATGATTAAATAGTCAATGCTTTAAAAATGCCTCATGTTTATTTCATATCAAGAAACAGGGTTTTTCTTTCCTTTCATGTTTAACAGCATACTCTATATAAATACACAGTTCTGAAAGGGATATTAAATGGCATCTATAGAGTTATGTATGAAAGCAACTGCAGTCTAAACTAATGCCAAGAGGTAATGACAGCCTAATTGGCTTGGCTTGTTGGGCACGTCATAAATGTTTTTACAATGGTTCATAGCAGATGAAGAGTCAGAAAACAAATTTCTGCAAGTTGTGGAGAAATTACTATCAAACAGTAAAACACAGCCTGTTAAGGCCTTCTTAAAAGTGGTTTCATATTCTACCATCTGTAATGTTAACATTTCAGAAGACATTTATCTGAGCTGTAAATGCTATTTGTCTGATGGACAAACTTCTTTCTCTTATATTTACATTGCATTTCAATAAACGCCTTACAACACTATACAACAGTGGTTAAAAATGCTGTACTTTGGGGACTGAGTTAATTTTCCAATACAAATACTACAAGCATTATCAATTTCATGAGAAGCATCATTTTTTTCTTTTTCTTAAGGACTCAGCATTGAACAAAGTAAGAAAACAGTGAAACCTCTATGAGATGTTTTTCTATGGGCCAAAAACCTGATTCACAAAGAGTGGTGACCTGCCCCTGTAACTTGCTGATTGCACAGGACAAGTTCCATGTACTTAGGGCTTACTTTTCTAGATGTAACCTGTTCAAAAACCTAAGGACTTTGTTAAAATATGTATAACTGAAAAAGATATAAAGAAAAAAATAATATTAGCAGCAACACAGATTTTTAGAAGGAGAGCTAGAGGTAATTCTGTTGCCAAGGAACAATCAGCACATAAAGTTAACACAAGCTATACAAGCCTTAAAAAATAACAGAACAAGACATTGCTGTTATTGACCTGAAATCCTTTAAGAGCGAATACATTCTGTGCAATCTTTGACTCCCCCATACAATTTTTTTAACTGTGTAAAAGATTCAGATGGTGTTAAAATAAGTACCTTTATTGATAGGATATCCTACATTATCTTCAAAAGTGTTTTGCTATAGAAGACTGGAAAAGCAATGTGAATTGCACAGAACATGAGCAGAAAGTGGAAATACATGCCATAAACTTCATGCTAATGGATCTTTTCCTTTTCATGACACTGTAGCCTTGGAGGTACTCTAAGGAGACTTAAAGGAGAAGACAGCATTGTAGGACACTACATATTACTATATACAGTGTCTGAGAGGTTTTTCCATTAGAAGCAGAGAATATCATACAACTCTGCCCAACTTCCCAGAAAAGGAAGATCAATTTATTTTTCTCTATTTTCAGCTATTTCCTGTGTCCCAAGGGAGTTCTAAGTAAACAGAGGGAGAAAATGGCTGGAGAAAAGAGCAGAAATAAGAGTTACAGCTAAATATAAATTGCATTTAGTAAAAATAAAGAAACTAACTGCAATCTCAAGATAGAAAACTTGGCACTCATGAGTTTTAGCATAGAAATTCTTCTGTCCTGATGGTTCTTTACAATAGCTCAAGCATGTATTAAATAATTGCAGTAATTAAAAAACTTCGTTCCATTAGGACAAACTTCACACACTGTAAGATAGCAGTTCTGCTATCTTATATTGATGTTAATATATTATTATGTTAATATTGAAAACAATATTAAGAATGCATTGATTTTAACTAATATTTTTTCTTCTATAGCACACAGTGTCCCTAAACTTTACAGCTAGCATTTTAAGGGCACCTAATTTAAAGAATTTAGGCAGATGTCCTTAGGAATCAATACATTTGTATGGCAGCAATCCATGTATATTTGATGAACAATAATTTTCTTTTCCTTAAGATCCAATCATTCCTACAAAATCAATGAGTCACAGAATTTTAATTTTATTTGGTGGTCTTTGGGGAATCTTCAAGTATGTTTTCCTTTAGTGTTTACTGCTCATGTTAGGTAAAGAGCAGTTCCTCTTCATTTCTGTAACCCTATAATTTTCATCAAATGTTGCTACAATTGTTTTTTTTATAAAGTGATGGTGGAACAATACAAAGGGATGAATAAGTGTAAGCTGCATTTTCCCCTTAAATTTATTGTTATTTTGTTTTATGCTGGATATATCCATTTGAGAATTCCAGATAGACTTAAAATCACCGACAAAGCTCATCAATTTAATTGAACACAGGAACTGTTTCTAATATTCTGATACTCCTAAGTATACCTAATAGTTCAACAGCCAAGAAAAAACAATCTTTTAAAAATTGATGCTGTCATCTACTGTGAAAATCCACTGTATCTCAAGCTGTTATTTTTCATGCTTTAGTTTTATGTTTAATTTAGAATTTAATTACTTGAAAGGGCTCATATTCTTAAACTCTGTGGCTAAGTTCCCAAGCAATTTCAAGGATTATTTAAACAAATTGAGCTCCTGAGCTTGAGACTTGCCCATGAGATAAAAAAGTGGCTATTTTAAATTTGAAATTGGTACATGGCCTATGTGCCATTCAGAAGACAGTGAAATCTGCCACTACACAATCATTACAGACCTGTGGATAAAGACAAAGGATATCATACGATTTGCCTTCAACTTCATTAATTTAACCCATCTGGGAATTAAACAGCAATAACTCTTCCAATTAAGGTCATAATTCTTCTTTAATTATTTCCACCTGGTAGAGTACTGCCATCAAACCCCTCTTCTTCACCTCTCTGTACTTGGCTCTCAGCCCAAAATTCATGCCTTGCCAGTCTTTTCTTTCACTGGCATCATAAGGCCTTTTAAAAAAAGTTAAGATCTCCTGACTCAAGCATTTAAAGACACTCAGACTACAAAGATTTGTATCCTTAAACTCCGTTGCTTAATGTGCTGAACCCCAAGTTCTGCCTTGCCCTGCTTCCAGGTACCCTGAAAGAAAAGGAGAACTGTGGCACCCTTAAAGAAATCAGTATGGGAGAAGGCCATCTCTTTCTTCCTTTTCCAACACATTACTTTTATGATTGCATCAACTTTATCATAAAGAGTCAAAGTCATGAGATCCTACTGGCCATTTTTGTGTGACTAAGCCTTACCATGTTTCCTCACTAGGGTGTGGATTATGAATGAAGTTTTAATTTGGAACACAAATAGAGTTTTCACACTGGTAAGCTTACAAACTGTGGAGGATATATTAGTGTTAAGGCAGTAAGCAGTAAACTCTTTGGGAGAAAACTTAATCTATGTTTTCAAACATAATATGTAAGAGAGATTAGTAGTGGTGGTGAATGTATTCATCCAGGAACACAAACCTGGCTAGAGAGGAAATTTTGTATTAGTACGATAACATTTCACTATTTATCAATTTATGTCTAAAATAAATGAGAATACATTCTATTGCTCTTGAGGTGGATGACATGAGATTGAAGTAGGTATTTTAATATCCTGTTTAATGTCAAGTTGGAAAATTAGATTCTTCCTTAGCCTTTGAGTTTCAGTCATAAAAAGACTGATGGCTCAGGACCTCCCAGTGTTTTAAGATATACAGTCTACTCAAATGGAAGGGGCTGATAGACTCAGATCTGACAAAATCCTTAGCTGTTTATGGAAAAAATATTTCCTGCCCATTGGGTTGTGAAGATAATTCAATAATTTTGAATAAATTAATGTAAAGCTATTTTGTACATATTTTTTGATGTATGCAAAATTAAGTGAAAGCCTGTGTAACACTGCTAATAAGATTTATCAGGAGTGATAGACTACACAAAAAGAAAACATATAAAGGAGAAATGAGTCCTATAAGAAACGATAACAACAAAAGCTGTTTAACTGTGAGCTTTATGTTTTTGGGAAAAATTCATTGTACTTTCCTTGTGCTAACACTATTGCTGAAGGAAAAGTGTTATCTATTCATGTGAAACACCCTTCTTCTCTACCTATAGTGTTAAAGTTTAAAAGAATTATCTCATATATTTACAAATGAAAGATCCCCGACTTGCTATTGCCTAAGCATATTTGACATAACAGTAGTTCAAAATAATAGATTACCCTGTTGCTTGTTTCTGAAATATTTGCACAGCACTACCTCTCAGCAAATTTGCTTTGATTTAAGAGACTGAATTACAATGATACTGTAATTATGCTTCAACAGCCAATGGCTTCTGGAAACCATACTGCAGATTATCCTCCCAAGATACCTTTGATGTCCATGAGTCTTAGCAAAGTCTTTCTATCAAAGATTGCCTTTCAGTTCAGGTTTTTTTATTTTGATTTGTTGCATATACCACATTTATCAGCTCAGAGCAAGAAGGCTGGTGGAAATAGACACATAATGTTTGCAGTAAGATGTATGTGGCATAGACCTTTACTTAGATATTGTGGTTTTAATGCAATCAGAACACAGCAACAAAATTCCTCTGTAAATGACTGATCTAATTGTTAAGTTAAATTCATGGCTCCATAGGGAAGAAAAACAAAGGAGTGTTGAAGACACAATATCTACTGTATGCCTGATGTAGCTATATTCACAATAAATTAATTCCTATTATTCATGAGCTGATTTACACTTTTTATCTCTCCATAACAGGCAGCATTTATTTACCCTTATATTTTGAGGCCTCACAGTTTCTGCTGACATGGGTATTTTCCCAAAATAGAACATTACAGCAGTCCTCTGCTAGACATTTAAGCCATGTGTATGTTTATTTTTTAATTTCTTTCTTAAACATTCTAACTGTGAGCAGGCTGGGAAAGTGGAGTCATGATGAATGAGAGTTTGCTTTTCAAAAAAATGATCTAAATATAGACATTTGATGTAACATAGAAAAATTTGCAGCCTCCTACCTTGAAAACAAACATTTCCCGGCGAAGAATAGCCAGAGTGTTGAAGTTCCCATCACAGATGTTAGGCTTGGCTCCAGGATAGGAAGGTTTGTCACCAGTGGGTTGTCGTGGAGGTTTAGGCTGCCTGTCATTCTTCCGTGGGTCTACTGGAGGGATAGAACGATGTGGGGGCACTGTTGGCAGAGGTCTTGTTGGTGGTGGGATCCTGTCAGGTGGACCTTTAAAATAGCACCAAGATGTATTTTACATGCCCACCAGTGGTGCACAAAGAAGAAATACACCAAAAAACCCCACAACCTGCTGTAAGAAGTGCAAATCTTACAGTGGAACGTGAATGGAAAAAGTGACCTAATGTACCTTTCCCATGTTGTTAAAGGGTATAATGAATGACAACTATAAAACAAAGACACAAATGAAGAAAATTAATTTTCATTTTCCAGAATCTTCCTTCCTTATTGAAACAACATTCCAATAAACTCGCAAAGGATGCATAGTCCCTCATCATTTCAGATAAGAAATTCGTAGCATATATTTTGCCAGCTAAGGAGAGCTAAAGCATAATCATGGTCTAGAATAGAAAATAAAGAAAAACAAAAAGCATGTTCCTCATAAGATTGTCATCAGGTTTTCAACCCATATTTGTAAGTGTAAGTGTAATGTCATGTGCCTTAGTGACAGGACATTCCAGGCTTTCCCCCAGGCTCCTTGCTTTGCTCTTGAAACTGGACTTCAAATGCTGGGCACCCATATGAACAAAATATAACTCACATGTTTTATTCAATATTCTCTTATTTCAGTTTTATTTTGCAGTCTTGGAAAGCTAGATACTTGGTAATTAAAAGATTTGTTTGGAGGATAAATGATTAAAAAGAACTGAAAAACTATAACTCTGTAGTTATGTAGTAGTTTTAAAACATTTTTCTTCTTTCAAATACATTTTCTGTCATAATACACAGTTTGATGACAAGTAAAATAACTATTCCCTTCATAATTTTTCTATCTGAAAGTCAAAAGGCCATCCTAGACAGTTGCTGTTCGTAACCCTAATGCCTAATGACATGCTACATGACTTGCAACTGGTGTACCACAAATGCCTTTTCTTCTTTACACACATAAATATGATTACTTGTATTTTCCGTGTACAAAACAGATGAGAAGTTTCAGTTGGATCAATAAGATTTCTGGAAATAAGAAAAACACTTTAATTTTGCTCATTCTATTTAGGCCTGTCTCATAGTCATTTAAATATACAATCAATTTTGGCTTTAATAAATAAATATAATTTGTATGACTAGCTTCAGAAAGAGTTTTGAATAGTAAGACAACTCTAAAACTGCACACATAGCATTTGAGTGTCTGATACTTTTTTAAAAGGGTATAATTTTTAAAGAACAAGATGGACTATATAAGGAAATGTTAAACTTGCCAAATGGATGTCATACAATGTAATAAGGCATTTATTTCACTCACAACTTTAAGACTTGTGACATTTATAATTTACAGTTAATAGTGGTGTTTCAAGGAATACTGCAGACCAAAGTAATTATTTTAATAGGTGTTACATTTTTATGGAGGCATGATTCCAGATCACCTCTTGATTTTAAAGGGAGCAAAGGAATCAATTTGCAGTAGCTCATGTCGGAAAGTTTTTAACCCCAAACCAAAGTTTTCATATGCTATTTGGTGGTGATGTCAGATATTACTTCCCAGGGGTAACACATTTCCCCTAATGTATCACCCACAGCTGTTAGAGCTTAGCAGCTAGTTTGCAGGAAAGGATTCCTGTCTAGCCCTTAAGTCTAGACTACCAACTTATGAGGTCATGAGAAACAACCTTCCTTCCAGCTAATCACACAGGAAAAAAGACAACCCAAGAAAACTTGGTCAGCCAATCATTTGGAAATTTCTGTTTATGCTTTGTGAATATATATATATATCAGTGCTTGTTAATATAATACTTGAAAAAGCTTGTTAATATAAAATACCATGGAGCCACAGAGTTCTAGTTAGCAGTATAGTAATTCTATTTGATCGTAGTTGTCTTTTCTAGAAGTAAAGATTAACAAAGAATGGCTCTGATAATATTCAATATAAAACTGACAGTCAAAACTTCAAACTGAAAATAATTCTGTGTACAAAATAGAATCAAATCCAAAAATAACTGGGGAATAGTAAACAAGGCAATTCCCAGTGATATGCACTAGATATGTAGCATTAACATATAGACATATCTAAATATATATAATTCCTTTAAAAAGATATATCTCTTTAAAATAATTTTTTAAGAAAAAAGCACAACAGACTATTTAACAAATAACAATAGAATCAAAGTCCTTAAAACTAAGACCAAAACCATGTGTTTGGAAAAGTAATGAACACTCATATGAGAATAAGCATTATGTTCAACCCATAATCAAAATAATATTAATGTTTTGGCTTTTTTTTTTTTCATTTTTAAGTACCTTACCCTGTCAAATTGAATTGGATACACACAGAATTTATTTATGTCACATGTGTCTTTTATATAAGGCCATAAAAAACCTAAATATATTTTAAAGAAGTGGGCTTTCCCACCCCCCAAGTAGCTCAAAGTCTTGGGTTGGAACATTCTTTTAAGATCAGTTTGCTACATTTATCACAAGAAAGGGTTTTCTTAGCTAACCACAATTTTTATCAGGGGACTGCTTAGTATTATAAATGATAAACTAAGAAACAATCAATTAATGCTGTTACCTAGGCTAGGACTACTGTGGAAATAAGCTCATTATGGTTAAAGGACTGCATTTCTTAATGTTTCCATTGTTTGGGAGCCTTTTGCAGATATTTTCTTTATTTTATTTTAACTAAAATTAATTTAATTAATAAAATTTATTTATTTGAATTAATTGAATTAGTTGAATTTTTGCTTAAAATTACTATTCCAGCAGACTGCAAAATTTGATTGCAAGTTGTGAACACTGAGTAACAAAGTAAAAATTCTTCAATGAAACCTTTGACCTACTCACAAGAAGGCCTTTGACATAATAACTGTCAGTGTCTACACTAATGAACTCTTTTGGAGTGGTGTCATGGACAGAAGAACCTCAAATTCCAAAATTTAAAAAAAAGAATGACATACCATATATCTTCTGGATGCCCTGTAAATCATCATTAGGTAGTTTGAAGTTGTCTGTTTCCATATACTGGTAAAATGGAGCCATGATTGCAGTGGGATCATTCGAGTGCTCCAAGCCCAGAGCATGTCCCAGTTCATGCACTGCAACTAGAAACAGATCATTTCCTGCAAAGAGAAGAAAGGAAGAAAAACATCTCTGAAACCATAAGCATTGTAATAGAAATAACATAAGTGGAAGACCCTGCACTTGAAAGACATTTTCACTCAATTTCTATTTTACAAGGTAATGTTTAATAATGACTCATAAGAAAAATGTGGCAGCAAAAACAGCTTCCCTTTTTTTTAAACAAGGACACCATTATTGTTACATAAAAATATGACCCTCTTACAGACACTAAAGTGTAATCTTTTTTTTAACTGATGTACATGGTTAGTGTAAGATTCAAGAGTCATGATTCATGTCTAGGCTTGGGCACAGTTTCTGACTTGAAGTGGATTCTGCGGTGAGCCTGACTCAAACGCTTGTATCGAAACATAGCTGGAAAAGGAAAATATCCTTTCTCTGTGTGGTAAACATTACAAACTGAGAACTACCTATTTAGGGCTAACCCCACTGGGAGCTTAGTCACCCAAGCACTTGTAAACAGACCCCTGATGATTATTGGTAGATGTTGTCCATTTCTGAATCACCATAATTGAAATTCTAATGACGCAAATATGGTTGTTGTGCTGTCTTTCTCAAACTATGATGTTCTAATTTATTTCGTTCTCTAATTCCCATATGTACAGTTGCTTACCTAAGTATTAGAACTTTTTCATTTTTGTAGGTCTAAAAAATAATATAGATTGTTATAGATTGATTTAACTTTTTTGTTATTCCCTTCTAAAAAGCATCTTTTCATTTTGTCTAACTGGCCACGGTTAGAGAAGTGGCCAGAGTACTGGCCACAACTAGAAGTTTTCACAGCAGATTTGTGACACTGAAGCAAACACAAATCAAAGCCAATAGGATTATTGCTATAAAAATTTCAGAGCTGAAATTCTACAGTATTGATTTTGCCTATTTTTATTCATCAAAGACTTAGTTTAGCATATTTTTCTACGAGTCTTTGAACATATTCTGTCCGTAGTCAACCTATCCTATAACGAGATTTTGGAAAAAAGGTTTTGTGTCAGAAGAACGATTCCTGTCACTTACAGGGGGTCATATCCAGGATATTGCTCATTTCCATCACTCAGGGGTGATTCATCCTCTGGAAGTTTGTTCCTGTCCCACTGAAGAGAGAAGTATTCGAGATCAGCAGTTTATGCTGAACACTTTTAGATGGCCTGGCGACCCAGATGCCTCCTACAGTAGGTAGTTCCTTCTTGAAAGGACAGTTTAAATAATAAATGCCCAATGCTGTGGCCTAATAGATATTTGTATATATAGGAACAGTAGGAGCAGCAGGAATGCTGCATTAACTCTTATCATATATCTGTAAATTTTTTGTAGGTAGAGTTATTTTCCACTGCTCTCCTGGAATTTTTCTGGAATCCTATGTGCTATAGTAATATTAATAGTAATAATATTAGAAAGTTGAATTTAGGAAAAAAACCCACATATATGTAATTAAAGATCTTTGAGGACACAGGGGAGAGCATTTAAATTTTTCAAGTATTTCCTCTTGTTGACACAAAGACATAAACTTTGTCCCAGGTATATATAAGAAGGTAAACACTTAGTAGTGGATATCTTCGTGAAGTAAGGAGCCATGCTGGTGTTTGTAAAATAAATGTTTGATTAGAAGTGTGGAAACAGTCACAACTAAAACTACGTGATTGGTTGGTAGTCTTTTAATGTCTTTCTGATTCTTAATCCAGAAATATGAAAACTAAGTGCTCTTGGTCTTACAGTGTAATTATAAAAAATCATGTCTTTTAAAAATTATGTCACAAAATGTGCTTTCAGAAGTAAGAAAAGTATATCCTTTTATAATTATATGGTTTCCAGATTCCATATTTTCATGACAACATTTTTTATTGCATTCATTTATAAATATATGTACACATAGTAAAGCAGCTTCCCAATTTGCTGTTGAAATGGGATTGATAAGCTTGACTGGCCTGGTGACAAATGCTTCAGATATCTGAATCTGTCCTTCTATATCCAGTCAAAGCTGATCTTGACATTATCTTATATAAATAATCCACAGATTCTTTAGCTGACCGCATCATTGAAAGTAAGGTACAGGATGAACTCTTTATGCTCTCACAATAGAATAATTAATAGAATTTTTTAAATTATAGGCTTAAAATGGAAATTGTTACAGTACTATTACTATCCTACTGTCATGTCTCATGTTATATTTCAATTCTTTACTGTATTTTATGGAAGTTGATGCTGTCATCTACTGGCATATCTTCCTTCTGGGATCACAGATAATGAACATAGAGTACTGCACTTCCAAAGGAGCACTTTTAAGTGACAGTGGGACTATGTCAGAGAACAGGTATTACACAGGGGGTAGATGTTTCTTCGGAATAATAATTACCATGTCTTTTTTCCCTTGCCTTTTGGGTAAGGTTGATTATGTGAACAATCATATATATATTCAGCATCTGATTGCACTTTGTCACAGCTGAAGTCCAAAAGGGAAAAGGGCAAAAGGACCATGAAAAGTAATTTCCACCTGCAATGCAACTTGGAGCCATCAGGGGAGCTATTAAATATAGTAAAAGACAGAGCAGCCCAAGGAAAGAAGGAATGAGGCAGGGGTGGGGGGGTAGGGAGAAGGTCATAGGAAGGAGCTGGGAAAATAATATTCTTGCCTGGGGTGACAGTGATACAACAGGCAACATATTTTCTACTTATAGTCAAATAGCCCCATTATTCATAACAATTTCCATCAAGAGTCATGATTGTCTCCAGGGCATCCTGAATTTAAACTGACCCAAATAACTTAGTGCAGTTGAAACTAAGGTTTAAACCAGTTCAAGATGTGTTGTGTGAGACCAGTGCAGGTAGGACTTACTACTGTCTTAGTTTCCATCCTTTGTCCTTTGTTATATTTAGGTGTCTCCAATTCCACAATTTACTAGATCCCTTTTTGCTCTGGGGGGCAGACTTGCTGTGAGTATCTCAATGTCACCGTAACTAGCTACTAAAAGTGCAGAAGAATAACTCTGAGTACTCTTTTTTCCTCTCCAGGCTGCACAGAACTGTACTTGGGGCTGCACGGTTGGTATTAGGCCAACTTCTCTTTCTTGGACAGTAGTGAGATGAAGGAGTATAAAGAGAAGTGATGAAGCAGTATAAAGGGAAGTGAATATTTGTACCAAATCAGGCTAGATTTGTAATTGTACTGATATTGGATATAATTTAAACAAATATTTTCAGTCCTCATAATTAAAGAAGAGAGTCACAAATGATTCTGTATTTCAGTATACATTAATCAAGTGGATACACAGAATTACAGAATCAGAGAATGGCTAGGGTTGGAAGGGACCTTGGAGATAATCCAGCTCCAACTCCAGCACATGTACCCCTTCCACCTGATCAGGCTGCCCAAGGCCCCATCCAACCTGGCCTTGAACACTTCCAGGGAGGGAGCAGCCACAACTTCCTTGGGCAACCTGTGCCAGTGTCTCACCACACTCACAGGAAGAATTTCTTCCTAATGTCTAAACTAAATCTCCCCTCTCTAAGTCTGAAACCATTTTCCCTTGTCCTCTTACTACACACCCATGCAAAAAGCCCTACCTCAGCTTTCTTTTAGGCCCCCTGCAGATATTGGAAAGTCATCTTAAGGTCACCTCAGAGCCTCCTCTTCTCTAGGCTGAACAATCCCAACTTCCTCAGCCTGTCTTCATAGAGAAGGTGCTCCAGCCCCCTGATCATCATAGTGTCTCTCCTCTGGACACATTCCAGGAGCTCTATGTCCTTATTATGTTAGAACTCCAGAACTGGACACAGTACTCCAGGTGGGGTCTTACAAGATCACAAGATCAGAGTCTGTATTCCAGTCCACTTGGAAAAATGAAGCATCATCGAAAAAGGTAACAACTCACAAGTAACAGCATTAAACTACCTATGACTATGATGACTTTTAAACTAAAAGTTGCCCCTGAAGGATATATGAAGGTGAATATTCATTCTGTTTTAGTTGCATCTTGTTCTATTTATCTATAGGCTAGAAGAGAATTATTGCAAAATACATTTCACAGGTCCAAAACTTCTGCATCTTTGTTCTTTTGTTTCCCATTAAGCATGGAGATTTGGAATACAAAAGATAAAAGCTCAGAAAGACTGATTGTTTTCCCATTTTATCTCAGGTTTGATTTCACAAGGAGGAAAAAAAAAAAAAAAAAAGATACTGTGTGTAAGGAACTAAGACAAAAAATATTAATTTTAGTGACACTTTTCTCTGAGGCTATAAACTATTTTAGGCACTAAATCTGCCTGACTTTACAACCACTGCCCAAACTTCAGAACATAAATATGTATTAATATATCAAATATTCAACAGCCAGCACTGTGTAGCATGCTGTATGGGGAAGCTGTTCCCTGTAGCTAATATATGTGCTATTTTTCATGTCTACAGATAAACACAGCTAATATATTTGTCCACAATAAGCTATCAAGAAACCCTAGTCCCGAAGATATTAATTCCTGTTTTAAATGATATGTGAGCTCAGTTTATAAAAGCTATACCCTAATGGCTTAGCAAGCCTTAGATTCATTACTTGGCCATACTTTTGATGAAGCACTAAATGATGTCTCAGGGTATGTCACCTGCTTCTTCTCGGCATGGAACAGTAACTATTAGAACACATTGTGAGCTCAGTAGTTTACCATTTAAATGCCATATAACTTCAATTTTGAAAACTTTTCCAGTCAGAGAAAAACAGAAAATCCAGAAACTGAATTTCACATGACAAACAAAACGGAAAACAACGAAAAATCCAACAATGTCAAAAGAAAACAAAAAAAAACCCACTAAAAAACTCACAAACCAAATGAACCAAATCAAAATAACAAAAAAAAAAAAAAAAACCAAGCAAAAACCCAAACAAAAAAACCCCAGCCATATAACCCAAAATACCAGAGACATAAACTTCCAAAGATTATTCTACCTCATTTTTCACGTGATGAAGATAAATTATTTCAGATTAAATCCATATGAGTCTGAAATTCAAATTTAAGTCAAGTTTATATCTCACCAGATATATCACACACAAGCTACCTATGAATTTGTGTCTCGTGTATTTATAGCTTACATTTTCATTATTCTGTTAATTCCTACCATTGATTTACCAAGCTAATGCTGCTGATCCTAAATGCATGAAATTCTGCAAACTATGGTTCTTACTCTACATAACATATGGGAAAAAAATTAAAAAAAGGGAAAAAATTTTTATAACTTTGTTACTATTATTTTTTCCAGAAAGCAGAATTTTTTGAAATTGTTATTTCAACAGTCAAAGAAAAAAGATTTCTTCTCTCTCTGATCTTACTGCAATATGGTGGAATTGAGCTTATACATTATTTATGCACATATATATATATATATACATATATATGTTTTATACAAAGAGTATACATGGACCTAAATATAAACCATAGGTATACTCTTACCTGAATAAAGGTGCCACATTTTCCAGTCTGTGAAATCATGTAAAGTTGCCTGACATTATCTCAAACCTTTGCCATTGGCACTGAGATTTGATAGCTTGGTGGCTGTTTTGGAAAGAAAGTTTTTCTAAAAAGGGAGCTGAGGTCATGCAGTAGCTTTGTAAAAAAAGAGCAAAACTAAATATTTGTGATTTAAAATAAAGAAATATCATTCATACTATACTCATTTTATATATAAAAACTTTAAACAATAATTTTCCAATAACATATGTATACATCTAGCCTTGTTTCCATTGTGATGAATGACATAAAAATAGGTTTCTTCCATTCTATTATTACAAATGCAAACACACACACTAAAATCTTTGCAAGCTGACTTACTGATAAGTTTATATATTTACAAACAGAAAGGAAGGTATAGACTATTTGCCAACTACCAAGTATGCAGTAATATACCCGGTGTATCATTAAGTGTACCCATGTGTACATATTTTTGAAAAACTGATCCATTCAACAAATTAGAGTGAAATTTAAACATCCTTCCTTGAAATTTGACAAGAGAATATACCTATAAGACAAGACTGACTTCAGGTAACTAGGCTATGATTGCTGAGATTTGTTATGTGTGACTTTAAAGGTCCTTGTCAGTATTCTAATGGTTCTGTACGTTGTGAGAATAATTTAGAAGTCAGGAGCCTAATAAGAAGGTGAGGACATACAAAAGGTAAGAATTTTGGCCTTACTACTTTCATTTATTACCAAGTATATTCTATAACTTTTAGTGCATCACTTGAAATGGGTGGAACTAATTACTTAATGTATTCTTAATTTTAAGAAAGCATCAATATAAGGCTACTTTCCCTTTGTTTCTGAGACTCAGTCGAGTACTGAAAATTTTTACAGATTATATTAACTAGTGAATCAATACCAACTTCTCCAAAGAGGGAGAAGTGAAGCAGCTGGATATGATCTTAAAGGAGATAAAAACATGAGATTCTGCTGCTTCTCAAAAAGGTGTAAATATGATGATGTGTGTTCCTTCTTAAAGCTTTAAGGAAAACCTCCTGGGACTGTGAACCTACTTAAGTAAGAAAAAAATACACTTAGGCTGAATCTCTAACTCCTGGGATTAACTTCTTCATTGCTCAGATCGAACACTGAATTTGTATACTCTTCTCAAATGGCATATTAGTAATAAAGTAATATAGATTAACACACTGAAAAGTTTTATTCGGGGTATTCGCATGGTCATCTTTGCATGATAAAAAAAAAAACAAAAAAAAGTAAATTAAAATTATAATGGGATTTTGCATTTTTCTAGAAAGAAAGATCTTGACTAATTTTTCTCAGCAAGCTGACATCAGTAAAAATGTTTGGAAACGCAGTGGCCATTCTCATAACATTACAAATGAGTAGGTTGACAAATAACATTTACAATATTTTCCCAGCAGTCCAGTAGTGTCAATGCTGCAAATACTGTAGCATCCTGATCTATTTATACTCCTTCCTGTCTTCTCTTTGTTACTGTTTTTAGTTGTTGCTGTGGGAACAATGAGCAGGCAAAGTATTTTAAACTGCTTTCTGAAGGCTGTGAGAATGAACACATGCTGGGATTGAGGATTTGGATACGTGCAAGAAAAGAGGACACCACACAACTCCCAGCTACCCTCCATGCTCCTGTCCTTGAGGGTCACTCATGTGAAGGGAACAGACATCTTTCTACCACTCCTGACTAATTGTCAGGCTGGGTGAGAATACAGGTAAAAGGACAATTAATTGTTCATGAGTCCACTTTGACTTTGACAAAACAGTTCTATGTTTTTTGTCTTTAAGCCACTCAATTAAAATGCTGGCATCTTAATAATGCGGCTAGTTTTGTTTTGAAGGGATAATTTTATTATTTTTTTCTTCATTTCCCCTAATGTTCTGTGTATTCTACTATAAAAAAGAAATATGTATAATTACTAGGAGGAAGGTAAAAGTCATACTGGCAATTTTCACAATCGATGAAACTTGCCATGGAGCAGAAATCTGAAAGGGTCCTACAGATCACTGAAATCTCCCACAACAGAACTGCATAGAATTTTATATATATGTAAATCTTGTGTTATTTCTCTGAAGAGCTAAATTTTTACCCTGTCAGTTGAACTACTGAGAGTAATGAAATTATTCTCTACCTATATTGACACTAAAGCCATCAAAATCAGGCAATTATACTTCTCTGATCATTATGTCTACCTAACACATACATATGATTTTAAGATTTCTTTCAGATAAAGTAACATTGTGCTGGAAGTATTATATGAACAGTTCTTCCTTAACTGTTATTTTGCTTGTTTAATTCTTACAAAAAAGAAAATGTCAAGATAGACTTGTCCATGGTTGTTTTTTTTTTTTTTTATTTTGGTTTGGGGTTTTTGGGGTTGGTTTTTTTCATGGGCTACTGATAAAAGAAGTGGCAATTTCGAATCCTAATTGGCAAAGCAATTAGGAGTTGAAAAAAAAAATCATTGAAAGTTCTCTGATCTTAGAAGCAGATACGTTTTCTGAGAAGTCTGGAGGCTTCAAAGGAAGACCTGATCTAAGTGGGTATCATATTCCAAATTGAGGCAACTTCAAACTGGTGATCATATATATGGAGAAAGTGACAGAAAGACAAATTTGCTACTTTATTTTCACTTTGATAAAATTCCCTTATTTGAAATGCTCTGATCTATTGAATAAATCTGCTATTATTAATGGGTATATCCATTGGCTGGATATGCTCTAACTAGAATGAAACCACTGTAAGTCTCTCTAGCACTCAGAGGATACTCTCATTTTGGCATTAGTAACTCTTTGCGCTTTTAGGCATTGAGAAGCCTGCAGCTGAGGGGCAGCCTCCAGGATGGAAGATTGCAAAGGGCAAAAGGTGTTGGAGAGGCCAAAATGGTTAGTTAGGGCCATTCTCCTGGGGCCCTGGCAGGGCTTGTGCAAGAGGATGTTTAGAGATGGAGTTAAAAGCAGGAGTGCAGGAGAGCCTGGACGTGGGATTGTTAGCCAGGGTAGAGGTCAGTCCTGACACATTTTTCCTTCTGTGAGTTAGGAGTTCAGCAGGACCCCAGCCTGGAGGGATTGCTGCTGACACAGGCAGGAAGAAGGGACAATGCCAGAGGTCCCATGTCTGATAGCTTTCAGAGCAGAGCTTCCCACTGGAAAGCAAGGAGCTGAGCACAGCGTTGCTGAGGGCAGCAGCTCCCACAGCTGCTCTGCCACCTCCCACACTCAGGAAGCTCCAGGACCATTATCCTTTAAAAACACACACCATTTAAGGTCTGTCAGTATATATTGTAGTTGCTGACTCTTTCTAAAGCTCAGGCCTACTAATTTTACTAATATTTAACCGTATCTTCAGTTTCCTGAATACTCATGGTATGAATGATTTTCCCATTTCCTCATATTTAAATTGTAGCAGTTCCCACAAGGCAAAACAAGAAAGGAGCTATGAATGATTCTTAGAGAAGAGAAACTAAAAGTATGGTTACACATTGCCACATTACAAACTATGCATTCAAAATTTAAGTGGTGTAATCCATCTGTAAATTAACATATTTAGACCAAGAGGAGAGCATTTGTCCTACTGTACCAAGAAGGACAGGGAAGAGCCTACATCAGTAATTACCTTTTCTGGTATAATACTGAACCGTTCCCAAACCAACCATCTCTGCTTCTGGGACAGATTTATTTGGAACCCTGTTGGTTCTGTTATTTGGAATTATTTATCACTTCTGTTCTCCTCTAATCTGAAATTACACAATTCAACATCACTGGTGGAAATCATCTAGCTACAGAAAACTGTAACACAAAAGTCTGTACCTGCACCTTTCACAGCCAGTGATAAAAACCTTGTGCTTTGGGACATGATTCATCTAGTTATTTTAGACACCTACTTCAGGATGCAATAAATCTTACCAGGGAAGGCAATATATCTCCCTTCTAACTCTAAAGGGACTCCATCAGATTAGCTCAGATACAAATATCAACATTTGGTCAGATTAATTCCACCCTTTCAAGTATTCTGGTTTCTGACTTAGGTCTTTTATTTAAGTCAATGGCAAAAATTTAATTATAGAAGTACAGGATATGGATTTTAAGTGATATATGTATGAAACATTCATCACTGACTTGAACTAGAGACTTAAATATGTCTGCTATGGCAAAGCATGTTGCATAAACCAATCGTTCTTTTAATTTAGCTGGTTCTTTTTGATCTTAATGTTTTCATCTTCTTTTTCCTATCTTGATGCTTTAGCTATAGCTGTTTCCAGGTACTGGTGTTAACTGCTCAGCACTTTTTGAAACCCAAGCCATTAGGGGAGAGTCTAAATATAGATTAAAAACATTTTGGCCTCAGGAATATATGGTTTGAGAAATTTGAAATTAAGAATTTTCAGAATTAGGAGCAAATTATTCTCTGATGTTGAGACATAGATACTGTAGAAAATCTTTCATTAGTTAGTCATATACTATTCTTTAAAAAGTCATACATAGTTTTACATTATATTTTAGGGTTCTCTTCTACTTTTGTAACAATAATCCATTAAATTTGGGTCTAATAGGTAAATAAATATGGAATTGCTGTAAAATTCTTGTGTTATACTCTCAGAAAACTGTGACAATAGCCTAGTAACTTGCAACATGATTTTTCAGATTCTGTTTGCTCATGAAAAGGCAGGGGAAAGGAGAGGGCAGCACAGTAATAATATTCTATAGGTCATCTTGGGGGAAAGTCAGATTACCTAAAGCTGCAGTTTCAGTTACAAAATGGAGAAAAATTATAGAAAAGATGCATAGGGAATTTAAAAAAAACCCACCAAATTATTACATTCTTTCAATTTTGTCAGCTTTCTCTATAACATTGTCATGCACAAGAGTTACATGAAACACTCTAAGGTTCAAGATCCAAAATCTTCTAAGATTTTTTTCTTAGAGAAGGAAAGGCTAAGGTAGGAGATATGTTTGTTTATTTGTTGTGTGTGAGGTGACAATTTTGATTCTTTTTCCTTGTCATTCCCACACAGTTAACCATGTGGGGGAGATTGTGAGGTCATAAAAATAATCATGAAGGGGCTGACCCACATTTTATGCATGCACTCATTCAAAATACATCTGTTTCCCTGAACACAAAAGGCTTCTAAAAGCTTTTCTTTTTTTTTTTATTTTTTTTTCTGCAGTACTGTAGGAAAAAAAGAGAAAAAAAATAAAGAAAAAAAAAGCCCACCAAAACCCCAACAAAAACCCCAACATTTTTCTTTTCACCTTATTAATAATTTCACAAACATTTTCAACTAAGTTTTTCCACATTAACTCAGTACTCTTAATATACTAACATGAGTGTCTGATATAAATTAATTCAAGCTTGGAGTATGGGAAAATGACCTTCTTTGTATAAACAGTTGTTTGAGACAAAAAATACATATTTAAAAAAAAATGCAGTTCTTTTTCTGTGAATGCAGGTGCAATGGCTGCCAAAATTGTCTGCAAGGATCCATTCTATGTTTTAGTTAGATGTTTCCTTGGCACTAAAATTGACGTAACAGACAATGTGAACTTCCCTCATTTATTTTCATGCAAAGTCAGACAGCTTCATTTTAACACTTTTCATTAGCAGTTTAAGGTAGACTGGCTGATAGCAAACTGAGGCAGATGGCAAATGCAAGCAGTTTGTTCTCCTGGCCCTGGTATGTAGGAAACAACCTTCGGTTGCAGTTTGAATAGATAACTGAGCTTGCAAATTCCCTGACTACTCCACACAGGCTGGCAATGATCTCCATTTACCTACAGAGTGATGGAAGCAATATGCAGCTTAGTGGCTCAGGTTACACTGCCTGGTTTGATTTACAGCCTGCATCACGACCAACTCTGCTTAGCAATTCAGCCATAGAGTAAATATCACGTTGCTGTTACAGACACAAAAAGCACAACGTAAGATGAGCACAAGAGTCTACATCTCCATTCTTTTTAATTAAGAATATCACCAAGTCCATCTTCTTGACATAATCCTCTGACTCTCTTGCGGTTTGCTCTTGGTAATTTTAGGCCAAGAAGGAAGCTGAGAGCATGACATTGTGCACTGATAGCCCCTGGGATGTATTAAAAGCAGCCATCCAAACACACATCTAGAACATGGGTCCGGATTCATCTACAAGACTCTCTTCACTGACTGCCAGCATTTTACACATTTATTTCCCTTTTAATGACATGTAAGTGAAGTGCTTTTCTCAAAGCTGAAAGGGTGATTCATGAAAGAAAAAACCTCTCCAAAGCCAATAAAAATGAGGTAATTTCCTTGAAAAGAGCTAATATTTTGCATCATCTTTCAGTCAGTAAATGGGGTCCAGCAGACAGATTGTCTTCTCATATTTGTATAGTCCCATGTCTAACAATTGAGTCCTCACAAATGAGCCAGGGCTACTTTATGGTTTGTTTTTTAACCATTTGCCATCTCTTCAGCAGCTGGAAGGGATCCTTCTATTCTCTAAAGTGCAGCTTTGCATCCTATGGTAATACTTTCAATACACATTGTCTGCAGCAGACACTGAATGTTTCAGATTTACCATTCTATGTAAGACCTTGGGGTGAAAAGATATGGAGCAGGTGGGCATATACACACCAAACAAGTGTAATCCACATAGGGCTTGGGAATTTTGAGGATAGATTCCTCTGTTAGGTTCACTCAGCTCAGCATGCACTTCCTGATGGGGTAATTCTGGTTTGTTTTTTTGAAATACTGGAAGGCTTGAGGTTCAGCAATAGAAAGTATTACCTGTGTAAGTTGAGTCCTGAATTAAAATTGATTTCAGGAGGCATGGTGAAATGAAAAGAATCAATTGTTACTCTACTGGTCGGCAGCTTGCAAAGTGCTTTTAAATATTATCCTAGCATCTTCATAATTGTAAAGTGTTATAAATGTAATTGCTATCTTTTATATTATTACTGGTTCTCCCATTTTGCATTCAAATATATTGAGTTTAAAATTGCTGTGCTTCCTTAACCTTTTACCTACATATAAAGCTGTAACTTGACAGGCTAGGCCTCTTTATCCTGGAAAAAAGCTACAACAGGTCCATTAAATTAAAAATGGCATAGACAAAATAATTAGGAAATTACTTTCTCACACTATAAGCAACAGTCTGCCTAAAGTGAATTTCTCAATGGCAGGTTCAAAATTCGGGAAGAGGTAGTTTTTCACATCTGCTTAAACTATAGAACACATTGCCACAGGATGTTGTGGATACTGGATGCTTACATGAGTTCAAAAAGAGATTATACCAATTCATGAAAGGAAATCCCTCAAAAGCTATTAAACACAAAAATATGGCCTGTGGCTCAGAAATTCAATGAGCCACAGATTGCTGGAAGCTAAGACGGATTATGCTGGGGTTTTGCTGCCATATGTTTGCTCTGCTCTTATTCTCTTCCTTAGGTGTCTGTTAACAGCCATAACTGGAGATAGGATATTTTCTGGGATAACCTTTGATCTGAACCCATGTTGGCAATTCTGTGCTTAAAAGTATACACCCAAGTATAATGCACTACAAATTCCAAGAAGACATTAATCTTTTACATATTTATCTTAGTATAGCACTGGAAAACAAGCATGTGGGAACTGCAAAGTCACACTTGGTTAAAGATAAAATTTGATATTGGTAAGAGCTTATTACAAATATACATAATCGATTAAGTAAGAGCACCATGCTTTATGAAATTAGAGGCCTGGTAATATTATTATAGAGATTCTTTTAATCTTAAATGCTTGTCTGTCTTTATACCTAACCATAGGGTATGACATGAGCACTGAGACATGGAGCTTCCTTAGGAGTCTGTTTTCACAACTCCTCTGCTTTGTATTTCCAGCAGCATAGATCTCCTGCACTGTGTCAGCCACACTGGCAGACAAAAGAAATTTACTACAGGTTGATCTACGCAGTTCAGAGATCAGGACTCTCATAAATTTTTCTCAGCTGCCAACTCAGTGCCAACAGCAGAATCTCTGCTCTAACTAGAGTCCAAGTACATTACACTAGACACTGTATCTGCATTAGGTCCAAGAAGCTTTTGCTTGGCATTCTAAAAACAACATGGTACAAAGTGAGAGAGTTTTAAGAGTTTTGGTTTTTTTTTCTTTTTATTGCCTGTAAAAATTGAGTAATAATTTGAATGCTAGACAGTTAACAAAAAAAACCTACTGAATTCTTGAAGTTTTGGTTTTATTTTCCAGAAAACACAGCTTTCTGTCTATACAGGTGACAAATATTCCACATCAATGTTAGCAGTCTGTGGTAATATTCTCTTTACATTTAAATGTGACTTTAAATGAAAACCATTTATTACTTCTATAATGGAGTTTCACTTGCAATTATTTACTGTATATTGTCTGATGGAATGACTAGTTTCTGCAGAATTTCAGTATGGTAAAACCTTGATAAATTTTCTGCAGAGGCAAAAAATCATGTATTTTACTTTGATTTTCATTTCTTTTGCAGATATGAATACAAGATACTGCTACTGATCTACTGTACTTATCTAAGACGAGCTTAAACTTAGTTTTTTCTAAATATTTTCTGCCACTTGAAGACAGAGTTCTATAGTCAGATTGTAACCACTAATCAGTACATTAAGCATCATTTCTAATGTGCTTGAAATCTAAGCTTCCAAGAAATCCTTGTTTTCCCCAAGAGCTACTTCTAAATCATGGTTTTAAAAAGCTGCACTTGTGTAAGTAGGTCAATCTTAAATTAATCTATTTAAAAGTAGTGCTCTCTCCATTCAGACTGGCTTAACGCTCCTTTAAATAGGCTTAGATGCATTCAGTAATTTCCCACAAAAAAAAGAACTGCTTGAAACAAGGTTTAAACTAACTTAAGTGCATGTAGCCAGACAAATGTGAAATCAATTTTGACAAACCAATGTGAGTTTTGCAATAGAGACAAGATTTTATACCTTAAGTTGGAGACATTTCCCTTCTGACAGATAGCAAAAATGTTTTCATATGCTGTCATGTGAAGAAAGGAAATATGCAAATTAAAAAGTCAAAATAAATGGTGGTGTGGATTCTGTTCTCTATTAGACCATAGTGTATATATCTTGATACATAAAAGCCCTTCTGCTCTCTCTGCCATAAGTTTTAGGGTGCCATCTGAGAGCTCTCCTATACTGAATAGGAATTATGTTTATAATAAATCATGCAACTAGATGCCACATGGAAAAAAGATTTGTGGAAAACACATAATACAATAGTGAGGAAGAAATACAGATACATCTCACTTATTCCCAACTGATAGGAGTACTCTGTGTTTCAGTCACAGTGCAGGTGGCTATAAATTACAAAGTATCATAGCCCTTTTTTTCAATGCCACGCTCTTCCAAAATCAAACTTCTGAGCATAGTCACTAGTTAAGAAACTTTGATGGGTTGGGGTTATGAGGGATTATCAGGATGTTACAGAAACTTGATCCATGAAATGGAATGGAAAGAGTCAGGGTACACAGATTTCTAAAGATGAGGCAGCTTTCTCTGCACAGAAGACTGT
The DNA here is from genome assembly GCF_036169615.1 of Heliangelus exortis. Classification (NCBI taxonomy): domain Eukaryota; kingdom Metazoa; phylum Chordata; class Aves; order Apodiformes; family Trochilidae; genus Heliangelus; species Heliangelus exortis. Next base: position 125,201,847 of record NC_092423.1, read on the forward strand.
CCCTCTCTTGAGTCTAACATCAGAAATGGTGAAAGGACTGAGATTAAGTTAGATTTTCAAAATGTCTGTTTTTAAATTACTGAGGAAACTAAAAACTAAACTGAGAATAGTTCTTGTGTGCTCCAAGGCTTTACAAGAGATTCCTCCAGCCAAACAAACAAAAAACCAAAGAAGCAAATAACGATTTGCCTTCAAAATTATGCAGCTAATGACCCTATAATAAGGGAGCTATATCTGCTACATGACTTCAGAAACCCCCCCTGTGTAAACTGCATTTAGCAGCTTATAGATCCAGTGTTGCCTCCTCTCTTTCTGAAAGTTCTGGTATGGGATCACAATCTTCAGTCACAGAAATGAGGCAATGGAGGAAAACCTAGTGAGTGTTATAAATACTTATTTTTTTCCTTTCTAATATGCATTTTCTGAAGTATGTGTAGGAAAACTGACCTACTGAAATTATGGTTTTATTACTATATGCTATTAGCAAGGCAGAGTTGCAAGGTAACTCCTGTTCCCAAGAGCGAATAGACCTTCCTGTTTTTTCTTAAAGCAAACATCTAGACTTGGCAGTTATTAACAGCTTTTGAAAAATTTCAAAGCTAAAGATTTAATAATGGACAGATGAATATAGTATGTGGGAGAGCCTAGTTAAGTCTAACCAGCACACTACTGATAGTTTGAGAACACGACGTCAGGGCATAGGATAAAATTTCTGTCCTAGCTACCAGAGAATTCATTACAGAGACAGCCCCTATTCTACCCCCCTATCCCCAGCTCCATGGGAGTACCTTTCAATTTCATTACAGTCAATTGAAATACTGCCATTGAAAAAAATACTGTGAAAAAGATTTTTGTTGAGGGTTTTGACAATACAATATCTCCAAAATATTGCCACTCTTAGCAAGAAGTGATTGTCTTTTTCTGGATTTAGATACATTATTCAGTGTTCATAAATTTTTCATTCAAAAAAATGAGGTGATATATATCACCTAAATGGATTAGAGTCATGGGAACAATGATATCTCTCCCTAGCCTCAAGACTTGAATATTAAGATTTCTTCCTTTTCCTTTTTTTTTTTTTTTTCCCCCACATCTCTTTCTTTCCAACGCTTTCAGTTCAGAAGAAAATAAAAATTTAAAGTTTTTCTAAATAACTTATTTTTGAGCTGGTTGCTTATGTAACTTGATTTTTATCTCCTTTGTATTCTCTTGGTTTTTAAATCTTTAAGTGTACATATTTTGAAATCTTTCCCTGTGATATGCCTGTTATCAGCTTTGCTAATCCATAACAGCGTTGCACCTTCAATTTTTGTTTCCTCTGTCCTCTTCTACCATAATTGCCAAGCATTACCAGAATCATCCGAATTATACTCAGACTGTCTGTGAGCACAAGTTAATTCAGAAGATGCATCAAGAAAACATCCTGTCCCAAATAATTTACAAACCTAAGGCTCTCATCTGCCACTGGACAACCAGACCATAAAGCAAATGGGGTCTACTAGCGATGAAGAAGAAAATCCTGAACAGTGGGTACCACAAGGAGTCACATGGACAAGACAAGGGGCAATAGGCACAAGTTGCTTCTGGGGAGATTTCAGTTGAATACAAGAGGAAAATTTTTCATTGTGAGGACAATCAGACATTGGAATGATCTTCCAGGTGAAGTGGGGGATTCCTACACTTTGGAAAGTTGTAAATCTCAGCTTGATGGGGTGCTGACCAACCGGACATTCTATGATCCTGTGATATTCTAAAAGAACAAGTGGAACATGAAAGATGCCTGGAAGAAGGCTTCAGTATAATGCATCCAAACATTTTGTTCATAGCACTGGAAGACTACCACTTCCCTGCCTTGCAAAAAACAAACACAAACAGTTTATATCCTCCAGTATATCCCTCCTTCCCGACAAAAGAAATTCTGTCTTTGTTTCCATTACTCTCCTGTGATGGTAAGTTTCTTGTTCTGGCCAATGCTCCTAGCATCACCTGCAGCACTATGGAAGGAAATTTAGAGAAACAATCCACAACTCAGCTGGAGTTAAGGTATCAGCAGTACTCTGCTTACAGAGTATTATGAAAGCAAAGAAATAAGTCATTTTAGAGAGCCTGCTATTGTTAAACTCTATGACAGGAGGATTTTTCCTAAATGACAGGCCCATTATTTTTTACTCCTACAAGAGCCTTTTCCATTCTTGAGAATGAGGGAGGAGTCAAAACTCAGATTTCTTCTCCAGAAGATGACTGATAAGATACCTCTGCAATACATAAAAACATACCACTGGAGTGAGAACAAAGGAAAGTAGCACTACGCTGTGGAAATATATTTTTATTGGAACTGTCCCTTCAATCTAGAACAACATATAAAAAAAAAAGCAAACCACAAGATAATCAAGCAAACATGATAAGGAAAAAACTAAAACCTAAACCCAAACTTGAAGTATGAAGACACTGCAATTAACTAGTCAGGATAAATCACCTTAGCAATTAACTATACTCTGAAAACTGAATTCATATATGGTTCCTTACTTGGACTGAAAAATATTTTTTAAAGGAAAACAGTTTATGACAGCACTTCAAGAAGGTGCCTGTCTTTTTTGAGGTACCCAGTATGCAATTTTTTCCATTAGAAAAACAGTACAAGGTGGAGAATTAGTTTGCACTTTTCAAGATTTGCATTTTTGCTGCTATATAACCAAACTGGCCTATGTTTTCAAATCAATTTGGAATATCAGAGAAGTAATCACAGAGGGAAAAAACCCCTTTGGGGCTAGAGTCAATTTAAAAATAAAAATAAAATACCATATTTTTTTTTCTCTTTATTGTATTTCTATTAGCAGTACATGAAGGTGACTACTGGGCTATTGAAGAAATGAACTTTAAAAAAACAACATTCACCTGGGAAAAAATACTCGTAGCTGAGATCCTAAGTATGTTTTTCAACCTCTGCTTTTCAGTGCCTTGGGACTGAGTTAAAGATAATAGGGAGCCTAAGTGAGATGTAAGTCTTTTCTTTCTGTCAATCCCAAATGGCATGCTAGTTTTCTTTTTTCACACTAAATTTTTTTCCAGGCACAAACCAACAAACCAACAAACCAACCAACCAAACAAACAAAAACCCAGCAAAAAAAACCCCAAACCTAGCTAATGCAGTAAGATCATTGGCCTAGCTTTACTCTGGACTATAACTTTGACCTAAGACCTATGGTTCATACAGTTTCAACAATCAAAGTATGAATTGGCAAAACTCTTCATAAAAGTTCTGTTGGTAAAATAATTCTTTTAATTTTCATGTATTTTGCACAAATTCTCCAGTAAGAAAATACCCTGTTCTATCTTAATTATTCTATTCTAACAGGAATATTCCTGCCTCAAAAACATATATGAACACCAAAGTATTATTATTATTATAATTATTATTATTACATTTTATTATTACATTTGCAGAATAAACTTCCAGTGATTCCTATTAAGCCTTCATGATGTATGTAGCAACACATTTTGTTATGGAAGTTCTATGATCTAGGAGTTATAAAATCATATTTTTTGCTATAGTATCATCTTACTTTCACTTGATCTTTTCTGTCTTTAAATCTTAGAATTTATTACCACAAGAAATAGCTTTTAAAAACTGCTCTAAAAAACTCACCCACAAAAAGTCATATGAAAACAAGAGTGCCCTTTTGCACTCTGAAAACTATTTAAATTAAAGGAGAAGATGATAAGCAGAAGTTTGCATACCTTTACATGGACCTTTAGTACTTTGAACTATCCCTATGTGGAACTGCTCCAAAAGAGATATCACATTTTAAAGAGACACCTTGACTTCAGCATACACATCTGTAGATTTTCCTGAGTGCCTGAAGTTATAATTCCAAAACCACAGCAAATTATGTGCAGTGTTGATCTCACACTGAGGCCTATAAAAACACTTTAATTTAGCCTTTCAGTGCTGTGACTGTTCCTGAACTGCACAAACAGAAGGTGATCCCTGGTGTTTCTTTGATCTAAACTTGTGAAAAGGGCAAATATGAGCAGTGCAATACCACAGATTTTCTCCAATAAGATTCTAGGGCTTGGTCCACAAGAAATAATCTTCTTGAGCCCATTCTACTACTAAGGGCTTTCACAGTGCAGTACATGGCTTTTGCTTCACTGATCATGGCACACCAAATTATTGCACCATTACAAAAGTCACAATACTGTATTTATACTCCTGAATATTAACTTAAATATTTGTTGCAAGCTCCAGGCTACAAATACAACTGCCTAAAAAGCTCTGAGGTTTACTTGCTCAGGTGAGAAAGGGAAAGGAATTCGATAAAGCTGCTCACTGGTCACATATTCAGTTTGACACTGAAACAACAGCTCTCCTTGTTATCTTTATCTTGTTTGGCTTTTGTTTTTGTTTTGTTGGGTTTTCTTTTCTCATAAACACTCTTTGTGTGCATTTGTGTATCCTCTTTTGTACATCTTGGTTTTCTGAAGAAACTCTCACACTCTATAAAATTGGCTTAGAGAGATCTACGAGGACAACTGAGGATAGTTGTAACAAATATCTGTCAAAGCATAAAAGCATCAAATGCACAAAACCCACAGAAGCTCTTATTTGTCACTGTTCTGCAGAGATTCAAAGGTGAGCTTTAAATTAGCTTTCCTAGATAATGGCAGTAACATAGTCACATGAACTTGGAGTTAACAGGGGACAAACTGGTTCTTTGAAGAGTAACTTGAAAGGGTATCGTTAATCTCGATTTGGGGTCACCATGCAGTCACTTACTCAACCATGGAGAATGCCAAACTTAGTAAATTAGAATTACTGTTGGAGTTAATGACTCCAAAATATGCTATTAAGTTATTGGGAAACACTAGCTCTGTTCCTGGAAGACATCTTTAAAAGGTGACTTTAAATGCTGCCACTACTTCACCCTAAAGAACAACTGGAAAAGACAAGGTTTCCTGTACATTGGTATCCACTGTCTTGGTGGGTAGTCTCAGTCGTTCTTAACTTCTCTTGTATCTCTGCTAAAGAACATGTCAGATTTTCCCCAAACCTAAATATGATCTATATGGCAAAAAATTTTCAAAATTACTTTATGTAAACATTTAACAGTAAAATATTTGAATGAACACATAGACTTCTAACATGAATTCAATGCTTTTCAAGAGAAAGATTTGCATGCTGTAACTTGCATTTAAATCGAAACTTTTCTGTCTCAGATGAAACTCAGACAGAAACTTTCTGTCTCAGATGCTAACAAACTGATCAACTGAAGATAGTTCTAAAGCAATGTGAACTTAGGAAACAAAATTATGTGACACTAGGGACAGGGAAGCATGGAAACAATTTTGTTAGCTGAAAATTCACACCATTTGTTTGTTTTGCTTAAACTGAAATCTGTTCTTACCATCATGATTTGGATTTCCCAAAGTCCATGGCTCATCTGAGTCAAAATGAGTGTCTCCCCCAATTCCTGGCCCAGGAAAATATGCATGAGCCAAAAATCCTCCCTCTCCATCAAAGGGAGAACTGTCTCCGTGAAAACCTGATGCAAAAATGATTGTAATATCCACATCCCTCTTGCCATTTTCTAATTCAATGTAAGGAACTTCTTCAAATGTTAAGGGAGTTACATTCTGCCACACATCAAAGGCACGGCGAATGGCTTTACGAGTTTCTGCATCACCTACTTTCGGAGTGACGTTCTTTATGCTGAAAGAAACAGAGAAAGGTTAAATAGATTAAATTTGATGGTGGTAAGTGAGACAGCTTACATCCATTTTCCATTAATTATTAAAAGCACTATATTAAAACATACAAGTCTGGCATTATGCTCTTCAAGCCGAGTATTTTTAAACAAGCTGCTGCAAAATTATTGTGTCAATTATGTAGACCTTTATGCTAGAACTCATTATATATTAGCAAGGTTACTCTCAGCAGTATAAAAATCTTATTTTTAGAAGATTAAAAATAATTTAAAATGTGACTTGTAACAGTGGGATAACCAGATTAATCAACCACTGACTGTTTACCTCCTGGACAACAATTAGAATGCATCACAGCTATGAAGAACATGAAGAATGGCATGTCATTGCTGATCAAAAGAAAAATCTTTCCAGTTAAATGAAATTTTAACTTCTTAGTAAGTCCATTAACAATAGCAAAACTCCATACTGTGACCACCAACCAGTATTCACAAAGACTTAAAAACAGTTTTTGTTGCACTTGTAACTGGATAAATAACTCCTTATCAGAAACAAAGCCTTTTTCTTTCAATACAGCATAAAATATCTTTTTATGATATAATTACTTCCATAAATCTTCCATAAAACTTTATAATTCCTCAAAGAAAACATTTCATAGAAGACAACTATGTGCTAATTCAGATAAAAATATTTAAAGAGAAATTTCTCCCTCTGTTTCTTCAAATGGCACACACATGAGAAAGGTGAAAAAATATGTTACAGTTGAGTTCACAGTCACAGTTTACAGTAAATTATAGTGGAAACATCTTTTAAAAAACCCACCCTTCTTTATTTATTTTTATTATTGAATTTAAGAAAAGAATGAAAATAATCAGTTTCAGACCTATCCAATTTCTTCACTAATTTTCACTCGATTCATGTGGCCAGAAAAAAATTTAGCTCCGTGTGTGTTCTGAAACTGTTGCAATCAGAGGCTCCTTGTTCTACTGATGTGTGCTTGACCAAATGTCCAGCACAAACCTCATAATGTACATAGTTCTAGAGCATGTGTAAGATTTATATAAGTTTACTCAATATAGAATGCTAATGAAGAACAAAAATATTTATGAATAAACCTGAAATTATTGATTTTTTTGGTGCATTAAGTGTGTTTGATTACATGGCTTTGTAATTTTATACATATGGAAAAAATCTAATTTTACAGGTTTGACTTTCACCTACATTTTGTTCACAGGTTTTTTTCAAAACCATTAAGTGAGCTATTTTGACTTCCACACAAAAATATTCTTTTACTGAGTTCAATAATGCTAATCTAACCTAAGCATTATTTTTTTATAGCTAGTATTTTTGTTCCATAGAGCTATGAAGACAGATTAGGAGATAGTCCACTGTAAAGAATCCACTGATCCACTGCTTTCCTTGTTCTTTATTTCCAAAGATGATTTAACCAGATACTTATGCCTACTCTCTTATTCATCTGGCTTGTAATATAGGTTCTTGTTTTGACTTTCTCACATACATGAGCTTTAAAACCATTTTTACTCCTAAAAAAGACATTTAAAAGAAATTTCAGCACTTCAAAATCACTACCTTTAGGTGTCTCTTTTGTTTAGTTTTTTTGTTTAGTTTGAACTCTTTAAACCTCTGAAATCCCTTCTCTGAAAGCTCCCTCCATTGAGAGATATTTTAGTTAATGAGTTCATCAGCTACTCATCCCATGGCCCTTGAGAACGTACAGGATTTTACAACCACAGGGGCACTAAATGGCAAAAGCACAATTACACTGCCACAACTAAAAACCTGATCACAGCTAACCTGTTGCTATGCTAAGCATATTGTTTACAAAGCTGATGAATTTTCTCTCAGTCCTGCAGTGTGCTCTCTAAAGAACATGGTCCCAAGCACAGCTCACTGAAGAGCTTCTCTTATTTGCCACATATAATGAATATACCAAATGACTCAATTGGCTTTCATAGCAAATAGAATATGTTCAGCAAAACAAATATTTTGATGTAGGAAAAGTTCACCTGAAAGATGCAGTTTTTTTTTGATACAGTTTCATATTTAGGAATACTGGTAATGGGTCAAAGTCACACTTTGTGGGTATGGAAGCAGAGTAAAAGGAGCATCTTATGCTGTCATATGTGGCATGAGGAAATAGATAAAAACAGACTAGAAATTTGTACTGGTCATAGATTGACTAATTGCTTGGTCTAAAATAACTCATGTTTTAAACCTTATCACCTTATATTTTCTTGCTTGCTTTTTTTTTTTTTTTTTTTTCCCCTAGCACAGAATTAAGTTTTAGTCATTGATTGCAAATGAAAAAATGAGTTTTACACACAGTAAAAAGGGATGATTACTTATGATGGGAAACCTTTCCCAGGGGAGTAAGATATTGAATTACATTTGGTATAGCATCCTACATATCAAGATTCACTGTCAGGAAGAAAGCTTCCTCAAGGCATACATTCCATATTAAAAGAAGAAAATTTATTTTCTTTTTTGCTTCTCAAAAGACCTTCTGGAGAAGGCAAGATTATACTGAACAATGTAGCTTCTAAAAGAAACTAAATAAATCAGTAGTTATTCTATTAAAAAAATATTTCCCGAAAATAATTTCCCATTTTAATGGGTTTGACAATGTTCAATCCTAAAAGGAGAAGTTTCAGTACTATGTGTAACACAGATGTTGACATGGACTGGCTGGGAACTTTTCTTTGAATAATTCACCAGTATAGACATATGAAATTCAAGTTTCTGTATATTTCTTTTTAGTTTTGCTAATATAATCTCCAATAGAGAAGTACAGTCATAAGATCAAGCCATGTAAAAAATGTCTCAACTACCAGAGTCTTTAGTTTAGCTATAACACTGCAATAGCAAATAAAGTGTTATATGACTATAAAGACTTAAGTGACTTATCTATTACATTTTTCTATATATCTTAAAGCTCGTAGTCACCTGAAATACTGAAAACTCGCACTGATAACAAAAAAAGATGAACTGGATATCTTACACTCAACATGTCCAGATAATGAAGCCCAGATAAAATAAGTGGAGCTCATGCCAACTCAAACACTCCTATTGCAAGGTGACAGAACAGCAAGACAAAGACCATCACAATAAGAAAATAATATTTCCTATTACTTTCCTAATCTCCACATCTAGTGGTGATTTCACAGAAAAAAATGTTCAACAGAGAGAAAAATCCAGTGCTGACCTTAACCTGATCAGCAGTGCAACCTTACAAAGAGGCTGAAGACCATACTCACTATTTCATCCTGAGGGGGAGTATTTTAGTAAGCTGAAGATGATCTATAAAATGAAACATTAACTTAGATGTAATTTTTTAAAAAACAATAAACTGAGTCATCGCAGAATCACAGAATCATAGAATAGTTGGGGTTGAAAAGGGCCTTTAAAGACCATCCAGTCCCACCTCCCTGCAGTGAACAGGGACATCTTCAACCAGATCAGGTGCATCAGAGCCCCACCCAGCCTAACTTTGAAGTTTTATATAAACTTTGAAAGCTGTTACACTTAGACAACCACAGACATGTATCCATTTTATGGAGTATTTTGTGGTTATTACTGCTGTTTACAGCAGTAATTACAAGCTTTTCAATCTGATAACTACTTTTGGCTAAGATTCCACCAGTGATACACATTTTTCAAATTGATTTACTATTTCCATAGATTTTAAAAGAGTCTTATTTTGGAGACTGCTATCCTGACATTCTGAATTTAGAAAAGTTTTGGGTTTTCCTTTCCCTCCCCCTCCTTCTCCAAAATAGTTCCAGTGACACATTTTTGGATGCAAGAGCGCCAGGAGCCTTACAAGGCTGTCAGGATACAGTTCAGCTGGCCATGTAAAATCAGTCATCTGAAATTTAAATATAGGACATTAAGTAGCATATATTTTCCATTAAATTTCATATTTCCTTGGTATTTTTCTTCCTGAGTTGTCATTAGAACAGCTCATTGCATTTTTTTTTTTTCATGTATTGTTTTCGGGTCACAATGCTTCTGACCCCAGCTACACACAAAAGGCAGTTCAGCAAAAGTTAGACAAAGCTCAAAATGCATAAAGCTTATTATAACTGCTTACCTTATTAATAAGTACTTTTAGAATTATTAGGCAATTATAATGACACAAGAGAATGCTTTTTTTTTTTTCTTCCTTTTTTTTTTTTTTTTTTTAATAAGTATGTAAGATAAATATAAATGGGGAAAATATTTCTACATTGTCTTTTCTCTAAAATATTCCTAGGTTTCCTTGGAGCAAAAATGACATTTGAAAAACCCATTCTAAAGAAAGAAAGTACCCAGAAGATAAGAGTAAAACATTCAAATAAGAAGATAAAAAGATGCAGTCAATCTGTCTGAAGTAAGCCAATTCTAGATCTGTATTTGATATACAGCAGTTAAGATAAAATGAACTGAAATATAGCAGAACTCATTGAAGTGACCTTCTCATAGTCAATGCTGCTGTCAATCAAACCTAAAATGATGAACTTAAAGACATATATAAATATTTTTTTTCTTAATCCCACAGATAATTTTTTTTACTCTCACTTTCAGCTTTAACTTCTTTCCAGTCTCACTTTGCTCACTCTCTGTATCCATAACCTAAGACCATTTCTCATATAAAATGTGCTCTTGTTTCACATAGCTCCTGCTCCTGCTGATTAAACCAAAGTCAAAGATATTGTCTTTGATTTTCTTGTTCTGTGACCACATTAAAAGTCAACATATTGCTGCTATGTTAGAAAAAAGTCTGTGATTTTTCTTCCTCTTCAGTTTCATGGACAATATTCTTCCCACAATTCATTAAAATATCTAAAAAGTGACAGTAATGAGAATTCTAATTTACAAAGCCAAGATCAGCAAAATACTTTGGAGATGGATGTCTTTAGAGAAAATATGTTCTAAGTAATCCCATGTCATAGTTTACTACTAATTAATATCCAAATTTTACATGAAAAATACTTACACTAAAAATACACATAGTGAGGAGCTTTGTTTTCTTAATCACACAGTGGGAAAGCATAACTAATTTACATAGCTGTTATACAGGAATTCTCTTTCACAGCTACAGCTTTCTAGACTTTTTTTCATTGCATACATTTTACAATCCCCACAGTGTAATTTAATTTCCTTTTATTAGGTATATTTTGCATATTTGCTCCCCTTCCATTCAGAGGTTAGAGATGGTAAGGCATCTAGCACTGCTAATAGTTCTTTAAGGAAAGGGCATTCATTAGCTTTATTAAATTGGATTTTAACAACGCACAGAGCTTTAACAGATGGGTAAATATGCTTAAATCCAATGCTTAGGAACTGAAGTATTCCATTTTAATTAGATTCCTAAACATTGCCTGCAATGACATTAGCAGATATCAGGTAGACAGATACTGGAAAATTTCCTGTGTGTCTTCAGAGTGACCAGAATTGCATTATGAATGGTATTTCTGATCAGAAGTTGGTAGGAGATGGAGTTATAATGACAAAAGAATGTCCAATACAGCATCAATTAGCATCTAAATCTGCATCCATACTTACTGCAAAAGGATAATGCTGAGTGTCAGGAGTCCTAGCATCCCTGTTCCATTGGTCCTTAAGGTAAGTAGGCACTCTAACAGTTTAGGAGAACTTTATGGAAGAAATCAAGTGTTGTCTGTAGTGTAAATTACTATTTTTCTAGATTTGCAGCTGTAAATCATCACAGTTGTGGCAAAATATATAAGTAGGAACACTAGGAAAATATGGTTGGGTCATTTGAAAACATCTTTTCAGAGAAAATTAAAATTTCTTCCCGAACTAATTTCTATCCACATCTGCAGGCATCACTTTGCAGTATAAATCTGCATGCATTTGCTCCCCTACTGCCTACCCTGTGATACTGAAGAGATTAGAATTTACTGACTGAAAATGATTGAGGACTTTAAAGCATATAGTTAAGTATTTACACTGCCTTAAGGCCTTATAGGCCTCATATGTACGTGGTGAAAAAAGCTACATCAAAATACTGGCCAATTCTGTAAATGCTTCTGGCATGTTTCAAAATGTATTATTCAGGTACAACTGAATTAAAGTATAGAATATTACTAGTGAAATGAAGAGTAGCTTTCAGACATTTCTGTTATTCACAAATTTACTAAAGTTAAAATGTTGCCGGCATTTATTTATTTTTTAATCATACAGCTTCATTATTTCTCCTTATTTCTGCTTTTTATTCTGAATTGTAAGACAATATCCTCATGTCTTGCTGCTGAGATATAAAAATATATTTCAAAAATAATGTAGTTTGTACATCATGATCCAAAGCTTGTTATCATTATAATCAAGGCAGAGCTGGCCTTTTTTCACTAGCAAGCAAATTAAAATCAAAGAAATTCAGCATATACTGACTCTGTAACAGGTATGATTAATAAGGGTGCAATTACTTGTTTTAGTAATTATTTTCTAAATATTCCTCTAGTAGTGCACTTAAACTTTTAATTTCATTAAAAAATCTTCTTTGATTCAAAATTGCTACTTTGAATCAACAGTACTTGATATTTTTTTTCTTAATTCACCATTTGCTTACTTTTCAGTGTGGCTTTTGAACAGCCAAGAAAAATTCTCTTTCAACTTTCCACATCATATGGCTCATTCAGGCCATGGAAATAACATAGTCTATTGTTAGGACTTTCCATGTTGAAGCTCCCAGCCAGCATTAGTTCATTTATCTGAATAGCAGAACGTTAGACATGTCCAGATCTTTAATTCAACTTACATGCAACTTACTGAGAAAGGAAATTGACAGTTGATTGGGATTGACCCAATGTCCACCAAAGACAAGAAAAGGTTTAAATTAATTCTAGGTGGTTTGGTATGAAGCCATTCATCTGCAATGGATGAATTCCCTCTGCTAATAAATTTAATATCAAATATTGCTGAACAATCAAATTTGTATTCTTTTTGTTTATCAACATAGCAAAGTAATGCAGAATGGCTTTTAAATTATTATTTTATTTTCAATTGTTATGAGTTCTAAGTAATTCAAAGCAGAGCTTGGTTTTTTGGAGAGCTTTCTTTGACTTTATTTGGAAAAGTGTTCTGCAGGCAGCATAATCTGATCAATTGACAAATGATTGGCTGCTGGAGTTAAAATTATAAATAGTATGAATAGAATTCTGATGAGGAGGATCTTATATTCAATAGTTCTCTGTCTAAAAAGAACACATAAACATTCATGTTCTATATTTACAAAGCTGATTTCTCTATTGATTCAGACTGTTGCTCCTTCTTTAAAGTACTTTACTTCCCTAGCAAAGAGGTGATTGTTTTTTGAGAGATTCATAAGCACCTTTGTAGACATCCCCATTAAAAAAATAATAATTATTCATTAGATTTCATAGATTTCTTCTCTAAGCTATATGATATGCAAAGATTGTTGTGTAATTTGATATGGTCCAAAACACTACAGAAGAATCAAAACCGTACCCTTAAGATCTCGGTAGTTTGGTCTGTAATGGAACTGTAATTTTCATATAGTTTAGATGTATTCACTCCTCTCCTCTTCTGGTGGGTAACAAGATATAAGTAGCTTTTTTTCCTGCCTTTTAAAAATGCTAGTACATAACATAAGTACTAATAGTGTCCAAGATATAATATGTATCCAAAAAAGAGAAAACTTTTTTTGAATTATAACAGAAAGTCACTTCTTTGAAGCACTATCTTGAAACCTTGGAGAACTGAGAAAATTACAAATTGAAAATATGGAAATATAGAAAAAATATTAAAAGTCACATGAATATCTGTTCTGATCCTCTTACCCATGATTCCAGGGATGATCTAAGAGGAAACAAATTTAACAACATTAATTAGTGTAGATTTAACAGGTGCCAAGAACAATTCTTGGGGAAAAAAATAAGTGATAGACATGCCAGAGTAAAAATATAAGTAGTGGCATTTTTAAATGCATTTTTATGTGACCTCAATTCTATTTTTCCATTAATAATGTCTTGATGTTTTGCCTGACATGATATTAAATAGAACACCTGATAATATACATTAAGACCAAATAGGAAGACAGATAATAAGTGGTTAATATAGATTTTGGTTTCTTTCAAAGGGCACTTGTAATTGCACACTTTGATAGTAATGCATACAAAGAACCCCAAGTTTTTCAAATTCCATGGAGTCCAACAACAATATATACATTTACATAACTATATTAAATATTTTCTTGAAATACGCAACAAGGAACCAAATTTGAAACGTTTGCCTTACTCTAATCCAATCAAAACCCTTGCCAAAAAAATCAACACATTTTTTTAGGAAAACCCACTAATTGCTGTTCAGGGTCATGTTCTCTTCATATATTGGCCTCTTTCTAACATAGTAGGTATGCCCATAAACTATTCTCTTTTCTGTTACTCTTGCTGTTCAGAAAAGCTGGTGAGTGCCAGCGGATAAGGTGACTGTGATGGATGGCATATATTTTATTGTTGATTTTGTGTTTCTGTTCTGTTGGGGGGCAGGGACTTGGTTTTGAGGGTTTTTTTGTGGGGTTTTGGGTTTGTTTTCCAGAAAAGTGAAAGAGAGGCAGCAGACACTGAAATGAGGGAGAAATTGCTCTTTATATGGAGGAATTACTCTGCTTGCTTAGTGGGCATGCTTCAGACTACAGGGTTCAATGCTCCAGGATTACAAAGAATGCAGCTGGAAACCTGCAGATTATGAAAAGACTGAGAAGTAACACTGAGAAAAATGGAACAGACAAGGAATGCTAGAGATATGATTAAATGTCTAGGGAACAAAGCAACCTAAAATGACATTCAGCTAGCTGTTATTAAGCCTCTAAGCAGGGAATTGCTGGGAAGAACAAAACTGGTGAGAAGAATGCAGAATTTTATTTCTTTTTCTGTTGTCTTTACTTGATTTGTGTTATTATTTAATTCAGAAATATGAATATTGGACTTTTTATCCTAAAAAATATTGGGTTTTCTACTTTAAATATCTTTTTTTTTTTCCTCTAAATCACTGCAAAAAATATGATAGGCTTATTCACTTCATAGCTTTGGTTGACTGGAGATCTTGTCAAGCTGTGAGAGTGAACATTTTACAAGAGGAAAGGCTCAAAGGAAATTGCTATAAATTCTTCAGAGTGAGAAAGATTACTAGATAGTTGCCACATAGTTTAATATTGGGCACCCTTGTTTGTTATTATGATTAATGCTTTTGGTGACAGCACAGAAGATATACAAGTGGCAGGATTTAGACTGATGAAAAAAATCCTGTAATGAAGTAGAGCATCATACTCTGTACAAATCAGGGATAGAAAAACACACTTTTGCAGGTGACAATTCATGCCTTGTCATATACATACACATACACACACACATTCACTACATCTAAATTTTAAAATTCAGATAAATGTCAAGTGCTGTAGATGGGTCTTCTTATTTTAACCAATTATGCATTACATTTACATTAATAATAAAGGACTTCAGCTGATGCACTGTACTAATTTAAAGGCAGTTTGAATGAGTTGGCTTGAAGTAATATCAGTACATAATGTCTTAATAATAGAATTCTGAATTCTGAGTTACTAACAAAATTATCTCTTCATTGTGGTATGAAGAACATTCTATGTGAGCATCAGAGCTTATGAACTTTAAATTTAACACTTATGTAGTTACATACATTCATTAGTAATGGCACAGTTAACTAATTTGAAAACAATTTTATCCATCAAAATTCACCCTTGTTAGATGTTACGGGAATCCCAATGAGGTTGTATAAATTTTCAAACATTGTTTTGGAATTCTTCATTTGCCGATAAATTAGGGATTTAATATTTTATACATAACACTTTCTTTGGTAGACAGAGCTCTAGCAAGTACAGAGGTTGCATCTAACTTTCCCTGCAAAGATCAGTTTTGACAACAGGCAACAAATGGTGCAAACTACATTCCAGACTCAGGAGTGTTCTAGATGGAGACCCCAGTTCATACCTCTATGTCCATCATCACGTAAGCAAGAAATAGGTGGGTCAGTGACTCACCAAATTATAATCAAATTAATTTTTACTTAGAACAGACCTGTAGGCACCTACATTTTTTCAATACTGACTCCTTTCAATATCCTGTTTTACATACTAAAATTAGAGATCTGAGTTTCATTACAGCACTCCTAGTCTCAGAGCAATGTTCCCTGAGAAGCTGCCAAGAGGGTTGAAAGGTAACTCTAACGATATATTGGGTGTTAAATTGATGCTGAAAGCTTCAGAAAATTTACAGGTTTCTAAATGCATGTAATTTTATCCAAGAAAATAATTTGGTTCTTATGTAGCACATACATACTTATCCAAGAGGTGTCTAAATAAGCGGTTTTATATCACATATTAATAATAAAACTGCCCCAAATATAAAAAAAAAAATACTTCAGAACGTTATGTTTACTTGAAATTAAAAGCTAGTTCTGCTAGTGACATTTATAACATAGGAATATCTTTGGTACCTGTAAGTGATATGTTTGTGTTGCCATTTCTGTCCTGTTAACGCGTAGCGTTTCCGCCGAATGTTAAATTTGGAGCTACCTCTTGTTTGGTCAGGCACACCACATCGAGGCTTCTTCATCCAGCTGCAACAAACAGCACCACATGGTTAAAGCAACACGAAAGAAAAAAATATATAAAGACTGCATCTAACTAATAAAACCCTAACTTCTTTAAGTCATTGTGTATTTTGTGTCTACATACAAAAATCTCTACCAAAAGGAACAGTTATCTTGTTACCAGATGTAACCAGGTGTTCGTGGTGCTTCATTAGCTCTGGTGACGTTTATAACAAATTTATTTGCTGCTATTTTCATAGTTTTCTTCTTCTACAACTTCTGAACAAACAATTGAAAAACTCTTTCACAATCTATAACTTATTCTGATTTATTCATAGCAATTCTGTATTACTAGCTAGCTTTCTGAAGGTGAAGTACATACACAAAGATTTAGTCAAATCACAAGTTGCTAGGTAGGTTTTTTTTCTAATTCTGCGATCCTTCTCATATTCTCATGGTATTTAAACAAGCCTCCATTTCTTCTAATCAAAGACCCTAATCAACTATAAAATTCTTAATTCAAGACACTGAAACTGCTAACTTTACTACAATAATAAATTCTTCTGGCTTAATTTTTCCACGCAATGAAGAGTATCTCTTTGCAAATATAAGCTTCTAGTGGAGATATTTAACTCAAGAATTCTGCCTAAGAATATCTAATTATCTGCACAAATCAAGCTGAAAAGGTCATTAGCAACACTACAACACCAGGCTTTCCACAGATCTGTTCAATTTGTACAGTAGCCTTCAATGTTTCAGTGTTTTCCAATATTTCAAAAACTTCAAATTTGACAGCATTCCAAATATGTCAAAATGATGGTGATGTCTAAGTCAAAAGCATAAATTCAACAGCATTTGAATTGTTTCTCACTTACAGTGTAAGGGGTTATTTAATTTGAATAAAAGTGAATAAAATTCAGCTGAAGGTTTTTTTTTTATGAGCTGAATAGCTGCAAAACACTTTGCCATCAGGAAGATAGTAAGATAAAAGACATTCAGCACATAAGTAAAAAGATAAACCTCTGTAATTTTCCAGTTCATTTGACTTTATTTCTATCATGTTAAATAATTACTGATGTAAAAGCCATAGTTTTCCAATGGTATTTACCACATGAGAAGCCATACTCTACAGTCAAGTTTGCATGAGTGAATTTCTGACTTGAATGAATTTCTTTCTAAACTGGTATTCAAGTATTGTTTCTTAAATAAATATAGACACAGCAGCTGTATGTATGTATGACTGAATGACAGGAAAGCCACTGAAAACACCATCTGAGACAGCAGAGTCCTTGTAAAATGTGCAGTTAAAAAGATCTAAAAATCAAGCAAACAAAGAACCCAAAGCAAACAAAAGAAAACAAACAAAAAAACACACAAAAAAATAAACAAAAACCCAAAGGAACCCAAAATAACCAGCCAACAAGCCATCTTTTCTTTCCCAAAACCACTATTAAATCAAATAACTGATTTTCAGTTTCTGTCCTCAAGGAATGAGATCTGCATTTTAAGTTTTACACCTGGTAAGACAAACCATATTGCATACTGAATGAATTTTTAGAGGTGGGCTAATCCACTCAAAATCAGCCACACTAATTTTCATAAATCTGCACAAAGAGGTTTAAAATACAGCCAGACTTATACTACTTCATATCGGATGTAGCTAAGGACGTATAGCAAATTCTTGTTCTAATGTTTAAATAGGAGTTAAGCTCACCAGCCAGCAGGAAAATGCTAAATTTTAGTGATAGTACCAAGATGGCACTGAACTCCACTTTTACTGACAAAAACTACAGGAGTTCAGTGCCTGCAAAAACTTTGATGGGTGACACATCCACCAAGTAGTAAGTGGGGAAGTCAAAACTTATGAGTTTGACTGCCTGAAATGAAGGCATTAAAAGTCACCTATTTCAAAGAAGAAACACAGAATGGTTTACTCCAATTTCTGGTTAGAATAATTACTAAGTATGTGTTGAACATAAAACAGTTTACTATTGTTTTTATTTGCAATTAAGATAATCTTCTTTTCCCTAGTGTCTGCAGAGACAATATCCCAAATTTTGTAAAACTGTACCTCACCAGTATTTGCTGAACAACTTTATCTCAGGTTCTTCTGGGTTTGTTTTTTTTTTTAAAAACAAGTGTCAAGTCAAAAAAGTAAGTGTTAGCAATTTTGGGGGTGAAGTATTACTGAAAACTTTTATTTTCTCTAATAATAAAAGAAAATGAAGAAAAGAAGCAGATTTTTATTACAGACCAAAAGGCAGTTCTGTTCTTCTAAGTAAAACGATATCATATTTACACTTCAGCAAATGAGATTAAAATTGGTGAAGACCTCAGGAAATTTTTAGATGTGTTGTCAGTAACACCTTTTTCCAGTGCATGTTAGATCAGCATGGAGTTACCATGCATTTTAATGACAGAGTATATATTACACTGCTGAAACTGTACACATGCATTGCAGAACACGACATATGTGTAATAAAAGATTTTTCACCTTAACGTGATATCATTACATCAAAAGAAAGAAGGAAAGAATAAAGCAAAAAACCGATAACTATTACATTTTTTAGAAAAACAGCACAAAGTATCAGATTCTTGTATAAATACATAAAAGATTATTTATAGTATAGTTACAAGGGCTGTGACTTTAAATCAACTGACTTAGGCATTTCTCCACCCCAAAAAAGAGTTTAAATTAGTTAGCTTAACTGATGGAGACCTATTTTGAGAACTGTGTTTGCTCAATGGCAAGACAGGGGCAGATAAGAGTAAATTCCAAGCTATGAATTTATAAATTAATTTTCAAAACTCTTATTGAAATAACTCCTCAAGTTACGTCAATGGTTCGATACTCTTACAGAAAATAACAGAGTTAACACAAAAAGAACAATAGGTATAATGGGTATAATGGTTGCAAAATTCAACACTGTATTATCTTACTGGATAATATATTTTTAGCAAAACAAAAAATAGCTTTAAATAACATTCTGACGTTCAAGCAGTCAGAATTTATTCTCATACTGATTTTGAAGTGGTCTGTAGCTATCAAGAGCATTGTGCTTGTATTCTTACTGGTTTGGACGGGCAGGGGATGTTCCATGCTGTCACTGTTGTCTGGCCCACTGTTTTCTTACACAAGGATTGGGAATGTAGTTCACACACAAGATAAATCCCAGTGTAAATAAAATGGAAGCCTTTGCACACGTGCCTCACTAGCATTCAGAAAATATCTTCATGTAAAATTTAAAGAAAGATGTAAATGGCAGCTGAAGATTTGGATTATCACCAAGCCTATCACCTAGATCTTCACTGAGCTACATTTATCAGCCAGAATTTTAAACCCATTATTACATGTTTAGTACTGAAGTCCAGAATTTTCTAGAAAAGAAATGAGGTAAAATATTAACATCTTCTGACAAATACATTTTCCTTTTTTTTATATATGTGTGTTTTAGATTTTTTTTTAAACAGTAAGGGTTTTCATACTGATTGAGAAGACTTCTGTCAATAGTAATCATTGTGTAATGTGATCTTCCATATGATAGGGAACTGACTAATAAAACATTAATTTCTATTTTTCTTCCAAATATAGCTGCTTTTAACATAATATCAAGGTCTTACTTGTTCTTGATTGCCTGTTGGAGTTTAATTAATCTTTTTAAAATAATTGTTTTCCATTTTAAAATGTGCATACTGGTAATGATTTTTCCTCTCTTTCATCTTTTTGTTTTTAAACTTGTGGGAATCCTGTATGCAGCAGCCTCTCAAAATTAATAATATATCAGTAGTCAATAAAGAGACTTAATTGTGACTACTGGACTCTATCTGTAAGCTACATCACATCTAACTCCTCTCTTAGCTCCATTAGTTTTAATCTTGCTGCGCTATATAGGAGAATTAATACAGTTCAGGTGCACAGAAAATCTGAAATGATTAAAATGAAAATTTGCAGCAAAACTTTAATGATCTTTTAGAGCTGAAGCTGAACTTCTCATCTCTCAGGCAACTGCCTAATGATATCTCTTTCTTTGGCGGTTAAGAGGGAAAATCTCTTTCTGTCTTCTCAAGTTCTTAAACCTGCATCTAATGCAGAACGAAAACATTAAAAAACATTAAACCCCACTTATTTGGGGGTTAAATACCACCCCCCATTTGTCCTTAATCAAAACTACTGTTAGGTTGTATAATGCTTCTGTTGTTGCATTTGGTTTGGGTATTTTTTTTCAGGGAAGAATGAAAATAGAAAAGGAGTTTCTGCTGGACTTAGAGAAACTTGACATAGTGGCCAGAAAAGCTATAGACATTAATTTGAGGAAACTGCTGAATGGCACCCAGAAGCTTCTTGTGAGGAGAGATGGGTATGTCTTCCAGACTTCTTTATTCCTTTCTACTGTACTCTTCTACTGCAGGACTTTCCTGACACTCCAAATAATAGCAAGCAGTCAAAGAGTTACATAAGATACTATATTTCAGTCCTGTTACTGACAATTAATTGCCTGCAAGGTATCTCATTGATTGTTTCCTGAGGGAACAAGACCTTATGTATAGCTTTGTACAATAGATCACTGACTCAAATTCAATAGCTCAAAATTTACTCTTCACAACTTTCCAATTGATAGTCAATACGTAAACAACAGAGATCACACATAAATATCATCACATCTTAATTACAAAATTTGAAGTAAACCTTTTTAGGAGTTCATCTGAGCATTAAATAGAACATTTGCTATTTATTTCTAAAGGATAACATTAAAATAAAATGACTGATTTGTTACTATTGCACAGACTTCATCAGCATCCTGTACACAATCATTCAGTCTGTACATCAAGAAGTTTGTAATGTACTCCTTTAAACTGAAAAACATTTTGTCAATATACATGCACAGCAGTTTTAGGGAAAGGAAAAAACAAAAACTAATCTTTCTAACACTCAGTATATTTGGTTTTGGGATCTGAAAGACCAGGATGTCAACAGTGGTTCCATTTTTGTAAGGCTCTTTTAATGAATCATTTAGTGTGTTTGGCAACACAGAAATGAATCACACATTGTGGAACCCCAAGTAAAGACCAGACACTGTTTTCATTGGGTATCCCATTGTAATTATATTTGAAAGAATGTCTACCATATTTTCCCACCATTATCATGATGTCTCTCCCACTCACCCTTCCTTAATGCCAGTGATAAGCACGCATCATGCTTTTCAAGCCACTTGGGACAGAAATTGAAAAATGTGGCAAAACCAAGTGAATGGGGAGTAACAGGAGGAAGATGAACACTGTTCATTTTTTCACATACCTTAATACTCACTGAGGGATTATCTTTTTTTGCAGTGACAAAATGCTGCGACAAAATGTTGTCAGGAGGGTTGTGATGATGATGCTGCAGGACATTATTTCTCTATTAAAATCCCTATAGTTTGTTCCCATCTAGTTACTACTATAACTTTTTTTAATTATTTTGTCTGCTGAAGAGGAAGAGACACATCATCTTTTTTTAAATGCATGCTAAAGAAGCAGCTATATCTCACAGGAAAGAATGGATTTGTTTTAGAAGGGTCCTGCTCTTCTCCTTAGTTGTAATCCCAGCATTGTAGGTGATTATAACACATTAATCCCAGAGAAACAACCTGTAAACTGTTGAATATTACTGGCCAAGAGAAAGTAAGTATACTTTCTGTGTAAATGAGGGGTAAAATATTTCAAATATTTACAAAATATTGCCATAAAAGAACAATAAAAAAATATTTATCATTTTTCATGAAGTCTCCTCTCCCAGGAGTATTCCATGGTGGTAACTTGAGGCCCCATTTAATTTAATGAGTTGTTTTTTTCTCAAGACCAATGCAAATGTGACAAGTTGTTCAGAATTTGCTGTGTTCCCAACTTGATTCAATTAATGCAACTCAAATGTGTGATTAAATACAAAGTTCAACCACCACGAGCTATGTGTACCTAAGAATTGTGATACTTTCTGAATAGAAGTATCATGCATCAAAACATTTGGAAAACTCAGTCTCCAGCACATTGTAAAATTAATGTTATGGACTGCTGCATAAATGGATTCTCTTGTTTTTTCCACAGAAGAAGAGAACCTTGATCACATGCTGACCAATAAGCCCAAGGTAGCAAACATAAACCACTTCACTTTGCATTTAAGCTTTGGTTTGTCCTGGTATTTTTCAGCTTGCTACCTGATGATCTAAACTAAAAGATGCTTTCTGCTTTTCCTTAGGTTTCCACTTTCTGTCCTCTCTGTCCTGCAGACTGTGAACTGATTAGTTTCCTTTAAGTGAAATAAATTGCTTCTTACAAAGCTGCCACTAATGTGTCTTTGAAAGACTACTTCTGACTGGTATAGCAGCCCTCTCTTCTCAAGGATCAAACACTGAAGCTGTATAAAGGGTCTGGTCTCTCCACCTTGCAGATTGGATCATAAACATACTTTTGAGCATGGCTCTCTCACAAGGTGTTTACTGCCTGTGCACTGCATGTTTTAAGGTCCTTTAAATTCCTAAACTGAGGGAAGTGTGATCAACTCATGTCGCCTTAAGGCAGCCCTAAAATTTGCTTTGCTTTATTGCTTTTCAATGCAGTCATGCACATGCCAGTGGAATAAAATGATTTTTCCAATCCTGCCAGCATTTTGGGTAGTCTCTTCCCTAAACTCTAAATGATAAAAAGGTCAATCATGTCAGCTAAATTACCAAAAAATAATAATGAAGCAAGTTTAGGTTGGAAATGGGAAATAAAAGAGGATTTTTTTCTTCCATAAAACATTTTAGAGAAGTAGTAGAAACATATATCAATAAATTAAATATTGGGTATGCTATGACAGTACTATTTTGTTATCATTTGCTTTGCAAGCAATTTAACTTTTTCTAAAATCACAAGATATTTGTTGCATTTCAATTGGAATTAATCCAACAACCACTCTTCAAATCTTAGAATCTTAGTCTCCAATACATTTTCTTGACTGCGTCATAATACTATTTTTGTTTTGGTGTAGTATGGAGCTTTTTGGAAGTATCCTTTAATTGCTCTGTTTCACAAAGATTGCCTGTGTCCAGACTGTCAGTCAAATCAGATGTTGCCTGCCTTAAACAGCTTCACATTTGCAAAGGGCATGCAAAACTAATCCAATTTTACTGCCTGTTAAAATGACCACACCTGGGCTTTTGTTACTGGAAGCCATTAAATGAATGGCCCAGTGAGGTGTGCTAAAATTTTTTGCAGTGAGTATAAGGAAATGTACACTTAAGTTTTTCTGGTAAGAAAAGACTATTTCCACAGTAAAGCATTTCATGAATTCTTGCCAATTTTTAATAGGTTTCTCCACTTCCACATTGATAACCTTTTGGCCCTATCTTTACTTTACCCTGAAACATATTCTTTACAACCACTGCCCAAAGGCAGACAGCAGCGAGGCAGGTGACAAAATACAGAAGATGGAATAATAATTAAAAAAAAAAAAAACAAACAAAAAAAAAACAAGGAGAGAGAGAAACATTTAAACTCCCCATCTGAAGCTGCAGTGCTATTTGGTTATCCCAGTCATTCTGCTTCATGCTGTATAAAGCTTTTCCAGTTCTATTTTACCCTGCTTGAAACAGAAAAAGTCAAGAGCAGTTCAGTACTGGTTACTTACTCAATTGTGTTCCTGTCCACTTTTCCTGTCATATTAATGCCATAGAACTGCTGCATGGCAGCTATAGCTGATTGCATGGTTTCTGCAGAGCGCAACACCGACATTCGGGGGTCAGTTGGTGGGAGGTAGCCATACTTTTGTAACCATACCTGCAATGACAAGTGCAGTGCCTATTAAATAGATATTAGAGGTAAATCAAATGTTCCCTAGTCATTCATTTTGCACCATATATAATGAAGCTTCTAATTCGCTAAGTATAAATCCTGGCAGTTTGGGGTTTGTTTGTTTCAGAGAAGAAATTCTTTGGGCCTTTTATTTCATCTCCTTTATTAAAGATTCTGTTCCTTTAAGACTCCCAGTGTTTTCTAAGGAGAAGCCTGCTCTCTTTGTTACCTGAAACTTCCCGCTTCAATTATTTATTTAATGTATTTATTTATTTGAAGTTACAACTTAAGAACCTAGCCTTAGGCAGTGAAAGAAATTTTTAAAGCAGACAAAATATAAAATCTACAATATATGCCACATATAATTGACTATCCACAGGGTACATAATAATATTCACCAACTGCAGTAATAAATCCATAATGGTTTTCACACAGTTACACTATATTGTTAGCATCCCTCAAAGAATATGGAAGAGAGGGTGGGCAGATAGATATTCACCTTTCCAGGAAGAGTATCAAAATCATATACTTATAGGCAAAGAAGGTGGCCAGGAGAGAGTGAAGCAGCAGAGTCTGAGCCCATTTGGAGGAAACACCCCAATAAAAGGATCTTTCTTTTCAGATCAAGATAGATTTAATGCCAAGTGCTTATTGCCTTATTTGTGTGGAAGCGTGAGAGAGAAAATATGGTCCAAATAACTGAAAGATTTATGGTTCAAAGGCAATATAGAAACAACACCTGAAAAAGACTCTGAATGATGCTGTCCTCTTGAGGTAATACTTAATAAACAAGTAGCTGCAGTTATCTTAGTGTGTCTAAGCATTTTCAAAATGTAGCCTATGCAAAGCACAGTAGAAGATTTCTGAGGCAACGGGAGCGATACAGGTCTTAGCCTCTCATATAAGTCTGAAACTAATCACTAGATGAAAGGTACATATATCACATCTCTACAAGACACAATTAAAATTGTGTTGTGCAGCTTCATTCTCTCCAATTACCAAGGACTTTTGACCCCACAAATCTAAAATCTGTTCTTTAAAAAAAAAAAAAAAAAAAGGAAAAACAACTTTTAAACAATATTTCAGCCACCTCTTTCAAATGTATCACATCCCAGTTTGTGGATGCTGAATCACTGGTGAATGCTATCCACCCACTCTCCCATTTTAGCATGTATTGGGCTCTATCTGCCTCATACAACACTTCTGGGTTTTCATCTGCTCATACACACTGTTTATACACAGTCTAACACCAAACTATGAAGGTGCAAATTTCAGCTATGAGTTTAGCTTGCAGAGTCTACCCAATTCAGTTCCACAATAGGTCAACCAAGTTGATGATACCCTCCTGCTTTACAGACGCAGTGAAGAAACTCAGGATGGATCAATTCATTGCTACGGTTCACCTGACTGACACTGAACATATATTATAGGTAAATATTGGCTCAATGTAAATAAAAGATCAAACTAGAATTAAAGATAGGGGAAATCAGAAGGTTATGAGTTCAGGTATCTTTTAATTAAAGTAGGTTTACCTTCCCAATGTGCAGGTCAGACCCAGTCTCAACAATGTCTGTGAGGTCTGCACAACAAGATACAGTACAGACAGGATTAACACCCAGTCTAATCTCTTTCACCTTCACACTACCTCTATACAGAGGAGCCATTCAGAATAAAGACAAAATTATGTTTAATAGATAGGAAGATGCTCCTATTTCCAGTATAAATGAATCACTACAATCAGTACCTACATCCATACAAAGCTAAACTTTCAGCTATCTGAAATAGAACAGCTACAAAGAGGGAGGTGGGAAAAACCCTCAGGGAGTACTGTGCACTGGAGTAGGGGAATAGAGAGGACAAACTGGAATCTGGCAAAATGCCACTGCAGATACAGGAAAAGGAAAAGAAAAGTGGCTCAGAAACAGCAGGAGAGGACAGTGTAGCCTTTTCTCTTCTAAAAAGGCTGAAATACAACTTAAATACAAGGTGCCTCTTAGTTATTCTCTATCACTGAACAAAGGAAGGAGACCACCTGCATCTTTTCAGCCTTCAAACGGCAACTGGAAGATGGAGTCAATATACCAGAAAGTCAGATGTCATCTGAAAGCAATTTTGTTTGGGTTTTTTTTCTTTTGAAAATTCAGAAAAATGGTCTTCAAGACTAATAGCTGGTGAATGCTTGAGAGCTAGCAGCATTTAGTAGCATTAAACACTACGAATTTTCTGTCCTTGTATGAGAGGATCATGAGACAGGACAGGAGATAATTCTGGTTGCTGTAGCATTCCTCAGATTCCTCACTTTTTATTAACAAATTTGAAGGACCCTGCCAGACACCTCAAATATGACCCTCAGATACTATTGTGCATAGTCCACATGCTGGTAACTATGAAGGAGAAGCTTAACTTTAAAATGAATTCCAAAATATATTGGTGGGTAAAAAAAACCCAAAAAAACCAAACCAAACAAAACAAATCCAAAAACCAAAGAAGACAAGAAACCAAATTAGGCAGCCACAGCAGAACAAGGGGAAATAATTTTTTGTACAGACTTGCATTTTTAGTACAGCCTTGTATTTTTTGCTGCAACCTATTAAAGAAATTATGACTTCAAGAATTTTTGCCTCTCCCCCTATAGAACTCAAATGTCTGTCTGCTTTAATGCACTTCAGCAATGACATTGCAGGGCTGGCCAGCCACTTTGCACCCTGAGGAACTCAGCTGTCTTCTAACAAGGAAATAGTGGAGTAGATCTATCCAACATGTAATGTCTGGGATGCCAACAGAGACACTTTGCACATACTCTGAAATCAGTAGTATGTGCCATTCTTTTAAACCGTTTAGGAAGATAAAATACTGCTACTTCAAATGAAAGGCTTTGGGTAGGACATTCTTGTCCTGCATCAAAATGACAGTCATGGTAACCTCTCATGCTAACCTCTAGTGGTAATCAGAGAAAAACACAGCTGGAAGACAAGGGGCTCCACCACTTCCCTCTCTATTAAAGGGCTTTACTACCGTGCTTCTGTGAAGTTTGCTTCAGTGCTGAATCTCCCTTATTTTAATTTAAGCCTGTAAGTTCTCATTTTACTTGCTACAGATGAGGGGAAGCAATTATTCCTTCCCCCTCTGCAGCAGCCTTTTGTGTATTTCAACTCTTTTATGTGAGTCACTCTTTCTAATATTTTAAAAATAAACTAAAGAAACCCCTTTTGTTTAACCTCATTTCATTGTCCACATCAGCCTGGAGAAAGCTAAAAACTAAAATCTATTTTTACTAAGCACCTATGTGCACTAGATTTGTATCATAGTTCTCATTGTTAACCTACTAACAAATGCTGAGGTGTAGTGGAAAAGTATTAGTAGTAATTCAGAAGAACATGGACACTCAAAGATTTCACTTCGAGGAAAAAAAAACCCACATCGGATATAAAATTAGCCTAAAAATATTTTTTTCTCATCAATTGAACTGCAAGGCTTTTGTCCTGATTATCTATACATTTTAAAATTATCTATCCATATCTTACACATTTTTCACCAAAAAAATTCCTTTGTCGTAATTCCATTTTCTCTTTTCATACTTGTAAGGAAAAACCTAAACAGAACCCACTGGAGATTAAACCTGCAGAGATGCTAAGTGTTTGATGGGGACCTGCCACTTCTGCAGGAGTCCATGAAACTTGTAAGTGTTCTGTACATGATCTGTATCACCTTCCAGATTTTGGATGTCATTGACTTGATGTCTACTGTTTGGATTTTTTTCTATCATGATGAAACTATTAATTTTTTTTTTTAATTTTAAGCTGCTACAAATGCTATGCTATATGAAATATCTGCCTATGAGAACTTTGTCACGTGGCTCTATGTTTGTCCTCTGAAGGACAAAGCATGGGCTAACTTAAAATGTATTAAATACACCAATGGACTTCAATCATTCAGATCTTTGCTAGTTTGGGAAGAGAGAGGGCTCTTAAAAACAGTATGTTTACAGCAAACTGCTATTAAGAACAAAGACAACCCATATATCATCATTAAGCAGTAAGCAAGAACATCATGAAGATAATCAGTTTCATAGAGCTTACTGGTTTCTAAGATAGAAAAGAATTTATCAGCAAATTGTTAATGTTCCTGAACGACTGTACATACTATAAACTACAGTACAATTATGTTCTGTGAACCTGAAAGCTGAGTAAATCAAATAGTCTAATAAAGCACAGATCAAAACAATTTCATAAACACCTTCAGTAGTGCAGCTGCATATCATTATTATTCATGTATTCTGTTCTTTTTTTTAATTTTACGATGCAAACAAAATTCCTATTTGTACTGAGTAAAGCTGTGAGTTTCCATAATCTCAAAATATTTTGACTTTTGTTTCTTAATACACTTCCACCAAAGACACTATGTGTGAAATGATTTAAAATGTCTGAGTATTTCAGGATGGTTTTATTTTCAAAAACCATACATTTCAAAACCTAATTTACACTGATCACCACAGGATTTACTAGTTGAGGTGCTAATGTAATTTTGGAAAGGCTTTTATTATAGAATGTATAAATAAGCTAATGCTCGAATTACTATCCATATGACCAGGCTGTTTCTCCATTTAGGCCAATTAATCATGGCTAATGATGTTTTAATTATAGACCTAATTATTGAAACTAATACTGACTTTTCAGTGGCAACTTGCTAGCCAGCCAGCAAGACAGAAATGTTTACATGGGGAATTATAGGGAATCTTCTGCTATTATTCCACATTTATTTCACTAATATCATCGGTTCCTCATTGGTGATATATTCTTTTTTTTTAGAAGAAGACAGGGATGCAAATTTACAGAATTGTGTGCATGGTATCAAACTAGTGAATCTAGAAAAATACTTCAAAAAATATTATGCATATAACAGGAATATATGAGCATCTTGCCTAGTTAGAGTCTAACCTACCTAACTTAAAATAAATAAATAAATAAATAAATAAATAAAAATTAAAAGGACAGCTTGCAAAATTTGGTTCTCTAATGTCCTAAACTAGAAAGCGATCAACTTCTTTTCTTGTAAATTACTGTGACACACCACCAAAAATAATTTAGATGTGATATTGCCATAGCCATAGACACATTGACTGTAGCCTTTATTGCGGATTACAAATTTGTAATAAGGACTTAATAATTCAAAAAACTCTGTGAGATGCTGTACTAGAAGTAGCAGAGTTAAGCTGGCAAGGGGACAAAGGAGAAGATAAATTAGGCCCCATGGAGTACAGTGTTGCTGCAGATAGATAAAAGAGTTAAAAAATAGTTATATCCCTAATTCTAGTATGCATATGCTTATAGGGGTTTTTGTGTTTTAGCTACAAAACAGATGGGAAACTGAACATTCATATTATGTAAGTCCCAGCACAAAATTAAATTTATCAGTACATAATCTTGTATGTCTCTTCCTACATGAAGCCAGGAGAGGAATTCCAGGTCTGGAATTTCAGGTCTGGAATTCCTTCACTCACACAGCTGTATGGTGACTGAGATAGTTTTAAAAGGGAGCTCTTGTTCCCAGTAAGAGGTATTTCCATTGCAAGAAACAAGACTGAAGCCCAAGGCAAGAAACTCTGCCTGGTTAGTGATGTTAACCAAAGTCCAAGGAACAGAAAAAATGAAAAGGCAAAATACACTAAAAACTGTTTGCTGATTCCCTCCCATTTATAATTCAAGTTTAGTTTAAACGTGCAAAATCCTTCGCTTTAATTCTATGTTGATTCATGGAAAAACACCTTGAGACCAAGAGGAATGGAAGATGTGGAAGAGCAGCCAGGAGCATCAGGACAGGACTATTTGCAGATACCAGGCATGTGGCTCCATACCTGTCAGATGTATGAAATGTCAGATGTAGGATCTGCATGCAACCTGGCGCTTGAAAGACTCTGAGATACTCTTGGAACAGGATTTGATACTACCCAGCTCCAAAGACAGGAGTTATATTGCTCATTTACTACTACTGAGTGTCTGTACTAAGAGTGGGTCAGTGTTAGTAACAACTATGACACAAATCCTTGCTCTGGAAAGAAACTCTTTGTACCTTGATCTTTCCCTGTAACAGTATGCACATTTATAACTGACTGCAGAATGTGGACCTTATTCCTTGGTTGCTCAGGGCAATTTTCTCCAGTCACTAACAGAAATCTCTGGAGAAGTCTGGCAGGGACCCAGACCTGTGGAAACACTTTCATAAATAAAACTAACAGTTCTAGTATGTGTAAACACACAGTCATAGAGTATATGTTTGGGGGCAGTGTCCCTACATCTTACTAGAATTTCTACAGCTTCTAGGAAATTATTAGATGTTCTACAGGGATAAGGATGTGTTGAATAGGTAAGTCATGACTGCTTCAGAAAATAAATAAAAAAAACCTTCTAGGGCCATGAAAAGGGTTAAAAGACTGGAGCATTTTCCATGAGGAATGACTGAGAGAGATGGGGCAGTTCAACCTAGAGAAGGCTCAGGGAAGATCTTACCTGTCTATACACATATCTGAGGTGAGGGAGGGGAGAAGATGGAACCACACTATTTCCAGTGGTTCTCAGTGACAGGACCAAAGGCAATGGGCACAAACCAGAACACAAAGGTTCCTTCTCAGTATAAGGAAACATTTTTTTACTGGGATTAATCAAACACAAGCACAGGTTGCTCAGAGACATCATGAAGTCTCCTTTCTTGGAAACATTCAAAATAATAAGGATGTTGTCCTGGGTGAATGGCTTATGTGGTCCTGCTTGAGTAGGGGGTTCCAACCTCAACCATTCTGTTTGATCCTGTGATTCGAGAATAAGCTCCCCCAGCTGCCACATCTGAAGTCTTATAGAACCCTTTCCCTACTGACAAACCATGAGTCACAAATCCAGGTAAGTCACTACTGATATTTAACAGTTCTTTCTCCCAAAGTCTGTATTAACAATTACTCTCAAGTTATTCCAGACTGATTCTCACATGGTCAAATAAATTAATGGATTATTTTACTGTATACACTACTCTCAAACTGGAATGAATATATATTTTAGCTCACTGAGACAAAGGTTCATAGGTGCACACAGGAATATGTCCTGAGGCCAGCTGATTTAATTAGCAAATCTAACAGATTGTTCAAATTACTTAATTGCAAAACTTTGGTTTGAAACAGAAGACTTAGCACTGCCTGAGTGCGTACTCCTTGCAAATTATCTTTTTAATCAGTGATTTAGTAGACATCTACAGTCACTGAAAAAAAAATGATGGGACAGTCTTGGAGATAACAAGCTAACTAGCAGAGTGTTGCAAGATTAGGGAAAAACATCCTCATGTTCAAAGATGAAAATAAGTGCCAGGAAATTAACTCTCCACAGAGCCCTTTTTCCACAGTACCTATTCAATAACACATTTCATTTATGAATTTCAAACTAAGGAAGAAATTGGGTGAAATTTTGCAACTTTTTGGACTGTTAACTAAGCAGTCTGGCTTCTGGTATATATTTTGCAATAACTTTGACAGCCATCATATTGTGGAATATGGACATTGTCCACAAGATTCCATAACTTCCAGTCCCTGTAAAACTAATTCTATTTGTTGGACCTTTTACTTTTTTTTTTTTTTTTTTTTTCCAACTTGTCTCCTTCTCTGTGTGTCTTCTGAGAGGCTGCTTGTGTGTTCTTATCAGAAATATCTTTGATCTTTGCTGGGTTTTGATTTTTTTTTTCTTTCTTTCACTGTTTTCTGTCTTGCTACACTTAACTGTGGGATTCACTGAGATGCCTGGATCCCTGAACACCCCTGGCCAGATCAAGATGATTGGCATATATCAAAAACTACAATGAAACTGGAATCAGATCAATCCTGGTTGAGCCACAAGCCCGTTAGGTGTTCCTGGAAAAATCAGCAGGCTTTTGTAGTAGAAAAATAAAAACGAGTAATGCTTCTGAACTTTCCTCTACACAACCTTGCAAGAACCCAGACAGGGCTTGGCACATATAAAAAGCAATATAAATGCAACTGTCATCTGGTGGTGTATCAAGGAAGACAAGATTTCAAAGTGACTCTTTCATCACACTCCAGATTACCCCACCTTGTCACTGCCTTGGTATTATCATCTTTGATCCCTATAGCTTTGCAATATTTCACCTGAGAGCTGATTAGTTTGGTTTAATCCATCTAAATATTGCTGGCATTTTTCTGACTATGCTTAATATCACAGTATTTTAGTTCAGAGTTGTTTCTTGTATTTCAGTATTTCTAAAAGCAAGCAGGGAACTGAACACCAAACAAGGTCACAGAGTTTGCTGCTTAGATCCTACAGATTAGCATTTACTTGGACTTTTTCTTATTCTGGTTTAGCTTTCACAAAAGAAAGGCCTATCTTCCCCCAAAGACATACAAAACAATGCATTTCTTAATGAATTCAGAAGGGCTGCCTCACAGCTTCCACTGCCAACCTACAAGCAGCAAAGTTTCAGAGTGAACAGCACTATCTGGAAATGGCCACAGACTCTTTTAGGCTCTGAAAATACAATAGCATTCAATCATGTGCTTCAAAAGAGAGGCATTCATAACAGGAATACAAGATATTTCCTTATAGACTGTAAAATCATTAGCAGCAGCAGCTACCTCAGACAAATAGAAACTACATACTACTATAAGACTACTTATTTGGTATGTCTTCTAATTAGACATTACATATTGGCATGTACCAAAAAAAAAAAAAAAAAATCAGTTCAACAATGTTTTAACCAAAACTACATGAATCAGCACTGCCCTTTTTGTATGTCCCAAGAGGTTGTTAGAAATTATCTTCCTCAAAGTTCTAAAATTTTGATCTAAGACATTTAGATAGGAAATAAATAAATACATAATGTACCAACAGATGGTGGTGTGCTACTTTAAAAAGGCTTGTGTGAAGGTAGTTCACTGTGATAAAAACAAAAGGTCAGACTGCAAAGTTCCTTTAGCAAAATGGCTATTCACACCACATTGGACACTTAGCATTTGAATCCATTAGTTAATATAACTTTACTATTACAGTTTATGCAGTTTTAAGTTTATATCAGTGAAGTAAATGAACTGCAAGCTGCATATCTATAAGAACTACTACTTAGCCAAACCTTTTTTTTTTTTTCAATTCCACTTTTATTTAATTTGTTTCATTATACTAAGGTTGTCTTCCTCCTTTTATAGGCACAAGAAACTTCAAATCATAAAACATTTATTTTATATTTATGCAAATAGTTCTTTTATAGATATCAATATCTTGAATATTCTTACGGATTAAATTGAAATTTATACAAGTTTTTTCCTACACCTTTACAGGTAAGATTGCATGTAGTTTCATACTATACTGCAAAAAAAGCAGTGCTTGAAAATTTGTGTCAGTAAAAAAACAACTGCCTGTGATGAAGTCAACAGCACTGTTGCCCTCAATTGAAACAGAAGGTATTTAATTGAATTAGATAATTTCTTTATTTTATTGAAAGTTGCTTCTACTTTTTTTCCTTCCTATGACATCTCAGCAATTAATGATACCACTACTACTTGCAATATCGTGGCACATTATGTTCATTTTGCATGGTCAGGAGAGTTTTTAAATTGAGATCTATAAAAAATTCATTTTAAAATTGAGAATACTTTTTTCCTTACCAATCCAGTTGGCATAAGATTTTTGATATTACTATAATAGGAAAAATCTGATTCATGCTTTCCTGCAGGAACCCGTAGATAGAAGATAAACATGGATTTTATAAGGCATATAAAATAGACAGAGGATCATTTTGTCACCTCCCGGGGAGAGACAGGAAGAGAATTCATTTAACATAAAAGATAATACTGTGGTTTCTCAGTTTACTTTATTTGCTCCACACAGCCAAACAAAACCAGCAAAAAATGTAAATACCACAACAAAATATTTGAAAGAAAAACCTTGTAACTTCTGTAAGGAGGTCAGGGAGCTAACAGGGCAGAAAGGAAGTAAAATCCCTGAAAGGTGTGATTTGTTCTTGTTCTTTGGAGCAATGCATCCAGTTGGGAGGAAGCAGGACAACCTTCCAGTTCAGCCCCCCTCTTCCTGTTTTCCAACAAAGAAAATCCATTCAGATAGATAGTAAATCCATCTGATCAAAAGCTGCAAGGAAAAGGCACTACAGAAACCCTCTCATTCTCTGTTCCTCCTTCAGTTTCCTCTCCTCCTCTATTAGTTTCTGACTTAACCCCTAGTTTTGAAAATGCTGATCCAATACAGGAGTTTCCATGGGATAGTATTCTGTAGATAATATCTCCTGCTTTCATTCCCAACCCTTCTTCAGAAAGCATCTGTGGTAGATGACTGCCACAGGGGAGGCAGGGGTCAGTCAAAATCTAGCACTTCCATTTTTACATATTCACTTTTAATATTTCTCTCTGGTAATTTATGCAAATTACACCTGTCTTATTCTCCTTTTGTGCATGTGGTTCAAATGGATCCAGGCAGTGGCAGAAGAGGTAACAACAAAACCAGTTTTACCTTTTTTTTATAAGCTCTGTTTCAGCATTGGTCACAATAGGTGAATACAGTAGCTTTTCTGCATGGAGTAGAAATCTCAAGTTGCAAGATGAGGTGAATTTAGTAAGGGTAAATCACTGTCCCTGCTTCACACCACAAGTGAATCTGTCACAACTGACTTGTGCTGAAGATGTTAAGGTGAAGAAGAAAAGACAGAAAATGTAGGGAAAGCTATCTTGCTTGCTATAATAAAAATGTAAACACAAATTCTAAAGTAAAATATCTCCTTTCCTTGAAACCTTCTCTGTGTAGTTTAGTGGCAGAATATGACCAGCTCAGGCTAGCTGTATTAGCCTCCTGCTTTCATAAAGATAAAAAAAGTCCTCATACTTAATTTGTTACCAAAGTCTATTTTGCTTGCTGTACAGTAACTCACCAGCTGCCTGTAATCCTTCTGTAAGTAGCAGAAAAGCTGCATATATTTCAGTACATCTGCAATTCTCCTTTTTATGTCATCCTCTAAACTCTATTTTTGTTAAAGGGCAGGTCTACAAAAATAGAAGGGGGGAAGGGGAAGTGGGGGATTGATGCAAGTGACGGATGTGACAAGGTGATCTCTTCAAGCAGAAAGGGATGTAAAGTCATTGCTTCAAAGCAAAGAATGGGATTATATTTTATTAGCTCCCCCATGGGCTCTGGTCACATGTATTGCAATTTCAAAATGTAATAGAACAACTTCAACATTCTGAATTAGGGCTCGATGCTGTGAACTCCTGAGTACTCTCAATAACCATTGGTTCCTATGGCTGCTTGGAGCACTCAGTACCTGGCAAAATTCAGTCACGTTTCTCTACCAACCAACAGCAAGAGTAGGATTTATCAATACTTTTACATATAACAAAAAAACCTCAAAGAATATAATTCTTTTACACTTACCACTGAACATTAGAAAGCTCAGACATTATATGGCTTGTTTGTGCTTGAGAGTTTTTTTTGTCAGTTGTTTTTTTTGTTTCCTTGGTTGATTGGTTGGTTTTTTTAAATAAATAAATTGCTTTTCTAGTTCAAATCAAAGGACAGGGGAAATTATGTGCATATGTTCTTCTGCATTTGTTTATTTTCTTCTGAGAGACATGGTCTTCTATGCAATTAAGAAGTATAATATGCAGAACAAGTAACCGAGTACATTTTATAAATTATAGTTGAAATTAATAATTATAATAGGTCCTGTATTCTCACAGCAATGTCATTAGTATTCTTTCCTGTAAACCTAATGTTTTAACATCCCAAGCAGCACCTCATTTGATATTCTGTTGCCTTCACTTTAACATTTAGTTTTTTTAGACTTGGTCTACCATAGCCTAGTGGTAAAATTAGAGCTGGGATTACCCCATGCAGCAATTAAATCCAATTTTTCAACAGAATGTATACATTTTTGTAAACCTTCAAGCTGCACATAAGAACAGCTTTTGCATGTATTAAAATGAAGTACATTTGCCACATAATTTGTCCTGGAGGCAATTTTTCACAAAAATTAAACTCTATTCTTTCTCCCAAGCTAAGGAATATTCAGTCTGAGTAAAGTGAACAAGTTAACTATCAATGAGAATTCAATGTTACCAAAAAGTAGGAATTTCTAGTATCACCTTCTAATTTCAGAATGATGTATGAGATCAGCTTTTAAAGCAATAATAGCTTTCTAACTCAACAACTTAATGTATTATTTTTAGTGTCCTTTTAAATTTACCATTAGGACTCAAGACTTTTTAAAGTTAATAGTGGACTTAATAATGCAGCCATTACCTGAACAGGAACTGTCACAAAGGTGACTTCCTGACTCTACAGAAGAATACTCGAAGTGCTCATGCTGCTCCCTGATGATCTTACACAGAGGAGCAGGGACAGGGACAAGACTTTAAGGAGAAATTCCTAAAGAGTGAAAACTGTGAGGAATCACACTGCTAGGAAAGCAAAAACTGTAGCTAAACCAGGGATGTAAAATCAGTCTCAGACAGTGACACAACTATTTTTTCTCTTCATAGCGGAAACTCTGAAGAAACAGTGATGGAGATCAAGTTTGAAACTTGATGCAAACTTGAAGAAAGTTCTTCTATCTTAGAATTATTGAAGGACACAGCTTCAAAGGTATCGAGTACCTAATAGTCAGAAGCAGATGTGAAAAACCAAAGACATTACCTTAACATAAACTATAACCAACTTCTGATTAGCTGTTAATGTACCTATAGCCATTGGAGCATTTCATGTGTCCTTTCTATGAAGTTCAGCAGCAAAACTCTACGGGACCTAAAGGTAGCCAGGTGGAAAACTACAAGCTGTGCCTCATTCAGGTTTATGGATAAAAAGTGAGATGTGGTCACATAGCTATACTGCCAAACAGTGAGGTATGGCTAATGAAATAAGAAACTTCAGCAAAGGGCATTTTTAGATTCACCAAATTTAATTGACTTCTAGTTCCTCTTCCCTTCCTTTCTTCCTTTCTAGAGTACAAATACAGTCTTCAGCATTAGGTAAGTTTTGCAGATGATCTGAAAGCAAAGGAAATCTGCAGGATCTTACAATGTCAAAAAGCTCTTAACTGACTGCATGCATTAATGCCAGGATCATTATCCCTATCACATAAACTGATAATTGCCCACAGGGTGGATTGTAACAGGACTAAACATGTAAATGCCACGATGCATTGTCTCAGTGGTAGCTCACTTCTTGCCTTAGTAAAACCTTCCTGTTATTCCAATTAAAAAATAATATGGCTATTAATTAATTAAAGGTAAATTAATATTCATCCCACCAGTGTAACGTTGTTGTGTTGGAAAGCAATTTTCTCTTCAAACTTTGCTGTCCACTTCAGCTGATCAGCATTAATTAAAAAAAAAAAAAAAAATAGAAGAACTCATTATTTTTTCTTATTTTTCAGGTGGATACTATCTGGTGTCCTCAAATGAAGCAATATTAACGCAGTCCCTTACTAAAAGGCATTCCCTTATTCAAATTTTTTCTCACCCTTTTCTAGACTTCTCTCTTTTCTTGATGAATCACTTTCTGAGATGAAGCTGTCAGAACCTAACAAACACTGCATAAGAAAATAGTAACAGATTATCTTAATGATAGCAAAACATTTCAGAAATTATAAATTGTTTTTAAAATGTCCCAGCATTTTCCTTTTGCAGCACACTTAACAGATGTTTTTTGCTGAGCTGTCCAAAACATTGCCCAAGCCTCTTCCCTCAGTGATTACAATTAATTTAGAAATCTGAAACATTTCTGACAAATCCAAATTTCCCCTCTAGTGTTACCTTATCAACCCTGAATTTCACCTGCCACCCTCAATAAATTGACAACCTTCCACTTCAATCCAAGCATTCTGAGAATTCTGCTATAGCACTCAGCCAATACCCTTCTTCCTCCCTCTCTCCCTCCCTCTTTTCCTCCCTCTTTGCCTGCCTTTCATCCTCCCTCTCTTCCTCCCTCTCTCCAGAAGAATTCAAAATCTCATCATAAACTGAATTCTCAACGAACTCTGGGAAAAAGTCTTGCATGGGTAAGTTCTAGTAGAATAAGTTTTAAAGTTTTAAGGAATATTCTTTTCACTGGCAAGAAGAAAATCAGATGGATGGTCTTTTCCCTAAAGGATGGCCTTTATTTCAAAGCAGAATTAGTTCACTGAAGTCCTATGACCTTTACTCTGAAATCAGGATGATCTTATCTCTATGACAAGAACAGGTCCCAGAATATTTTCTTCCTAGAGGTAACAATCTTCTTAGGGATATAGCTCTCTATGAAGAGGAAAACGTGATGTGGTACTTACACAAGCATCAAGGCAGTAGCTACTAATGCAGCTTTGCATACTATGATCTAGAAATCATCAGTCTTTGTTTTGTGTCTGTTCATTTATCTCAGCCTCACAAAACATATATGGTTGTGACAGCAAAGAGTTGATGCTTACAGTAAAAGAAAGTGATGCAATCTGCATCATAAGAGTTGGGAAGGTTGGGCAGTTCAGACCTCTGAAGAACAGTGCAGAAACCTTAATGAGAAAGAGGAGCAGCACATGACAAATAACATAGGTCTGGAAAGGGGCTAATACAGACCAGTATTGGCTTGGATGGAACTGTAATAGATTCAGGTGATTTTAGTGAGCACTGAACTGCTTTTTAAGGAAAAAGAAGCTGAGAGAAATGGATCAAAAGTCTGCTACTGAGGTCTGGGATGATGAATTGGCTCTAAGGTGGTTTGTGTAAATAGCTTCATTTGTACACATAAGGTATAGACAGGTGAAAAACACATATACATCCCTTCAAACTGACACTGAAGCCAATTTTCTGTCACAGGATTAAAAAAAACCTTTACAATCTGCTTGCAGGCTCAGAACGATCCATATATTTTGTTAATTTCTGTAGGGCACATCAGGCAGCTGACATACCAAGTTCTATACATATCACTTTTCATAATGGAACACTTGCAGTAAGTCTTATAAAATCCTTACAACTAATTAGTGTGGCAAGAATATAGAAAGTCTCAGTTCCCAATTTTGTGAAGGTCTCAAAACATTTCAACTAGTGCCAATTATTGTACAATCCAGCATCATAATGTAAATGCTTGGCAAGATTTCTTTATTCCTCTCCTGACATCATTTTTTATGTTCTCCTTTCCTTCTTAACTGTAAAATATTGAAAACTTGTAAAACCAGTCAAGTACTGGAAATGTCTCAGAAATCCTTCTTTGATTCTCATATCATATATTGAAAATTCTGCTTAAACTTGTATTACTCCCTCCATGTATTATGGATCTTGTACTCTCAGGAACTAATCTGCCATTCTGAGAGTCTTCTAGAGTAGCTGCTATTTCTCTAGAAAGGCACAGAATCTAATTTCAAAAAACTCAAAATTTAATTTTCTGACAAAATTAGAAATTTGGAGAAGTTGATTTAGTATAACACGGACATGTACACATAAAAATCTATCACAGAGTTTACAATGACTGAAAAAATTAGCTTCTCTGAATATTTCATGCAGTTTTACAGAATTTCTTGTAATAGCAGATGGGGTAGGGAAATCCTATAGATACATTGATCCTTTCCTGAATGAGGAACTGAAGCAGAGCTAAACCAAAGAACCATCCCAGTAAGACTGACAGGACTTTGAGTGGAGATGACAAACTGTGGTTCCTCCTGATTCATCATAACAAACTCTTAAGATGATTCCTTAAAGTTCCTGAAGATGATAGAACTGCTTTAACCTTCTTGCTTGACCAAATGCTTTGTAAACTTATAAAAAAATTCCCTAAGGAAGATTTCAGGGCAATTTAAGTATTTTGTGGCAAAGGAACCACATGAAAAAAAAAAAAGCATATATAATGTTATCACTTCCATATTCAGATATTAGAGCCAATATGATAAGATGTATTTAACTGTTAGATAATTCATAATTTGTCTTCTCTTTGAATACACTCTTTTGAAAATAAAAATCCCACACTTTTTTTTAAGTACTAGAGTTTTAAAAATCTGTCTGTCAGTTGTGTTACTCACTAGTTTTACAGATGTGTCCAAGCACTATACTTTGGATTCTATATTAATCTCTTAAAATAACTGCAAACTTCTCAAACTCCTAGTCAAAGAAATATCTTTCAATTTTATTAGAACTAAAAAATATACAAAACAATTAACACCCTTTGGGTTATGCCGATTAATAACTGAAACTATTAGAAATAAATATATGTATAAAAATGAAAAAAAAAATCAATAAAAGACACATTTTAAAATGTTTTAGAATTTGTTAATTTTAACCCATGAAATTCAATTACCTTCAGATCTCTCACAGTAAAATTTGTCTCTGACTTATGAAGTACATGTTTGAAAGTTATTTTAAAGAAAATCCAAATAGAGCTGTTACTAAAAATGCATTTTTCCCTCTTTTAGTGTTATAGATGCAGGAATTCAGAGGGTTTTTTTTTAGAGTATTTTTTGCTTATACCATTAAAAAAAGAATCATCTCTTTATGCTAGATTATACAGAAATTTTCCCCCAGAACTTCAGTTTGTATGGAATTTTACTGTTTTTTACAAGCATATTCAAAGATTTTCCTATTTCAGTTACTTTACAGAAATGTAAACCACGTCATTTAATATTATTTTTTTTATCAGATATTTTTATGATTGCAAAACTGTGATTTGAAATTTATTCATCTCAGGGTTTGTTTTTTTGGAGTACCTGATTCCCCATCTGGTCTTAACACAGTACCTAGAGTGCAACTCTGTTTTATTTTTGGAGACAAACACTTTTTCCTTGGATAGCATAAGCATTATCCCAGATTCCTCAGGTTGCTTCATATTCAGCTTTTTGTTATTCTGAAAGATCTTTAGGTCCCAGAAAACTTCTTCCCCTGAAACTTCTTTCACAGAAAGAGCAATAAGTAATCTTGAGTCCCATTCTCCTGCATCCTAAGCACTCGAATACAAACCCAGTCTTGTGCTCTTCCCTGTGGAGGCACTCACACTACTTGTGCTTCAGTGTCTCCTCTCCAGCAGTATTTCTTCAGAGTGTGGAGACCTTCAAACCCCAGGCTAACAGGGTCTGAAAAGGACTATGGCAGAGAAGCAGAAAGGATATGAGTAAGTGCTTTATTTACAAAACCATACTGGAATATTTGATCACCCCTTTGTACCAGCTGCTTAGCTTGACAAAGCCTAAGGAGAGCACACGTCACAGACAAGCTTCTCTTTTCCATATTTCTGAGTGGAAGCTGAAGGCACTGCATATCCTGTGCTGAAAAATACCCTGTTATCTCTCCTCTGTAAAAAGAATGCAGATTTGGAACGTGATTTATCCAACTCTCCTCCTAGACTGAGCCTTGCTAACACTCAACTTTGTCACTTTACACTTTCCTGTTTTCCTGGGTCTGACTTTCTCACATGTGATTGCACATGACACCATATCCTGCAGTAAATGAGAATTTGAATTGCTTAAAAAGCATAGACTCAAAAAACAGTAAAAAGAAGATGACAATGAAAACAAGATAGGGACCTATAGTAGAAGAGCAGACAACTAGGGGAGGCATTCCCCCTTGTCATGCAAATCAGCAAAACTTTTAACCACCTTGTATGCCCTTTTACATAAAATTTTGAATGAAGGCTTTTGCAAATAGATTTCAAGAAGGCTTATAAATGTCACAAAGATAAGAATAACAGGGATAATTACAACAAATCCTCAGAAGTCCTCAAGTGGTAGCTTAAGTCCAGAGCAGTAAATCAAAGGTAGATTGGGAAATTTAATAGTGGACTTGAACACACCAGTTGCAAGCAACAGTTCTCATGTAATCCAGAAATGCTCCTGTTAAAATCAAAAGCCTGGAAAATTAAATCCAGGCCTCTTCAGGAAGATGGCTCAGTAGGTCAGGTAGAAACATACAGCGGTTACATATTGTGAGTGTTCCTTC
The DNA here is from genome assembly GCF_036169615.1 of Heliangelus exortis. Lineage (NCBI taxonomy): Eukaryota > Metazoa > Chordata > Aves > Apodiformes > Trochilidae > Heliangelus > Heliangelus exortis. The sequence goes on from NC_092423.1 coordinate 125,243,908, forward strand.
ATTATGCATTTCTGACTGGCCAGGATCAGATCATGAAGGTTTTTTCCAAAGAAAACCATATTTTTATACTGTATCCTACTCATTAGTACTCTGAAAAATAATAAAATATACAGAAATACATAAAATGCATATCTTCAGAGTTGCCTATGTCTGAACTTTAGAGTGACTGTGAATTTGAACACTAAAAGAAATCTCAAATTAAGAGTAAGAACAAGGACTTAAAAAAATACAAGAGCCCATATACTTAGGTATACAATACCTTAGGTATACAATACAACACATATAAGGTATAAAAATATAGTGAGCTTTTAAAACCACATTTAATTCCTCTTTTTGTGTGTGTTAATAAAACAACAAAAATAAAAAGAATGGATTTTCCAGTGGATTTTACTGGACAGACAGACTCTGCATTTACTGATTGAATTCAAATATCTTACATTCACTCTGTTTGCAGACAGACTGAAATGAGTTATGAATTTCCCAGTGTTTACATTTTATTTCCATTACTGTTACATTAACTGTCTCATAGTGTCAAAAACCCTTACTGATTACCACTTAGCTCTGTTTACTGTCCTTCACAGGTACTTTCACTCCTGTTCTATCATTTAAATTGCCTTTTATTTGAAAAACATACTAGCGTTTCAGTTTACTCTAGCATTATCTTTTATTATAGTATATACTTGTTAGGGTTTTTTACTACATAAAAAACTCCAAACAAATTGGCAGTGAAGCAGAAGCTTTACCTTTAGGCAAGGAGTCTCTGTAAGCACAGTTCCTACCAAGCATTTTTCATGGCCTATTATCAGTGACAAGTCCCATAGATCCACATGACACTTTAAATACTCTCATTTTACTGAAACAGATCCCAGTAACAAAGGTTGGGCTTTCATTTCAATATCTTCCATCTGTACAACACTATCTGTACATGCTTAGGAAAAGAAGTTTGTGTTTCACCATACCTGAATGTATGAAATTAATGCTTTTAAAGTAGCTTGTAAGATCCAAGCTCTTATTGATAACTGTGCTTCAATTAATAAAAGGTCAAACACATTGGTTTTCACAAGGTCTTAAGTTTATGTTGTGTTTTCAAGACTTGGTTGTGGAAACATGGAATTAAATCCAGACCCAGATGTCCTCCCCTGTGTGCTGCAATCTCATGCAGACTTGCAGATGAGGAAAGACTTAGCTTAAAGCACACAGAAGTCAGAATTGTATTATCTAAATGGGATATTATTAAAACTAGGATTAAAGTGGCCTCACCAGATGTTTAATCTTGTGAAATGCATAAGAGCAGCACCAAATTAGAATTGGTGTCAACTGTTAACTGTCATTTTGTTCAAGAATTGGTCAATCCTGCTTTTTTAATATTTTCAGAACTTAAATAAATGATGACCAATATTTTGAAAAACAGTTCTCATGTCACCTGATTTGGCTGGTAAAAAAATTATCAACTTTCTGATACATAATAGTATAATATAGATTATTTTGAGAGTTAATTTTTCAGATAATGTTCAAGTAATGCTCAAGTTTTTCATCAGCCCATATTTTACAGATAGAAAATTAAAAGACAATCTCAGTGACAAGGGATCTGATAAAAAACCTCTAAGCAATGCCATCTGTGATGAGAATCTGACATGCTCAGCTTTAGAAAGGTCAATGCAGAAGGACAACCTTGCTTGCTGCATCTATCACAATGGAATTCAGTTGCCTGGATGAGGAAAATGTTTTCCTTTAGCCTGATCAATCACACCATATCAGGGCAATGTCTCAGAATACTATGCACTAACATGTTTGCAAATATTGATTTTTCTTTGATGCTGTCACCCTCAAATCTGCATAATACTCCAGTTAGTAAGACTACTTCAAACCATTAGACATTACAGAAAGAACAAATTAGAAATGTTGTTAGAAAAATTACTTCAGGAAATAGCGGTCTCTTTAAATCATAGCTTTTAGAATGCCTCAAAGTACTTGTAAAAGTTATTTTTAGTTGAAATATTTTAATATTTTATTCAAAATAGGTATGTCTTTATTTATATTTATCCTTTTGTTGAATATTATTATTATTTTATTCCCTTTATTTAATTAATATTATCATTAATTGGTTATAACGTTTTTAGTACAACAACCTTCAGGCCATGAAAATACTTTAATTGCTTTATTCCTTCATGAGTTCCTCAATCTGGTCCAAGCAGACAATGCCCTTCATTATCTTTCCAGTGCTTTTCATCTGCAAGAACAGTTTGACCTTCTGTATGCCTCTTCAAAATGTGTCAGCAAGGTAGAATTACACCATGTTTTGCTCAGAGTTTAACTTCTTCCGTGGGCATGTCAGAAAAATAGCTACAATAATCAGGAAACATTTGAGTCTTGAAGGAAGCTCGGTGGTTTGGTTTTTGGTTTTTTGGGTTTTTTTGGGTTTTTTTAGGTTTTGTTTGTTTGTTTGTTTGTTTTTGTTTTTTTTTTTTTTTTTGGGGTTTTTTTTGGTTTTTTTTTGTTTTTTTTTTTTTTGTTTTTTTTTTTTTTGATGGTGCCAGCTTTGTAACTTCAAAGGTAACTATGAAAATTGCAAGCAGAAGCAGTAAATGGGCCTATGGATGGATGGTATGAACCTTGCTCAGGCTTAAGGCAAGTAGTGTTGAAAAAGCAGGAGGAATAACACTATAGAGAGGTACAGAGTGATAGCTGGGAGCAGGGAGTTGCCACTGAAATCAGTATCAAGCACTGCTTGATCTCCATGGTACAATGCTCTCAGTCAGAAGTCTACAGAAAAGTATAAACGGGGCCCCAAAACTCTGGTTGCTTTCCACTGTTTTGATAATACACAATAAGAACTTACAAATTATAATTATTTCTTTGGCCATTTGGAACACTCAGGTGACACTGAACTGAAGAATGTATTTATTTCTTTAGAGTTCATGGTATCATTTTACTAACAACATAATTTACCATAAAGAGATTATAACTTCAGGAAGTACTACTGCCCTAATTCTTTCATCCATGCATAGTTGTTTCCCTATTTCATTTTATTAGTACTAAAAGAACAACTCAGTAATAGTCATATTTAGTATCCTGATTAGACATCTACCTGGAACTGTCTACTGTAGCACCCTACAGGTAGAAACACAAACATGAAATAAAATTGGAGTACAAAAAGTATGCTCAGACCTATGATAGTCACAGCCACTAAGAACACATCAGCAGTGCTTAAATGAGTCAAATACAATGAGAATGATTTAAAGGTTATTACATCCCTTAGCTGCTGTAGTGCCACCCCATGAGCATAAAATGCAAAATTCACCTCAAATTCCACTCTACGTTTCCATTTAATTTTAAATACCATTTCAAAATAAGTGCTCCAAACAAAATGTGGGGTGTGATGTCACTTTTCATGCGTGTTTGTTTACTATCTCTAAGTCCCAGTGGAATGGTAAGCACAAGGGAATCACAGAAAGATGACCTTAGGCTAAACTGTGAGTTTTACTTGAGAAGTTCTGCCACGGGCTTCTTTAACAAAAACCAAGCATGTGGACGTGAGGCAATTTCTGCTAAAACACACATAATTGCCTCATAGCTCTCTAGCTAGCCCTTGGTTGTGAAATTTCCTAATATGTTCTCTTTTCCACAGGGGTTTGCCTATATAATGTGCAGCTACTCCTGCAGAGGCAGTGCTGGATCTCACACACATTTAGGAAGACTCCTGTCCAACCTCTCCCATATGGTGATGGTGGCATCTGGCACATCTCTGTGCCAAACACTGCACAGGTGCAGGAGGGGGCATTTCCTGGCTACCCAACAGATGCATTCACCTCCTCTGTGAATAAGGGAGCAAGATGTCTTTGCTGTTGCATTACTATTATTATTTTGCAAGCTGCTTTGAAACAGGCTGTGTATGAATTGTGGAAAAAATGTATTCCACAGTTTGGTAATCCTTGTTTTGGATTAGAACAACAGCTAGCAAACTGTTCAGCTGCATTCCAATTCAGTTCAAAGCTGATGGCAGCCCAATGCTGAAAGTGTTGTAGCTCCATACTAGTGAAGAAGTCCAGCTAGGACATTTGCCCTACAGTGTTGTCCCTACATCTATTGTTCAATGACAATTATTGCAAACAGCATGCTCCGATTTAAGCTGAGAGCTTTCCAAGCAGTCAGGATGAACAGTGACTCACATATTTTTAGAGCATGAAATTTATTCAACCTTCCAATCCTGACAGTTTGCACCAAGCTCTCCTCAGCCCCAGCTAAAAATCATTCGTCGGACAGGAAAGGCAGGCAAAAGAAAGCAAAACTGCTGCCATCCTAAAGGTCCTTTTGGATCACAGGCAACCATTGCAAGTCAGAGCACATCACTTGGAGTCTTTTCACCTATGCTCAGAGACTGTTTTTTTGAGAAAACCTGGCTTGAAGTAATGTTTGCACCATTCACCACTTAAGATGTGCCAAGCACCATGTGGTCACAGCTGTGACTCCAAATCAAACTCTCTCTTATTTGGAAAAAAACAAAACAAAACACCAACCCACAACCAAATACATCTTTCACAAAAGATAAGAGATTCCAGATAGTACAACTGTCAGGGCAGATCAGTTTTTCAGCCTGTTCCAGCTACCTTGACAGTACCATCTTGAGTACAGATGCAGACAAAAAAGAGTTCAGAAACACAACAGAACCACAGAATTCTCAGGGCTGGGAAAGACCTCTATGATCACTGACTGTAACCATAAATACAGCAGAAGATTTGAATTTCAAATGTAAGGTTGTCTCTCTTTTAATCTTGTGATAAAAGTAACTTAAAATAATGTAATATTTGCTCTTGAGGTGCAATATGCAGCTATATGCTATAGATAGTTAAAAAGCCCAACTCCAAAACCAGCAAAATTTATCCAGATTATTATTTTAGAATACAGCCCAGACAATACACACTTCAGTATTGTTTCTGGCAAACACAAAGCAGAACTGATACAGCTCAAGGGTCTAGAAAAAAGAACCATCATGTCTAAGACATGAAAAACTGTGAATCAGACAAACTGAACATACCAAAGAGGGGAAATTGTTAATTTCCAGAACCTTCTGCTGTACATCATGAAATGATGGATGTGTGGGAAAACTTCAGAAAGGAGAAAAAGGGAGAAAACACTGGGATACGAGTATGATAGAAAACACACAAAAGACAATAGTAAAATGGTACATATTTAAATGTATATAAGATATTCATAAACAAAGGTATTTCTAAGCCAAAACCATACATTGGCTCTAAATAAGTTCCCATAGTTGATCCTTATTTCCTCACCTACAGGACACATAAGCCTTATACAGGTTAATGCGCTTGCCTTTACTGCCAGTTCATCTTTTAGAATTACTCATATTTGTACATAATTTCCAAATCATTCTGTCAAATACTTTTCTTCATTTGTAGGGGAAAAAAACAAACAAACCAACTCTCAACCATACCCAAAAACCCTGAGGTTGGGGTTTTTCTGACACAAAGAAAAGAAGCCATCATAAATTTAAAAAAAAAAAAATCAAACATCTGGCAGACTGGCATCTGGAGGCTGATGAAAGTTCTGTGGAGTTCACAGAACATATATGGACTTTAATGTTTCTACTGTGAAAGCAAATACCAAACTCAGCTACTTATTGCTTATCCTAAAGCAGCATGAACATCTGAAATATATTTTATACTCAGATCTGCTTCAGACCAGAAAAGGACACCTGTGCTACTGCTGCTGGTTACCACATAACCTGGCACATTTACCCAAATGTACAAAGATTCATTCACAGCACATCACAACCTGAAATCTCCACCACCTTCAGACATGTAACAGGCTTTAGACTTCCATTATGAAAGATCAGGGGCCTCACAAACTGTAATACTGCTTTTTTTTTTTTTTTTTTTTTTTTTTTGAGGAGTGTTATGATGACTTCTTTGCAAACATAGAGTTTTTATTTTGCAGAAGAGAAACACTACTGTCAAGGGGAAAACTTCAGGGTACATTGTGAAGAGAATTTCTTGTATTTGATTTCTCATGCCTGCACCTGTTGGTGCCATTTATAGTTGTTTGCCATCATAAGCATACTGACCTAAAATGAAAATAGGAATCAGAAATAGAAAAACATAATTACACGCATAGGCTTTCTCAATGTGCAGGCAGCCATCAGCAGAATTAAATGCACATGATCAACCTGAAGTATGCTCTAAAGCAGCTGTGTGATTATTATACTGTAAAGAGAGAAACTGCAGGTGGAAAAATCTTGATCAACTTCATATCTTTGCCTGTTGATTATAAAGAAGTAGGAATATAGAGAGAGTTGATATAAACTGCACCTCTCTTCACCATAGCTTCTTTGAGCTTCAAAGAACTACATTTTGAGTTTCAAAGAATCAGACTTTACTTCATGAAACAGCTACTTAAACGAGTCTTCCTTCTTAAAAAGCCTGTATTTTATGTTCCTTCATGGGATTATATAGTTTGCTTCCATTTATTTTCCCACTTGTCTCTGAAAACCTGGTTGATAATCTCCCTCAGGCTTTCCCTGCTGTTATCCATCTGCTTTCTTTGCCTTCTTAGACTTACATTCGAAGTTCTGCCTCTGCTTTGTTCAACTTTTACACAGTATGGATCACTCTTATTTACACCCCATTTGACTTCTCTACAAACTCCCAGAAAATTTTATCTTCACTCCCTTTTCACTTCCTGCCTGGGGATTTCAAAACATGAAGCCCTCCTGAGATATCAAATCAAACTCAACATTATATCAACCTAGGCAAACACATCAAATCTAAATCAACATTATGTCAATATAGGCACAGATCTCAGATCAGCTCAGCTCACATTGCACTTTCTCAGAAATCACATGAGAGACCCTAAATACACTTTTAGAGTACATTGGAGACATTTCTTTGTTCTTCTAATTCTTCCTTTTCTTACAAACTCCACATGCATTCATATACATGTTTGCAAAATATTCCTTGGTGAAGCAAAAAACCAAGCCCACACTCCAGCATTCTACTTCTTGTTTACCCTTGCTATTTTTTCTGTAGTTTTCCCAGGTTTAATAAGTGAATAAGTCAATCAGCTTGGTTCCCACAAAACTTCTGCTGAAGGTGCAAAAACACTTCAGCCAATTCTGCTCAAAACTCTGTGGATACAGAAAACCACTAACTCAGCCTGTTCCTCACTCAGGTATGGCTCCCTTGCTTCTGATGCTGACTTTTTTTGAGGGGGAAACCTCCTATTTCAATATATTGAATACATTTCCTATCATGTCATGGATTACTGGGTTGAGTTGTAGAGTCCCCAGTGCAAGAGAGGCACATACACATGGGAACAAGCACAGGAAAGGGCCATGAAGATGATTAAGGGACTGGAACACTTGCAATTCAAGAAGTGGCTGAGAAAGAAGGGACTGTTCACTTTGTTCAGAAAAGGAAGTTCAGGCAGGACCACAACAATGTGTATAAATAACTTATAAACAGGAGTAAAAAGATGAAAGCAGACCCTTGTTTGTCTCATGGGCAGAACAAGAGGCAATGGCTACAAATTGCCATAAATTAACATAAAGGAAATTACCTTTATACATAAGAAAAATCTTTCTCCATGTGAAGGTGGTCAAGCACTGCAACAGGTTGCCCACAGGGGTCTTGGAGTCTCCATTCCATCTGGACATGGCTCTGAACAACTTGCTCTACCTGATCACTTTTCGAGCAGGGGCTTGGACAAGACATTCTCTAAAGATGCCTTCCAGCCTTCACCCATGCTATGATATCTATCAGCTTTGTGCTTTGATCCATTGTTTTGCTTTTAACAATGTTCTCAACTCCCTCATCTTCATCCTTCACCCATTCCCAAAACTTGGTGTCTCTCTTTTTTGGAAAGCTCATTAATGACACCCAGTTGCAGAGTCAGCCCAAATCAGAAAGCAGCACAACCATCTTCACATGGCTTTTGGATTTCTGAGTGATGCCATGTAGAAGAAGGCTAGAGGACATTTAATTGCACTGACTGAATCCACAGTTTGATTTACATATGGACCAGAAAATTGATAACAGAAAGTTGATTTATTTCTCTTCTCTCAGTTCCAGCTTCCAGCTCACCCTTGTCACTTCTGTCTAAATTGTCTTTGGGTTTTTGGACCAGATAAGGAATCGTGCTAGATCTGACAAAACCCACACTATTCTTATTTATTATAATAGGCACGATCTGGCTAAAGTAAATAAGGCTTAAAATCCTGGGATTGTAAGGGAAGACTTATATTTTTATTTCATTATTTTTCATTTACTTTACTCATTGTAAAATCAGCATATCCAGAACGAAGGCCCCCTCTCCACCCCATCCCCACAGACCTTGAGAAAAGCTTAGACCTGATCATCCTCTTATGAACCCTGAAGGCTTTGGTGAAATTATTCTTTGCTTATGCTGGTGCAGTGGAGGGACGAAGTTGGTCTGTCATGTTGCAAGACTTACATCAAAGTATTGGAGAAAGAATCACCAAGCTTTCTACTGTGGTGGTTTTTGTTGTTGTTGTGTTGGTTGGTTGGTTGGTTTTTATTTTTGTTTGGTTGATTTTTGTTTGGTTGGTTTTTGCTTTTTTAATTTTTTTTTTAATATTGCATTTAATTAGTTAAAAGAATAGTCCATAGTAAGCTTCAAATCTGGTTATATATTAACTGTATTTTTTGTTGTTGTTGCTACACATGCAAGCTGACAAAGGAAAAACTTCATAGTCCTTCTTGTCCAATTGAGATAGGCTAGATTCAATTAAAGATAAGAAAAAGGCAAAGTAGTAAATTATTTAATCAACTGCATGTCTGCCTTAGTAGAGGTTGCAGTATAATAAAGCTTTCTCTGATAGGGTTTTACTGTATCACAAATCCAAACAAATAAATTGAAACATCATCCTGCTTCATGAAAAGATATAAACTACCAATGCTATTAAAACATTTTTTTTCTTCATTATGTTATATAAATTGGTATTGACAAAGTGACATACTACTTAAAATAAGTAATTATACTGAATAACAGGGACAAAGCCCTGAGGAGTTTTAAAGTCACAGTTAAAAGCCAATGCAGCTGATGCAGCTCTGCTGCAGAGACATTGACATTGGTGACTCTAGATTTTTGCTACTAGAACTAGACTAACAAGTGAAAATCTAACTCTGGCAGATGCAGACACAAGTCAAAATCAGTGAAGAGCTATCTGGAACAGAAAGAAGAGAGGGCCTGATGGATAAGGCCTATGGATTCCATGACAGAGACCTTCAACACCTGCCCACCAACAGAAAAGCTTCAGCAGTAGTTATAACAGGACAAAGAAGCTCACATGAATTTTCCACTAGACAGGTACTTCTAGTGTCCCTCTCCAGAATCCAGTTTCCTAGGTTTTTCTGCCAATGCTATTCAGAGAAAAGTGAAGGAAATGAATGTAGAATAATTTATTCTTGCTGAGGATTGAAGAAAAAAAGTAAATACTAGATTGTGGCTTCCCATTTAAAAGAAGAAAACCTGGAAATAAGACCCAGGAAAACACCTGTTTATCTCAGAAAACATCTGTCCTGGTTTTGCTATAAAGTAAAACAGGTATGAGACCAATCTGGAAATTCCCACCATCTACCTATTGGATAACAGCCATGAAAAAAAAAAAGTTTCAAATATCTGATCTCAAAGAAAAGTGAAATGCAAAACTAATCAATGAAGATGAATAATGAAAGCTATATTTGTCATTTGTTGAATCAGAAACAAAAATATTACTATGGATGAAGAAATATGGTTACTATTCTTGTTTAAATGAACAGCAGTTTTGCATGAGGTTGCTTTCACTATCCACAAAACAGCAAATACTTAAATGCTTTCAAGGAATGGCATAGATTTAGTAAACTTGCACTGAAAAACAACAGAACATGGTGGTCTAGTATTTATTTTTCAGAATAAATAAATTGTTACAACCAGTGTGTACTGTGTTAAAGGGGAAATGTGACTGTTTTGCCAGAAATAATAATTAAAAAAAAACCAACAAATCCAAACCCAACAACTGTTTTACATAATCACTTCAACTGTAAAAAACAGAAAAAACCTGCCTATAAACTAGAACACTCCTAAGTAGTACCCATCAGCTGTGCACAAGTTAAACAAAAGATTACCTTACAGCTGCTCCTAAAGCAGTATCTTTCCCTAATCTTAGAATAGTTTGGGCTGGAAGGGACCTTTAAAGGTCACCTAGTCCTACTGCCATCCCCTCCCCTTCAGTGATCAGAGGCATCTTCAACCAAATTTTTGCAGCGGTAGTGGATCAAGGGTTGGACTTGATGATCTCTGAGGTCCCTTCCAACCCATCCAATTCTATGATTCTGTGATTCTCTGATATCAGGTTGCTCAGAGCTTCGTCCAACCTCATCTTGAGTGTTTCCTCGAATGGGCAGGGTATCTACCACCTCTCTGGGCAACCTGCTCCAGTGTTTCAATACCCTCATCATAAGAAAAACCCTCTTTTAGTTTAAAACCATCACCCCTTGTTCTGTCACAAGAGGCCTTCCTGAAAAGTTTATCCCATCTTTTTTACAGGCTCCCTTTAAGCACTGAATGGCTGCAGTAAGGTTTCCCTGCAGAACTCCAGCCAAAAGGATCCTCCTTTATTTTTCCTCTTTATTAGCGCAATAAATCTCGCAATACACATGGAAATTAATTTCATCATAAATGTAAATAAAGTGTGTCCACCTATGCTTTCACTATAAACTTCTCAGATTTTGAACAAAAGGGAAAATATTTTTGAAAATAAACCTTACCAATTATGAAACAAGTCTCTGTTTTCTAGCTGAATCACAGAGTTTCTCCTTATGGTTCAGGAATATATCAGGAATAATTCTATCAAAGCTAATAAAAGTGATCTGGTACAGAAGTCATGCAAGCAAATGGAATACTCAACACAACGTGGTGAAACACCTGTAAACCTGTCTGAACTACATCTTCTATGAAGCTCTGCAGTCCCACTTAAATGAAACCAAGTTGATAAAGTAAATCTAAACTATTAAGGGAGATAGAAAACAAATGTCAAAATACTGGAATTGCCAATGGGACAAAACTTAAGATTTCAGCTAGCTGTAAAGTGATGTGTTCACATATGGTGGGTGCCATTTCCACCAAACAGACTCAAAATAAGCATTAAGATCAAAGCCTGGAGAGGTGATATTCTCAGTCCATAGAAGAGAGATTGCTGTGCTCCAGATGCACATCTGGAGTATCCACAAGACAGAAAAGTGTTCATGCAAAACTGTGGGGAAAATATCTGTGGAGTAATAAATAGCAGCAGCCTGGCAAGTGACTCACCCTGAGCTAATTCAGAAATTTTGTTCCCTGGTTCTGTGTATGTAAACCTATTTGGAATAACTGAGTAGGAAGGCATTATATTTGAGGTAACCTGTTCAGTTCCCCTGATACAAAGACCAAATTAAAAAGGCAGAGCATACTAAATAAACCTTTAAAAATGTCAGAGATACTGGAAAAATCTTTATTTTGATATAGCATTTTGCAAAGAATCACAAAAAAAGAATACAAACTGAGTGCACAGGAGTAATGAAGTCACTAGCCTAACCCAAAAGCAGATTTAAGTGCACCTAGACTATTCAGGAGAGATTTTGTTCTTTACAGTCCCCAATGAAATAGAATCCACACTGTCTCCTGCATTCCTACATTTCATTCAAAAAGATGAAGATTTTCCCCAATATCAAATCTAAAGAGCTTGAATTTGACTGGTTGGTTATAGCTGAGTTTTGGGTTTTTTTGATTTGTTTTGGATTTAGTTGTGGTTTTTTTGTTTGTTTTGGTTTGTTTGTTTGGAGGTTTTTTGTTTGCTTTTTTTGTTTAAGACAGATAATTATTATGTGTTTGTCCACATGCCTGTCTTGTATCTAGAAGTCTTTTATGTACAGAATATCTGTTACCACAAGTTCCACCATGTCAGAGTTTAACATCAGGTTTGGGCCAGGGCACACCATTTGGATGAAATCACTTAAATATAACATCTGCTCAAAAGGGATTTTTCCATACCTTCTGTAATTTTGCTACTCTCTTGAGAGCGTGCTACAATTTAAAGGTTTTTTCCTAAAATGTGGAGGGAAAGAATAGACACATTAATCCACAGTCAAACCCCTCTAAGCATTTTAGGCATTTTATATCTATTACTGAATTTCAGCACACTGAAACATCTCAAATTTTCCAAGTTAATATTTCTTTTCTATTGTTCAGAATGCTTCCAAACTCTTGTATTTCATCCATAAACTATATGAACTATACTTGTTAGTCTGTTAGCAAGTCATTTATGAAAATGTTGAACAAAACCAAGGCCCAGCACTGTCCACCCTCTTTGACAGTCAGATGTTGAAAGCTCACCTTTAAACATCATTTCCACCTAGCTATGCACCTTGTCTTAATTTCATCTAGATCATATTGTCCTAATTTATTTATGGACTCCTTTATGGGGACAGTGTCAGAAAGCTTGTCTGAAGTCAAAATTAATCCTCTGTTCCCACATGCGATTAACCCAGAAATCCCATCAAAGAAAGTAATTAGGATAGGTTGATGTGATTGTTTTTGACAAAACCACACTAGCTGTTTTTATTACCTTATTATCTTCTCTCTGCCTACACATTGAATGCCTAATAATTTGTTCCAGTAAGTTTCCAATGTTGAAATTACACCAGTTCATCTATAATTCTACAATAGTCTATTTTCCCTTTTTTTAAAGTTAGGTGTTATGATTGCTAATGGTTCAGGGATTGAGCTGGCTAGGTTTTGTAGAGTACTTAAGGGCAAATTTAATTGGATCCTGTCAACATGAATACATCATGTTACATTAATATTTTTTAAATTGTTCCTTCCCAATTCTGTTTATATCTACTTGGTAACATTGTTTAGCTAAATACATGCCTACAGAACTGAAGGGGATTTTTTTTTCTCCGTTGTTTTTCTTTCTGAGCAATAGCAATAGACCCGCACTGTCCTTTATCATTCTACCATTCTACCATATCAGAATTTTTTCCCTAAAGCTTTCATATACCTTATTTGTGTAGCGTAGTGCATCCAAATTTCTGATATCCTTCCTGTCTTTCCTCACCAACTGAGATAGTTTATGACTCAGATTTCAGTAACTGTTAGCTCTTCTTCACTCATTATAATTTAGGTTATTTTCCCAGGAGACCATTTCTACTAGATCCCCAAGTTTGTTGAAGTTTGCTTTTCTGCAGTCACTTGTTCATGTTCTGCTGCTATGGTTGTGCCTTCCTAAAACCGCAAATGTTGCCACCTTAATCACCTTCACCCAAACTGGCTTCCAGATTCTCATCCAGTTTCAGAAAACTTTTAGTCACAGCCAAATATAAGAAATACTATTTGTAACAATAACTTTCTTTTAAAATACAGAACATTGTTCATATGTAAGACCTTTACCATACACACCATTTTTGGAACTGAGTAACCCATTCTCTCCAATCACACCAAATCCTTCACATGTTTCTTTTGGCTTGATTCTTTTGACAATAGATTCCAAGACTGAAATTGTCCCTTTTTTCCTCCCTTCATAACTTTATCCAAGAGAGGGAAGGTGTGCCTTCAAGAATTTTATTTCTCTCATGAACTGCTTTGTGGTCCCAGTAAGAAATATACCAAAGGCCACTATAGTGGTTGGATTCCTAATCATAAGCTTGTCTCTGAAAGAGGGTGAGCATTTTGCAACATTCACAGCTCTTTTTCAAGATAAATGTATCTATCAAAACACTGCTCCTGTGAAAACCTTCTACTTAAAATCTACAATAATCATATCCATAATTTTATAAGCATATATAGTGATAAAAACATCAATCTACACATGCAAATACTTCAACAGTGTTATATAATGAGAAATCAGGACAGAATTAGTGATCCTGAAATGGATATAATGAAACTTATAAAGTCTCTACATGTTTTGCATCATATATGTATTACAAAAATGCAATAGAATTTTGGAAGGAACCGTTTAAATTCTAAACCTGTTGCTTATAACAAGCTGATTCACTATCTCAGATTAATACTAATTTAAAGGGTGGGCATCTGAGTCAGAAATGTAGCACATCATTGTCCTAAAATCAAAGTAAATGAAAAAAGAAATCCAATTAAAAAAAAACAAAACAAAAACACACACTGACTTTGTAACTATCAACTACTTAAGTGATATTATTTGCATTTTAGTTTTTTTATATACATTTAATTAAGCTACTGTTGCATTCACATGGGATTTTCTCAGCATGTAATTGTTTCATACACAATTCTGATAAGTTAAACTTTTTCAGCCTTCTGCAATATAGCTTAGGAGAGTTTCCTTTACATTGTCACTAGCAAATGCTTGGCAATTTAACAATCTTTCTTCAGTATAAACATTTATGAAAATGGCTATTGTTGTGACCTACATGTGCTTAAAAATATTTAAATTTTCCCCAGAGAGTGGCAAGCTCACTTTCTTGTCCTGCTCTTGGTATCACAATAGGCTGCTATTACTGAAAGTTCTCTCAGGCTTTTCTGTTTCTTTTAACTGGACATAAATATGGTGAGAAGGTTTTCACTAATGTCTGTTTAAAAGCTCCTCTAAAGTGATCTTATCTCCAGCTAATCTGAGTTTATTCTTGCGTTATCTTCAAAAAGATGTAAGAGGTGGTTTCTAGGGTCTTTAAGGTTGTATAAACCTAATAATTTCAATGACTGTAGATATAAATTCTTGCCTACCACAAGATAGCTAGCATTATTTTAAAAAAACTATCAGAGATAGAAAAAAAAAAAGCATCAAATGTATTCCATGATTTCAAAGGTGCCTTAATCTGGTTCTACTTCAGAGATTTTGTAAACTGTCTGGCCCACACTGTGCTGAATGGAGTGTAATGGAAAAACACTTCTTTTCTTATTGTTCATAGCACATGTCAATAATTTAATGATGAATCTGATAATGGCACTTCATATAATGAGTAATGTGAGCTGGTACAGAGAACAAACAGAAAACAGAGGAGGAGGAGGAGGAGATCTGAAAGACCTAAATACTGAGAGAAAAGTGCTCTTTACTAGAAGACCACTTAATTAAGCTATAGGATAATAGCCTTCTGAACTGCACAAACGTGCCTCACAAAGCCAAAAGGTCAAATGCAAACATTACTATCCCTGAAATGAAGGAGAAAATTAAAATCAACCAAAGATTCACTACCTTCAGCAAGATCCAGTTTTGCTCAGAACACTCTAGCACCATCATTTCACCATCCTGATTTATTAAAAATTTCAAAGGTGAAGTAAAACTACAGTGGTGAAAATAATGAAAAGAAGTCTTGAAAAGGGTGATATAGTTTATGAAAAAGTTACAAGAAGAGTTTCAAGGGAAATTCAAGAATTCAAGAATTTGAAGTTTAAAAACTAAAGAGGGGTCAGATGTTAGTTTGAATCCATCCTAGGCTTTGTGGCAAAGAAATTTATTCATCCTTGATGTTAAAATAATAAGTTAGCTCTGATCTCCCTCTGCAGTAGCCTATACTGCCTGATCCAACAAAGTAAGATGTTTTCAGCTTCCACTAGAAAGGAATGAAGCTTTTATCTTATTAGCAGAAAATGTTACAGAAATTCAATAACATGTTCCCAAAGTTCACCCTACAAATTGAAGAAAATCTTCACAGAATGACACTAAGATGCTAAAGAAGCTTAAAAGGAGATCATTAAAATAATGGCTGAATGTGTTCCAGTTTATATGAAGTTTGTCAAAAACTGTAAGAAACATTTTAGCTGAGGAACAGGCCTGTGAGACAGAAAATCACTGAATCAAGAAGAGGTCAGTAGCCTAGAGAGATCTGAAAAGGAATTCTTACTGTGATGAGTTGTAGGCACACAGACAAGTTATATTTTTAAAATACTTAATCTGATTTATTGGAATCAGATCCACTATGTTCTTCTATCCAGCAACGGGTTCCAAGTATTACAGCTACAATAACAGGCCAAAGGTTAAACTGTACTGAGAACTTCTGACCAAAGCAGAATTATAAAGAAAGTCCACTGAAATTTCAAGTCATATAAAGCAAAGAAGAATGAATTATCCATTACACGAATTTAAGAAAAAGGATTATTTCATAAATGAATACAGGTCACATTACAATTCTTTTATGTAGAGGACCCAAACTTTCTGGTCCAGCCACTCTCAAAAATATCTTTCTCATGCCTTACACACATACTTTCATTACTTTAAGTTTTTAATTAAGAATTTATTTTTTTTTAAATGAAATCTTAAAAGTCTGTCCTTCATCATTGTAATAAACTTACAAATCCTTTTGGAGTCAGTTCCAGCACTGGAATGTGCAAGAATCTGTTGGCTGTGGGATGGAGAGTTCATAGGAAGTGCTCATAATGTTCCCAGCAACCTGTAATTTATTCCCTGCAACCTTCATGAGACTTAATGCTCACACAAGAAGTAGATGATCACAAATTCTTATAGCCTTCAACTCCAACAGCTCCTTTCTGAAAAGTGTTGTTGACTTCAACAGTGTTAAATTTTATTTTCTCATGTACTAACATGACAAAGAAGTGAGGTCATATTTAAGACACCATGTGATTACCCAGGAGAAACACAGATTAGATTTATGTCTTATGAGCAGTTACATGTTACTTTTCATCTTATTACGATCCTGAAGTAGTTCCTGGGAGCAAAACCCAAGGGATTTACAGTAGGTGTATGGTAGAAGTCTGTTCCTTGAAGTTCTCCCTGGACTGAGGCGTGAGTTTAATGAAGGAGACACATGTGGCCACCAGCTTCAGCTTTCAGTTATTTCATTGCTTCTCCTAGAATCCTCAGGCTTTTTATATGTTTAATTCTCAGACTAATTTCCCCCTTCCTATTTCTGACAAGGCAAAGAGGTTATAGTTAGTAGTTCCAAATAGCTTTTCACATATTGTCGAATAAATGAACACAAAGATGCCTTCAAACCATTATGGAGAAAACATCTACCCATACACATACCCATACATCTGGAATTCACCATATTTCAACAGAAAATGTTACAAAAGAATAAGAGGGTCTTTTGAGGTTTTTGCTTTTTCTCTGGTTTATTTGGTTTTGGAAAAGTTAGCTTAAAATAAGAAATAATTATGTGTAAGGCTAAACACTAAACCTTAGATGCGGATAAAGAGGATTCATCATCAAGAAATCTATCAATATCTCCTAGAAAACACCTAGAAGTTAATTATACTAATTTCACACACTAATGCCTTTGGACTGCACCTGAAAGAGCCTACAGCCACTTTAGGAAAGAAAAACATAAAAAGTGCTGGAAGAGTGCATATAAACAACACTGTATGGCTCTTTGTTTACAGCTCTTGCTACTGCTGTATTTAAGTTATATTTAAATTATATATTCAAGTAATATTTAAATCTTAGTAAGGATCTAGTGACATTTTTTTGCCTTAGTTGTACATCCAGTTGTATAAATCTTTATATGTCCTGGTTTTAAATCAAAGAGATGAGCTCTGGATCAGCCAAAGAGACAATCAATTCTCATTCCCTGAATGGAAAACGCCCATCCTGGGCTCCTCCAACAAAGCCAGTTTAATTATAGATCCAGCTGCAACCTACCAGAACCACATTAAAAACAGGCCTATATCCAGATCCTAATCTATATCCTCACCTTGAAACTGGCTTTTTTTCCTGACTGAAAAATATGCTATCATCTAAAACCTGCTGTTCTGCAGGGGTTCCACCCTGCTTTCATTGAAGGGGCACTTTGCCTCTGACTTCAAGACTGCTGTGATATTGAAAGCTTTTAAAGAGCACTGTACCCTTCCAATCTACATTCTGCTCACAGTGTACAGGCCTGCTAACTGTCTTCTTTTTAACTGTGATGAATTCAGCAAGGTGCAACCAGATAATTCTGAATAAATGCTCAGTTTGATTCAGTTCTGGTTATGCAACAGTCATAAGGTAGAGCTAATTTCCCTGGTTTTGTACAGCCAGGGTGCAAACAAGGCCATTTCACTATTTTCTTGACTGCTATGACAACTGCCAGGCCAGTTCTCAGTCTTCCAGGTTGTTCCTAGCTCCCTCCAGGTCATTTCCACAGCAACTCAGAAGCCACATAGGAAGACTTGAGCAGTGGACCAACACCAGTGGTGCTCATGCAAGTATTCAGACACCACTGCCTCTGGACATCTAATGAAATATAATTTTACAATTCTTCTGGAGCTGCTGAATTAGGAAGTCAGATTTCCTGTTCAACCATTAGATGACCAGAGTGCTTTTATGAGAGAAAATAATTTTTAAATCATTACATGACACAGGATTTTCTGTCCCCTTAGGCCTATTTCTTGAAGAAGCCTGAGACCTATGAAACTACCAAAACCCCATAATTTTTAATTTTATAGACCCAGACAAATCACACTACCTAGTCACTACTGTAAGCTATGAGAACCTTCATAATTTTTCAGTCAGTATGCTGAAAACATTGAAGTTAATTATTACAATGTACTCATGAGGGATTGCATAACAGATGTCTTCAATTGCGTTAAAATGAAAAAAAAAGGAACAAACAAGCAAAAAAAAAAAAAAAAACCCAAACAGAAATTTTATTTATAACTATTTTACATATGCTGCATGTCTTTCATTTTTCCCATGATGGATTAGGGGCAAATTCAAGTAAAGAATCCAAATTTTTTTACTCCTATGCTCTGCTGTGCCACCTTGGCATTATTTTTTCTCTCTTTTCTTCAAAGTAATCAGTGAAATGCAGTGCCAACCTAACCACATTAAAAGTGTAATTTAAGCAAGAGAGGGTTCTATTTTTTTAATTGTAAAATATGCTAGCAAGTGTCTTTCTGGCAGCTCTCATGAATTAAGTCTAATACAGCACCATCATGTTTTGAATTCTGACTTTGTTTAATTACAGATGTGGGTAAATCTCCATTGCCTGTGGTTAGCATAAAACATGGATATGTATGACCTATAAAAATTCAAAGACTTAAAATAAATCTAATAAAAATCTGTTATCACTTTATTTAAAACTACTCCAGTATACTCTGCTCATTGTCTTAAAGTACTTGCAACATAAGAAATACTCCTTACTCATACTAACCTCCACAACATTGATTTGTGCTTAGGAGATTGAGTTAGAAATGCAATTTTCCAATTACACTGTTAAAAGCAGTTTCATGTGCACTACAGGCCCACAATTCCCACACCAATTTGTATTTCTACAATCACAGTTTCTTAGTGTTAACACCGGTTTTCTCTCTTTTGTAGTGTAAAACACCTTACACTAAAAGTGAGAATTGATTTATTAGCACTCCTTTTAAGTACATCTAATGCACCAAGATGCATCTGAAGCATCTCACTACTCCTGTGAAAGAGCAAAGTAACTCTGCAGCCTATTCATCTTTTTCCAAACTTAAATAAACTCATTTGCATGAGCAGTGATGTTAGAGATACTGCTCCTTTCTGGGACAGATGCTAGACTCAAGAAACAGCTCCTGAATGCAGACAACAGCTTTCCTCAGAAGGAGACACAGCCTGCTTCAATTTGCTTCAAGCACCACTGATACATGGCAGGAATGAGCACTGGTTCATTCCTGTAGCACAGTCAGTTCCCTTATACATAAGTGGGCAGGAACGACTGACAGTAGTAGGCATCTCATTGCAGGCCTGAAAAAGGATCTTCTTATGTGACAGGGGAAAGGCAAAAGTAGGGCACAAAAAGAAACAAGACAATTACATGTCTGGCTGAAGTCCATTCTCTTGCTTTTCCCATTAGTATGATGTTTCTTTCCATTACAGATTTACTATTGCAATTCTTTGAAGGGTGTAATTCCATCACAGAAACAAAGCATGACAAATATATTTTTTTCTCATTTGCTTGTTCTGACAAGTCTAAACTTCAATTCCAAACTCTATTTGAGTCATACTTAATTGAAACACATGCTACATGCAAACTATATGCAAAACATTGCTGAAGCAGCCAGCACTATAAATTCTGCTCAGAAGAAACGGATCCCTATATCCATGCAACCTGTTTTCCATTGAGAGAATTCCAAATTCTTCTTTAATTTTTCTTTAATCTCTGAGGCACTAAAGAAATGTGATTATCTTTTGCCACATAATGCATCCCTACAAGTAACATCAGTATTTAAATATTATTTTTTTTCTAAGTGCAACCAAAAAAAGTTCAGATTTCCTGTGAGTTTAGAGCCCTAAGTAATATCTAATGTATCATCTCTTTCATTTTTGGTCTAGGGCCATTTCTTTCTGTCTGTTTTCTCACCTATGTAAGTGGTAAAATGAAAAGCCTACATTCTATTCCCTTTTAAACTTACTGAAAATCTACAGAAAAAGTTTTTCTCCTCCAGTGTTTATCCAACAAGCACACATCATGCATGGGATGATTCTAGATAAAAATGTCAAAACCAAACTATATATCAAAGCTTAGTTCAGATTTGTCATTCTTGGTGAAAACTACTCTGTTGTCACAGAGTTAGATAGCTCCCTCACTATAAAGCTCCCTCTGTTGAAGCAGTAGGTGACAACCTTGACTAAATTGGCTCTCTCAAATGCAAATTCCAATCTGACACTACTCCAGGTGAGCAAGATCCTCAGATTCATCTACCTCAGCTCTAGGACTAGCTCTTAAACCATTTAAGTGCCAAAATGAATTTAATATATTTCTCCTACAAAACATGGCTGTAACAGAGATGATGGCTTATCATTGGTTTCTTAAAGCAGAACAAGTTGGTGACAGAAATAAATTGGGTTCAGCAAAGGAATTTCCAAAAGATACAGAAGTGTTTTCCTCCTAAAAAGTAAAATTCATTTTATCTTCAATAAAATGAAGATTTAGGAGAAAAAAAAAAAAAAAAAAAAGGCAGAGGGAAGAGTAAGTTCCTCAGGAATGATCTTTTCCTCAGCATGATCTTTTTAAAACTTTCCTACTTCTGTTGTTTCATGAAAGTTCTCTTTGCTCTAATGCTCCTGTCATTTGCTACTGGATTTCTGGCCAGAGAGCTATTCAGAGTAAATGGCCCTGCCTAGAGAGTATCCACGCTGTTCCCAAAGGGAATCAATGCATTTCTCTCTTCACACCTTCCCACACATTGGGAAACAGTTTTCTTGTAGAAAAATTAACTCTTACAGCCTTAGCAACAACCATATTCAAAATAAGACTGAAATTCATCGTGACAGCCACACATGCACACACAGGAAAAAAAAAACACAGAAGAGGACTTTGAAGCCATGTGAAGCCCTAGCCATCACTTGGACATAATATGTAGCACAATAAAATATGCTTGAACCAAAGTGAAGTCAATTTTAGAGGGTGATTGAACTCCAGAGACTGTTCCTGAGAAAACAGCACCTCAAGGTTTACTGTTTTAAATGGCCTCTGTCAGTTTACAGATAACAAGATCATAAAGAAACTCCACGTACACAGACCAACCCCTTTTCCAGCTCTCAGCATGGGATACAGAAAGCTGGTTTCTCTCTCACACTCTCTTCAGTAATCTTGATCCAGCTTCTACATAGCAAAAGGATAACTAAGGCAAGAATCAGTAAATGTGGGCATTAGTAATTACCTTCATTGAAGATGATGTTTTGCTTGATAGTATTTATCAGTCCTATACACGTGCTCTTTTCTGTAAACTCTGTGAAGCAGTAAGTTCTGGAGAGCTTAACCATTTTACATTTCTAGAGACTCATCTTGCATAAAAGGTAGTTGTATTTCAATTAAGAACAATGTGGGTCGAGCAACCTTAAAGAAATAGATGCATATTTCTGGGCATAAAATACAATTTGTCATCTGCTCTTGCAACAGATAGAAAATCATCAGTAAGGGCTGGAATCACATCACCATATGACTGGTAGTATCCAGGACACCAGGATGGACCCAGCCACAGTTTGCAAAAGGCAGATGGGAGATGGGCAGGAGGTGTGGAGAGGCAGTACAGTCAAGCAGCTGCATCACATTTAGGCTGTCTGCATCAACTAAAGAAGAAGGCTAAAACCACCTTCACACACTGACTAAATCTAGGCTATAAGAGTCCAGTTTTTTGGTGGGTTTTTGTTAATGTCTGCTTGTATGAGTGTTTTAACTACCTTTCCATGTTTGTAAAAAGTATACAAGGACAATAGAAAACCCTACCTCTTCACCACTGGTCAACACCTCATTTAAAATATTTAAAGGTAAAATATTGTCTGTGTTAACAAAGACTTTCTGACTGCACCAGAAAGAACCTCTGCCTTTCATAATATTTTAAGTAGTCAGAGGTTAAATTCTTTATTTCATAATCAAACACCTGCATTTTGCAGCACTTGGCTGTGTAATTAAAGTCACAGCACTGAGCTGTGATGTCCAAGGTCAATAACTAAAAAAAATCAATCATTTAAATAATAAGCCCTGGCTGACTTTCCTAAAACCATTCTTCAGTTGCAAAGCATTTTCAAACACATAAAGAAGATGGCTAGGTTATGAAATAGTTGCATTTCTCACTCTCAAACCTTTTCAGAAGTTTTAATTAGAATATAAGCTTCAGACACCTCACCAGAGCATGTCTATGAAGATTCATATAAGTATAATCAGTAGTGCTCAATTATAAGCATGTTATAAAAGGATTTTGCCTTGGTAAGCCTCCCAAGCTAATAACTTTCCCTCATATTCTAAACATTATCTTCATTAAGTGTATCCTAATAATGCCCAGCATTATGTATTGTAGATATACTTTGTCATGTTCCATTAGGTTGTAATTCAACCAGATATTTAACTACTAAGAATTTAATTGATGTTATCTAATTCAATGGATCTATTTAAAAGGCTGAGAATTTCTTGTGGAAATTTTGAAGGTTAATAACAGCACATAAACTGCAGAATCAGTTGTGCCCCAAGGCTTGGAAGGTCACTGAGAATATTTGAGTTTTGCTTGTGGAAGAACCTTGTGGTATATCTCAGGGAAGGAAATAGTTTCATCCCTGTATCTCAATGAGGGATAGGTAAAACTAGTTTTTCTTAAGCAAGGCTCCAGGTTCACTCATGCAGAGGACATTTTACCTGAGTAACTGAGCTAGATGAAGCATTTGGTCCAAATGGCCTTCCTGAGTTTTGCAATTTGGCACAACACAGAAACGCAATCCAAAAGTTTCCTGAACTTTTGACTACCCCTTTATCTATTCAAACATCCAGTATGACCTCAGAGGAGTTAAACACGTCCCATTTTAACCATTTAAAAATTGAGAATTACATCAGCCATGTGCACTAATGATAGAATTATTAAAAATGTAAATATCTTCCATTTTGCATAACTTGCAAGCACTCAAGTACAAAAAGGTTGGAAGGAACAGCCATATACTGTAGCTCAGTAGAAAAATGTTCAAAATATTTTTACAAGGCCATTCTAAAAAGGAATAATTAATCTCTTTTGTTTTTCAGTGCATTTTGAGATCATTGAATTAATTTTAGTCACTATTAAGGAACATAAAATCCTCTCCCAAATCCTGGTGCTCCAGGAAAACAACACCTCTGCCCTTTTTTATTCAATTTCTAAAAGGTTCTCTTTTTATTTGTCTACCTAAAAAAAAAATAGCAAGCCCAACAAGAGATATAAAAAAACCCCAAACAATTAAATACTTCCAATATAGCTGTTATTTCACATTCTATAATATGCATCACTTACAAGACTTACATATGCATCATATCTTTAAAGGGAATTTGACTGAAACTGTATCTTCCTCTGACTGAAGCTTCCTGATGAAACTGTGTGAATGTTTATGTAAAATAAAACAGGCCACATGTTTTGTAAAGTATCTGTATGCCAACTGCAAAACTAAAGGATTAATCTTAAGAAAGAATCACAGTTTGTGATTATGTGAGCTAAATCCCTCTCATATCACCATTTGATCATCATTCTGTAGACGCCAAATACATCTGCCTTTAGGTCTATTTAATGAATACCACCTATAAAAAAAAGTACAAAACCTTTTCATTTCAAATTAATGGGGAGAAGGTGATGTTTGCATTAAAGAGACTAAGAACAATATTTATTCTTCATAAGCAGTATGTATGTCAGCTATGTTGCAAATGATATTACCCTCCTGAATTCGCAAATCATATCATATCTGAAGGTCCTATATCACTCTTTTTAAATCATTTTGGGTCTCATTCCTGCTCTGCAAGTGGTGTTTCAAGCAATCTACAACTATACTACAATTAGTATAGTATAAGTTATCAGAAAACAATACTTTATTATGTTAGTGTAGTTCCAGTATCTGGGCACACATCACACAGAATGTCTTTCACCAGACCCAGTATCCATATAAAACAGCCTCCTGTCCTTTATTACCTACTTACAGCCAAGTGCTGGTTCTTAACCATGCAAATTATTCTCATTTTTATGCTTATGTAAAGTTATAGCTGTCCATTGTTACACAAAATGGGCATTTCAATGTATAAAGTGATTAAGCCACAACCATTTCTCAGAACTCAACATTCTCAGAAATCTCTTCACTAAGAAACTGAGGAAAGCATTTCATATACCAGCAAAGAATTTGAAAGGGAAAATATTTTCTCTTTCAGCAGTATTCTTGTATCCTTTTTAGGCAAGAAAATGATCAATACATTATCGTATTTTCCAGTGCACTGCCTGCAACAATCCATTAGAAATTCTAAAATACATGAAGAGAATATAGATACACACTTTCACACATTGACATTGATTTCTGTTTCAAACATTTGGAAAATACTGATTTTTCTTCTTGTGCCCTGAACAGAAGTGAAATTTGCATGTCTGCATTTCTTTTACAATTAGAGCAACTTCATCTTTCACAGCATCTTGACAGTCCCATATATCTTTGTCTGCATGCTACCATCATCTGACTGATCCTTGCAGAGCTCTAGGAAAAGTGATTGCTTTTTAATTGCATCAGCATATTGAGGGAAGAACCAAAAAATAACTTCTGTGTGCTCCACAGTAATAGTTTAAGAAAAAAAGGTTAAAGTTAAAAAAAAAAATTAAAATTCCTTATATCATAATACAATAAAGAGTAACCCAGCCTAAACAAGGAGGATGGAGTCTACAACCCAGCAGAAGACAATGGTCAACAACTGATTTGATGCCTTACATACTATTGCAGAATAAATATATCATGTCAAATTAATCACTGGCTGACTTCTGGCTATGCTGCAATCAAAGTAGTTGGATCACATTACCTTTGAGGACCTAAATAAAAAGCTGGGATTTGTTTCTGGTTTCTGCTAATATACTAATGAGCACAGTTCTACTTATGCCCTGAAGAGTCTGGTTTCTATCAAGATATAGAGGAAAAAATATAATAAATTACCAGTATATAAGAGTTATTAATGTTTCAAAGAAAAAAATTAACCAGACAAGTAATACTGTATCCATAATATTTTGCAAATGGATGAAACATGGAGCCAATTACAAGTTTCCCAACAAACACCTACTTCTAGTTACTTGCAGATGCAGAACTTCAAGGCAATTTGGAAAACTGAGTGACCTGGAAGACAGTCCCCCAGTTCTGCTTTTACTGCATTATCTGAGAAAAAAGTGTCACTACAGAGGTGCTTTTTCCCAAGAAAAATTATTGTGTGCACACCCATGTGTGGCAATATTTATTTTTTTAAGACTTTGGCTACGGAGCCTGGTATACTGATAAATGTAATAAAATCTTACATGTTATTCATTTTTTTTCAGTAGAAAACTGGAGCTGGTGCAGGGTATTCCCTTTGTAGCAGGGAAGCAGTCACATTTATGGAACTTCAGTCCAGCTTTGAATTACATGTATTTGACTCAGCAGTCATTTACAGATAGAAAAGTATGCTATTTCCAATAGTAAATCTCAGAGTAATAGCTATAGCTGGCTGGCACTGTGGGATTAAACTTCTTCAGTGGTTCATCAGCCACAGTTTAGTCCAGTCAAGTTAAATTAAGGTCAGAGGCTCAGGTAAGGCTGCCTTTAGCTGATGAGTTCTAGGATGAGCAGTGCAGGTTGCCTACTGCTGTAACAGGCCAAGAAAAGATACAGAACAGCACGTGGCTCTTCAGTTTATATGGGGGAGCTCAACAAAACAGCTTTCTCTCCATCCCTGCCCCATAAACTAATCTCTTAGCAGGTTCGTCCATTCTAAATTTAAGCATATATTGGTACTCTCATTTGTTACTGAAATAGCTTTTGCCAGACCTACCTGTGGAGGGCTTACTTTTGGTAACCATTTCTCTGCTATGCTTTGATATCTGCTTCACCTGCTGGGCCTGCAGTCAAGCAGGGCATGTCCTGCAGATGCTTCATCCCATATTCTCATTTGAGATGTTACCCAAACTCCATCAGCTGGGACATGCTTTGGCAAATGGAGAACAGAATAAGGTAGCTAGTGGGATAACATCCAGAGAGGGACAATGATAAATGGGAATACAATGGAAGGAGAAATAAATATTGAGAGGTAAGATTGAGGAAAAAAAGGGAAAGGGAAGGTAGAAGGCTTGGGGACACAGGACAGTTATGAGAGCATTCTGGGGGTAGAATTTTTGATAAGGTTCTGTGGAAAAGAGAGTAAGGTATACAGATAATGACAGAAAATGGAGAACAGAAAAAGGGAAGAAGGAAAAGAAAAAAGAAAAAAACAAAACAAAACAAAACAGGAAGCTATAGTGAGCTTTTTAAATATTTTAGAACATGTTCACCCTAGTCAGTAATTTCTAGATTTCTATGTATAACAGTGAAAAAATAACTATGCCTATTAAATCTATTGTTTTAAAATCTCTGGATGAGAAAACATAATCGTTTTTTCTTTGAACTTTTAACTCTGCCTTCATCTCCTTAAAAAAAAGTACCTTAGTTGACTTCAATTGATGCAGTCACTATTTATTTCCCTTGGATGCAAAAAATTGCTCCACTCACAAAAAATACCATCCAAGACACTCTCAAAACTCATCAGCCATATAGAACTGTGACACTAACTGGAAACTCAAACAATAAATAAAACCAAAACTAGTCGATGAAAAGTGTAATGGAATTCAAGAATTGCTTGCAGCACTTTTTTCTTTCTTTGAAATTTCATCATGTTTCAATTGAAAATAATAAAGCTGAGCAAAACATAAAAAAAAAAGTTTTAATGGCGTGCTTGATTAGGCAGACATTTACTCCCTTTTCAGCAAGAGCCATAGGAAGCAGATATCAACTTTTATAGCACTCTGTAAAATATTAGAACTACTCTGTGAAACTTGTCTTGGTAAGGTATTCAAGCAAGCTAAAAAAACAACCAACCAACCAGAAAAAAAACCCAACCAAAAACCACCAAAAAACTTCAGAAAAGGCAAATATAGCAATCCCAAGATTATGGTAAAGCAGAGTATTTTTGGCTCCACACTAATAAAAACCCTGAATAGTAATCATATTCTTAACAACCTAAAAAAAAAACATGGATAGATAATTCTGGGAAACTGAAAGAGTCAGAGAAGTGCTATCCAACAGGATTAAATAAAATTCTGCAGCTGCAGTCACTCATATTGAGCAAGTACAAGCATTTCAAGATACAGCCATAGAAATGAAATTTTCAGTAACACTTAGAACATAAAAGCTCAATACACCAACAAAGTGGAATGAAAACATACCATTTGTAAAAAGACAATGCTGTTTTCTCCTAATAGAATTCATAAACATTTTAAATTTCAGTGGGCATGCAAGTAAAGAAAAATAACTGACTTTCTTAGTGAGTGAATTTATCAAAATCAACACTCAACCCAGCCATCCAGAAGATACATTTTAGATAAATGATTACTCAGGTTTTACAAATCACCATTTGCATTCATATACAGAAAAATGTAAAATACATTGAGCATCAGCATCAGCCAAGAGTTTAGCTTACCACAGACCATATGGGAGGATGTCCCCATAGACTGTGTATCTTGTAGTAGCATGGCATCTGCAGTACATAGCAACACTTTATCTGATGTAATAACGCCTTCTGCTCTTAGCCTTTCCAAGTTATACAACAAATGATTAAGTGATTTCACCATAAGCAGCCTCATGGAATACTGAAAAGGTGGCATGAACATGGGAAATTATTCCACATGCCAGGCACCTTTTAAATCAATATATTAGGAGTAACAGTCTCACTTTCCCCTTCATTGCTTTTAGAAGACTTTATTTTTTCAAAAAAAAGAACCCAAAAATGTTGACTTGCAAACTGAGTGGAGGTTTCTGGTTCCTTACACTGCTTATGCCAGTATCAAAACATTCAATGAAAATGAAACAAAATCTGTGTAAACCTCAATTATCAACAAATGGCTACCATGCTTTGAAATCATTCTATTAGTTAGTATTATGGTTTGAGGGGGCCTAGGCTAATTTTATGGTATCAGTATGAGTTCCTAGAGAGGGGGACCCTGAGGAATCCCGGTGACAGGACAAAGAGGAGTCAGTATTCCCTCACATTTCCTGCCATAGCATAAAAGTCAGGAGTGCACAAAAGTCTGGCCCTTCCTCCTTCCTGTTTTCGTTTTTTTTCCAGCCCTCCTTTGCTTATTTGGTGCACATCTAGGAGAGAGGCTGGTAACATCTAGGAGAGAGGCTGGTACTATGTTTTTTTCACCTTGCCACATACTCTGCAGGATTTGAGTCCATCAGTTGCTGGGAAGAGCCTTGGTGCCTTTCACTGAGTTGACTTTGCCACAAGGGACTTTCAGACACTTATATCTATAGTGACAACTGAAATTGGGTTTTGTATATATTTGTATATTTTTCATTATTATTCTATGTGTTACTATGCTTTCTGTGGTCTTTTAAACCAGTTCTAGTTTTAACTTCCAGCCTTTAAGTCTCTCTTCCTTATTGCCCTTTTTATCTTCCCCTGGAAGGACTGGGGGATGTAAGAGAGAGAAATCCTTTTCTCTGTATTTTGGTTCACCCTGACCACAGAATGGGGACAGCTAGAATGCAGTAATACAACCAGCAGCACCCACAACGCCCAGGCTATAAATCCAGAATGTGTTATGTTTTCACAGACGTGGATCTTCAACAAACATTAAGAGAGCACAGACAGACTTATTCTATGAGGTTTGTTCACAGCAGGGCCCCTTCAGCAAATTCTAAGAGAGCACAAATGGACTTGAACAATTTGTGCTATGAGCTGCAGCCTTTAGAGGAGAGGACTTTCCCCCACAGGCAGTCTTCCATTGCGTTATGTTAATAGAAATGCTGCATATACACACCAGAAGAAAAGCTGGGAAAGCATCAAGATGCTTTCCAACACAGTCCCTCTCTCACTCATGCACCACAAAAGGGTAGTGTCATTAAAGTTTATTGCAATAAACCAAACACCAGCATTCCTTTTTCCATAGTTGTTTTGGCATCTAGTATGTTAGTTTTTATTCTCTATAATTAGAATACAGATCTAAAAACAAAGAGAGCATATGAACAGCATAAACTTAAAGAAGAATTACATACATTTCTCTCTTTAAACTTCCTCAGAAAAGGGATAAGAAAACTACCTATCATCAGTTTTCCCAAAGGAACAGAGAAACAAAAAAATAAACTCATCCACTATTTCTTGGGAGTCTTCATTGGGAGAAAGTAAATGAAAAAGCACTGAGCAGCAAATGCTCTCACTGAAGTAATAAAACAAGCAATCTAATAAAAATGCCTTTGGAGTCCTCTGTCCTCTAAGAGCTCCCTTTTACCAAATCCAAAATGATAGTTCTACTGACAGCTAGTGACAGAGATAGCCCAAGACAGGAACACATGAGAGATTAGTTTTAGGGACTTCTGCAGTGATGTCATGTTCTCACATAAAAGGGATTAATCAATGACATTAGTCTCGTGTTTTATAATATCTTTAATTTTAGTATAATATGTCTACTTTTAACATTCTCGACTGATGTGTGAAGACCATTTGACCAAACTGTGTTCCATCAGATACCTGAAAGGAAGTAATTTTCAGAATTATAACACATTTTATCTAGAAAACCATAAAGTCAATCTTCATAGTGTTCTTCCTTAAATATTTTTTTCCTCGAAGGCCGTGACTCTCTAGTTATATCTCTTAATACATAAAATCCATCTTCAAGTACAGTAATCTAATCCTGTTTAAGCAGGGAAATTTTTTCAGAATGTTCTCAACAGCTATAAGATGTGTCACTTTGGCTTCAGCTAAAGATAACCTTAGTACATAATGTATTTTTTCACCCCCAAGAGTGTCTTTGATTAACATTTGGTAAATCAGAACTATTTTCTCTGCAATAAATATCTGCAGACTACTTCCCATTGTCTATTTCAGAGCAGCATCAGCACAATTGCACTGGTAATAAAAGAGAACCTATGATTTTATACAGTGGAATTTGCTCATATGTGCCTATAAAATTTGACTGCTGAGGAGATTCTTCATTTGTGAGGCTGCAATAACCTCAACTGGGCAACTCTGCACAAGAATGATATAATCTCCAAACATTTGTAGGTAAGTGATCAGCCCTGCTTTGAAGAACACTCTTTCTATTCAAGTTTTAACATAGAATTTCCATTCAGAAGTAGAATGCTTTTTTGGTAATTTCTTTCAAGGGACTACATAGGAGGAAGATGTTTTCTGTATATTACATATATACTACAGATTGTCTATATCTCTAAAAAAACATGGTGTGTCAGTAGTTCCTTCCTGCTTGAAAACTGCCACTCATGTCCCAGTTCTCTTCTTGCAGTACAGACATTCCATAACTAATCTTCAGTAATGAAAAAGTAACACGTCTTCTTTTGATGGAACTGCTAACTCAGTTGATATTTAAAGGGATCAAATAAAATCTAATACCATGTCTTACGTTAATTTTCTAACTAGCCATGCCAAATGAAACACAGCCAGGCAACAAATGTGATTATCATGAAAGGAGAGCCACACTTTTCCCATTCTAGCCCCTGACACCAATCTCTCATCCTCATTTTCAGTGTGAACATAGGTCTGAACCTATTTGCCCAAATTTCCATGCAGACTTCTGGTTCTGCATGGGCAGTAAGCTGAATTTCAAGGTACTTCAGCAGGATATAATTGTGCCTGTGGAGCTAGCTCTAATACTAGAGGCAGCAGAGTTGCATTATAGAAGTGTTTGGTCACAGCTAATTAGACCAACCACTGTATCATCTTATGAGAACATACCCTTGGAGAGTTCCTGAGAACTGACACTAGATTTTTCTTAGATTTTAATTTCCAAGATGATGGATTGAACCTAGACTGCTTCACGCCTTTTGAAACCCTTTGGATGCTAAGTTTCCCCACCTGAACTGATCCAGTACAACCAAACCAATCCATTCATGTGGTAGAGCCCTGGCTTGTATCACAGCTGCTTGGTTTCTTACTGGGTAAGTTTCAGGCTATTTTGTGAGGTACTTCATAGCTATCAGCAAACATAGTTGTCAGCTCCTGTGCAGATGCCCAAATCACAAGATACTCCAATACTGAACCCTGAATGACAACTTTTGGGGCTGTCTCAGTCTTAAAAAAACTTCTCTTTGTAATGCAGGATTGTTTGCAATGATTTCCCACATCTTCCTACTCTACATTTTACCAAGGAATCTCTTCACTGTTTGAAATTCCCAATAGTCCAAGAGTTTTATAAACAGCTACAGAAACAAAGTACTTGTTTTTCCTGAGCCAGTTGTTACTAATATCCTTCACCTGGAGGCTTCCTCTATATCCTGTTCCAAATATCTTACCTTCAAAAGTTACGCTTTCACATTTTGATTAAAAGAGGAGCCCTTTACACTGCAGGGTAGATGAATTTGCCAATTCATATTCCAATAATGTCTACTCTGACATTAGGAACTCCTTTGATAAGTTTTCAGTAGATCTGAAAACAGATTTGAATCTTAATTCTACTGAATTATGGATAGAGATAAGCCTCTCTTAGTGTGCAGACTTTCTTGTACAGTAAATTTTTACTCTTCATCGAAACAACATCCTAAAATATCAAATGTCTGGTTAGGCCATCAGCATTATTGTGTTTATGCCCACACCTGCTTTAACTTTATAATAAATCATAACATTTCAAGGTTTTTTTTCTGACTGGTTAG
Organism: Heliangelus exortis; assembly: GCF_036169615.1. Taxonomy (NCBI): domain Eukaryota; kingdom Metazoa; phylum Chordata; class Aves; order Apodiformes; family Trochilidae; genus Heliangelus; species Heliangelus exortis. The sequence goes on from NC_092423.1 coordinate 125,275,988, forward strand.
CTAGCTGCCCCTCATGAATCCTGAACCATAAAATCTGTTTCAGGGATACACAATCTCTCTTGAATAGAAATTATAAAAAACAAGATGTAAATGTTCTAGAATGTAATCACAATTACAAGGCATTATGATTATTTCTTCAGGAAAAAATAGACTTCTTTCATGTAATACCACCTTCTTAAGACACTGGTATGCCTATGTATTGTTCTTAGACCTTAAGGACTGCTATATATGTTCAATTTTAAAGAATTTTGGCATGCGAGAAGCCTAAAGCTAGAGAAATTACTAGAGCAGTCAATGCTTGAGAAGGAAAAATCACAGTTGCATTAATTATTGTAAGCTTGCCTTTCTCATTTAACCTGTACAGTGGTTTTTCAGTAATGGTTTAGCAATATTACTGAGCAAACCAAGAAGAGGCTCCTGCAAAACCTCCAGTAAATGCATAGAAAACTATCCAGTTCCATATAACCTTAGTTATTTCAGAAGAAACGGTGATCTCACTGACTTACTGCCTGCTTTTGAAATAATTCTTCTCTTTGGATTCAGTTTCTGACTGACAGCCTTTGGTTTCTCACAGACTGTTTGCCAGACACTTCCTCAAGGATTTCAGCACACATAAGGATATATAAGCAGGGTAACAAGACAGACCTGGAAAGCCTGTGCCTATCAAGTTATGATGAAACTTCCACACATCTCTTTGTTTTATGTACTCTTTATTTTTCCATCCAGAGCCACCATCTTCTCCAGTAACACCCAGTCAATGTCCAGTACAGCATTCTAGTAGAGCTTTTCCACATACACCCTTCCAGTTTCTGGGAAGCTTGCACTGTCTTTGCTCATAATGCCACATGTAACCACCAGAAATGAAAACCAGATATTAAACTTACTACTTCTTTACTTTGAACTGTGAAGATAAACAGTAATTTTAATGAGGTTCAATTTCAACCTACTATACAGCTGCTGATGTAGTAATTCTTTTCAAAAGTCAGAGGAATAACACATACACAAATGTTTGCAGAAACTGAAAAACATCAGATAGCAATAAAGAAGCAAGTCTCTTGCAACTTCAGCATGCAGATTTACATTGCTGTTCAATCTCTTTTGATAATATTAAATAGGGCCATGATTCAAAGTTTTTAAATACATACTGTACTTATTTCTATGGCAACTGAAAGTTTGCTTTCATTTGGAGTTGCACACCAAGCAAGCCTTACAAAATTCATATAACCTATTTCAGAAGGAAAAACGCTCAATTCTGAACCAGTTGCTTATCATATCACACCAGAAGGGTTTTCATAGGTACAACCTACACACCTCACTAACTAAAATCCACAATGAATGAAAAGACATAACTTGCAGCATTTAGTTAGACACTAAGACTGTTGGATTCCTAAGACTGAGCCCTGAAAACTCTATAATCCATGTACACAGTCACCAACTCCATAGCTGCACGTGCACACGTACACACAACCACACACAGAGAACAGACAAAAACAGACACATCATAATCTAGAACACACCCATGATGAATAATGTCTTCTCAGGTACCAGGATCACTGATCTTAAGAATCTATTCTGAGAAAAAAATTAATTGGTCATAATGTTATAAAAGTTATACAACACTCCCATTATGCATAATTCAGAGAAATACTTCTGCCTGAGTACACTTTGAAGGAACACTGAGGAGACAGTTTGCTTATTTACCTGTCTCATTTACTTCTAGGAAATATATCTGTAGTGTGAACAAACCATTATGGGCAGTTCTTGGGTTTCATTCTTGATAGCAGCTATGAACACTTGCTGGGACAGAATATGTTGAAAAAGGGATATTGTTCCTTCCTTGGTGAAGATACTGAGCCTCCTCAAGGAGAAAAAGGTCAAGTAAATAATCTACATAATAGTACAGAGCTGGAACCTTGCAAGTCATTTTAAAAGGTGAATGCACAATTTCAAGGAGCAGATAACCAGGCCTAAGAGCTGACAGGGACTTTTTTTTTTCCTTTATTCCCTGTGGGCCCCACAGGATGCTGCTTATTCAGAAGGTCAGTGGGTTTCCTGGAAACAAAGATCAGCTCTGGGAAAGCATGGGTTTATAAATCCTATCTCTATTACCTTCCCTAAATGTTTTGAATTTTCTTAGGAAGTCAACTAATATAGTTTTATGCAAATAAAAACTAAGGGTAATTTACTTATTTACATGTTTGTTTAAAAGCCTTTTGTTTTTTTCTTTGAAGAGTGCCTTGTAAGGGAAATATCTACACACATCTGCCCCACAGCTGTGGCTGATTTGGGGCACCATGACACTAAAAAGTTATCAAATCAGGAAAACTTCATATCTTCCTGACAAAAAGAAAACAAACAAACAACACCACCACCAAGAAAAACAACCAATAACAGCTGTTGTTTTACAACTTTGTGGACTTGAACATCAGTCCCAAGAATGTAACACTCCCTTAACTTTTACCTCTGATTTCTGTCAGACAATCACCTAAGAGAAGGAATGAGAAGTGCCTTATGAACAACAAAGTTAGATTAAACCCAACTATTTGAAACAAAGAAGGTCAAAACCACACACACCACCAACCACCTCCCTCCAGTAATTTCTAGACTGCCAATGTGACACTGACTAAGCCTCGAGTGGTTTTAATTTTTATTAACTTAACTTAAAGGATAACTTATAAATGTATTTTTGAAGCCTTTGCCTTTCATGTCAGTCTGAGGTTGGTCCTTTCTAATGTTAACAACAGCACACTGATGATTCATATTAATTTCAAGGTGATGTTCATGCTCATTGTAATGCTACAAGTATATCCCCACCAGCAGCAATTTTTGGAGCAAGACAAACATGAGGTTGGGCAGATGCAGAGCTGGGCCACAGAGGGAACCCTCCAACAGTGCAGGGAATATGCTAAGTTTTGCTTCCCTTCTTACAACTTCATTTATAGCTGTGCTAATCACCAAACCACTGCCAGGCAACATCTTTGCCCTGAGAGATCATCTCTACTCTGCAGTCTCTACGGGAGTTTAGATGTGTCATGGGAATTGTCCCATGCTTCTTTTGCTTAGTTTTATTCATGCAAATATTCAGTGATGGAAAATACCAGAAGAGGATTAAGATAATCAGTCACAAAAGGAGATACAGTCCACCACACTAACAAGAGTTAGAGAGTCATATTTTGTGTCATAATTTATGACAGAAACTTTACCTTCCATATCCCAATTGTGCTGCTTTTTTGAAAGGCAGGCCTAACTAATATGAAAAGTATTTCTTAAATAATGTCGAGTTTAATTGCATAAAGAAAGTGTATTCCACACTCTTAAATTATGGATTACAGTCTTCTACTTCAGCAGAGCTATGAGATCATACACTGCATTAAATGTTAATTAGGATATTTTCTTTCAGTTCTTCCTTAAATTTAGGGACATGGGAATGAATTTTGCAGAACAACTTGGGGCAAAACTCTCTTCCCTTTTATCTAGAATGTAGTGACAGGTGGAGCATCAGTGCACTTCAACAGCATTTTTCTCTGAGTAAAAACCGGATAAAATTGACTTACAAAAAAAGTTCCAGTTTCAGAAAACATGTCAGGAAGACATCTGAAATAATACACTAAACTGTTAACAGTCTTTTATCTGGTTCTGGGAAATTTGCCTACCATTCTTACGGTATTTATAAAAAGGAATTGTTTTGGTTTTTTGTTTTGTGTTTTTAAGAAGCACGAAATGCAGTTTTTATTGTATAGGTAAAGTCGCATTACCTTAAACTAAAGATGTGCAAATCTCACATTTCTTTAAAATACCATTCATCCTTGCTTCTATGTTAGGTAACAGAAGAAAATATAAGTAAAAATGAGGAGAGTATAGTAATTTAATACCACATGATATAGCTAGACCATTGACAATTAAGTTTAACTAATGGTATGATAAATTTTTAAGCCTACTGATTAGAGGTTCTGTGCCTGAGTTCTAAACATAGCTGAGCTATTCAGCAATAAATTCAACACATTGAGGGAAGTATTTTGGCCATGACTTTCAACTGTTTAAAAGAACAGCAAAGATATGGTGACTGAAATCCCTCCTTTACCAGGTTCACTGGCAACTCAAAGTATTTAATGAGGCAAAATAGTACATGGAGAAGCTATTAAAATAGTCAGTTTTACTAAAAGTAATGCCAAAACATCACAGTGAGGTCCACATTCTACGCTGATGGTAGAATTTATTTTTACATGTCCACCAGGTAATACCAGGCTTTTTTGAACACCACAGCTGAATAAATATGAACATATTTCACAAAGCACTAGCAATTAGTAATTAAAGCTGGTAAAGGGTCCTGAATCACTTTAGCCCATGGCACTAGCAAGACTGCCATCACCTTGGATGATTAATGCAAATGACCAGGATTGATAAATTGATACTATAAAAAAAATCTTAAAATATGTTAATCTGATAATAAAGTATTACTTAAACGCTATTGCTTTATATGTAAAAAGAATACATTCTTATCTTTTAGTACCTACTTTAGAATTACAAATTATCTAACTAATGTTAATGAGATTAGTTTAATGAGATAATGGATTTTATCTGCACTGTTGCAATGATATTTCAAGGAATTTATGTAATACACAGGCAATTGTTTTCACTGGTTTCTACAAAGATGCTTTACATTTTGAATTCATGTTTTTTATAAGATTTTTAACGTGAAGCTACGTATAAGATTATATGTTTGATTTTTGGGGGGAGTAGATATAATCCATGTAATAACAATACCCAGATGTTCCAACTGTCAAAAATAATACAAGGAAAAATAAAGAAGTATGTAAACTGCAGATTTCAGCTGTAAGTAACCCCCTAATAGCCTTATGTAAAGCACCACTCCCAGATTTGGAATCAATTTTCTCAAGAATAACAATATTGCTACAAATGAAGATAAATAAAGCTGATAAACTAATCATTAATGAAAAAAATAGAAGAGTACCCGTTGATTAGTCACAGAAAACATGGACTTTAAAATTTCCTGTAGTTAGAAATGTGTGTTTCCTTTCTGCTGAAGCCATCAGTGCTTCTACATTACAGTGTTCTATTACTGTGGTATATTTGCCTGATAAAAAATTACAGCTTTTCATATTTTTTAATCATTAGCTGTCTGACTTCAAATTACACTGTATACCTTTACAGTGACTTTGTAAGGTCTTCACATTTTTGTGTTCTCTCGACTATAACTGAGTTCTGTATTTACTAATTCATCTTTATTTGCAGCTGGCAGATGCAAAGATGTTAGCTATGCTCAGGAGACACTGACATGTGACTTCTTGAAATGCAGAGTAGTTACAGTTTTCCCTTTAGCAAACTGTTTCATGCTTTATTTTCAAGAAATGTGAGTCCCAAAGCAAAATGAGATGAGTAGACCAACTTACTGACTTTTTAAAAAATAAGGATTTAATAACCAACGTGCAGCTTTGTACTTCTAAACAACCTCAGCTAGCTAAGGCTTTAGTTTAGTTAATGTTGCTTCTAGTTAAACCAAAAGCAGAATGCAAGGTACAGAGTAATCTCAGCCTCCTCATTCAGAGTCCTGCCTTGGATTAACAAGCTGACAGAGCTGTGAAGGGGATCCTTTGGGTTGAGGTTGAAGCTGCAAAGAAGAATGGAGTAAAGGTTGGGCACACACCTCCTTTGTGAGCACTGATGCTGACAGATGCCACTGGTTGTGTTTCGCTGGGTTAGTTCAAGACTCATGTGGACCAATTGTACAGTACCCAACATAAGGAACATTCCTTTTGCAGAAAGTAAAGGACATGATGTTGTGGCAAAACTGAAAGAGGTGGTGAGTAAAGCAACAAAATATACCTGAACTTCAACCCCCTGACACGGACATGCTCCTCACCAAATACATCCAACAGCTCGTGTGTAATACTTGCTTAGTGCTGTTGTACAGGGAGGGGTCATAAGATGAGTTATTGTAAGGATAAAAAATATACAAAAATAGACCAGGGCCAGGGAAAAAACTGTTTGAAATACTCTCCATTTTCAATGTGAACAGTGATTTAGTCAGTGATAGTATGAATTAAGCTTCCCTCCTTAGGAAGAAAAATACAAGTACTTCTGAGTTGTGCACATGCATGTAATGGTACTCTGCTCTGAAGTACATGCACATAAATGATCTTTCACAGACTAAACTTTTAAAAATTACACTCACTGGTAAAAATTTCTTCAAAATCTGATGTGCCAAACCAAACAGTGTACACTTGATACATTACCTAGCCCCCCAGTATTCCAGATTTTCTTCAGTCTTGCAGCAGATAATACTGCTAGAAATAAAAATAACTTCTGTATATTCTGCTTAAATTCCCTGCCTACAGGTACATGCATTTTGGATTGGATATGTGTAATCCAAGTGCAATAACAATCCATAAACAAATTATAGATCGGTTAAAGGTTGGAAACTGATATTATGCTATGAAAGCATATTGTTAAAAATGAAAGAGCAAAATTTTTCTAATGTAAATAAAATATAAAATAAAAAATATTATCAACTTACAGAATTATTATTCTCTTATTTTCTCTTACTAGCCATTGATAAAATGTGGATATCCAACATTAACAGAGATAAGTAGCAGAGCCTTAAGAAAAGCCCAAGCAAACTGATCTCTCTGCTAGCCAGTGAGAACCCTCAAGCACATTAGTATATGCCGACAGATGCCACCTTACTGCTCTCCTCAGTTACTCACTAGAAGCCTGTTGCTGTGGTTTTTTTCTTCAGCAGAGCTAAATAATTCATCAGGGCATGGCATTTTGTGAGCAGGCCAGACTGCAGGCATCAGGCCAAGACCAAGGTCGCCATGGAGACCTACATGCAGCTTCATCCTTCCTTTGCTGAGAGAGTGCAAGAAAAATGGCATCAGCTGAGCAGCCGTGCTCATTTCAGCAGTGAACAATAGGTGTAAGAAAAAGAAAAAAAAAAAACCACAAAAATCCCAAAATAAGGGTATAAAAGCATCTGCTGTAGCTGCATTGAATGATTTAAAGGAAAAATGAGTCATTAAGCACTGATACAACTATTATTTTACATGAGAGAAGTACTAGCATATCCCCCTGTTATTAGTAAGAGCTATTGCTGCTTTCCAAACAAACAGATTATTCTCTACATTGCAGGTGGCAAATTATTAAAGATACATGCTCTTTAGAACTCATTTTTGTTACTGAAATACAGTCGTAAGGGTAAAATGAAATCCTAACACAGAAATAACATTTATTGCTTCAATTTATTTTACTCCCTATATTACATATAGTTCCTGCAAAATACTGATTTTCAGAGTTCTTCCTCTATTTTTTATAAAGACAGGTGTATGTATTACCTAAACCTAAAAACAGTAGTCAGAAATGAAAAACATTAAATCAAACAGGAAAAATGCTTTTGAACTGTGCTTACTGGAAGTTGATTTTATTTCTCAATTAATGTTTGTCATTAAGATGAAAGTAGCATTTTTGTGTGCTTTATCAGTGAAAAGTGAAAATCTGTTCTAAAATATTTACAGTAGATCAGCTTAACTGTATAACCAGGATTATTTCTTTTTTTCCTGCTGAATATTGCTGTTCTTTCACTATCTTGCTCTCCAGGCACCTATTATTAAACATTATCATATTTTATTACCCAAAACCACCTGTAAAGTGAGGGTCATGTTTTTATTGGATATAAAGTACAAATCCTAAATCAAGTTATATTCTGCAACCTCCTAAAATAAAATTCTTGGTTTTTTTTTTTTTTCTCAGTTCTAAGCCTGTTTATTCCCGAAGCCATAGAAAATCACTCCCTCTAGCACATTCCTACATTCTCAGGCTTAACACATTTATTGGAAAAAGTGATCCTTTGGAATGCTGACATCACATGAATACAACATAGTATTATATATACAACCTTTGCAAACCACAGTGTGCTCTCTATAGGTGATAATGGGAAAATTTACAGTATGAGACCACAAGCACATAAATCAGAGGGCCACGTGACTTCTGTGTGGCAACCCTGAAATGTGAAGAGGAGCATCTCTGACTACTTGCCCTGTAAGGTCCCTATAGAGCCTCCTGCCATCTTTACCATACACTCCTGTTAGGGCTGCAGAACTCTGAATCTAGTACAAACTAATCCCTTTAAGTTTTTTCTCTATGATTGCCAATCTCACCCTCTGCTTAGGCTCTATGCAATATTCTTGTCTTCCACTTCCTCACCCAGATTTTTAGTTTTCTAAAATCTGTACTCAGAGTATGCATATAGTGGATATAATAGACCTCTTCTGATTTCCAGTACTCTCACATTCTCCACATTCAAATAAAGCTTCATAAACAGAATCCCTTATCCTGCTGCTGAGTCCTCTTTGGCAATACCATGTATGTAAGCCTAGAATTTGAGACTAATGTCTACCAAGGTAAAGCTGACAGATAGGAACTGGAAATCAGTGCATTTCTTGAAAAAAATTGAGTCAGATACAAGTCAGGCAACCTCTGATCTCAGAACCACCAGGTCTAATTCAAATCCTAGTCCACCCACCAAGAACAATTATATTGATGTATGGGTTTTGTCTTTGCTGTATAATTATGGAGGAGACAAAAGAATTAAAAACCAAACAATTCTAGAGAAGTTGAATTGTCGGGTTTTTTTCCAGAATAATATTTTGGAATCAAATGATCCAGAAATCCAGGTAGTAACATGTGACTGACTCTTATTGTCAATTATTTTCTGGAGAGAAGGTATGTGGGACATATTTTTATTATCTGTTCACACAGAGAACAAAAGTTCCCTTGTCTAGAGAAGCACTAGTAAATAATAAAAAAAATTCTCTATGGATGCTGTGAAGCACTCTATACAGAATAGTACAAGTAGAGTACTTTTGCTCAATTATGAAATAATAATTAAAAAAAAAAATCAAATATTGAAGCCTTGCAGGTCAAGTGAGGATATCATGATCTGTTGCTGGACGACCGAACTCCACTATGGGGGGAAGGCAGACCTCCAGGTGGAGTTTTCATTCGTGATGATCTAAGTGCAGCTTTCTAAACCAGCTGGCCATTACATTTATTTTCCATTGCATTTGACAGGTCTGGTATGCCTCCAAGGCTGCACACAGAATAGCCTGAGTATCACGGGGCTGAAGACCTCATTACAAATGTGTAAAAAATCCAGATACGGTAACAGAAACACCAGCAAGTGTTGGACAGCTGAGGAAACACACTAAATGATTATGATGCCCACAGTGATTTAAATGGTCTAGAAGAGAGTTACTTCGGATTCAGCCTCCATGTAATGCCACAGACAGGCCTTTTATCCTCTCCTGAACATACATAACTTAAAGAGGTACTATTCATCTGCTTTAAATTGATACGTTGCTTCAGAATACTTCTCTTACACTCTCCAAACCCTTGCAGCTATTGATGTTAATAAATCTCCTCGAATTTTACAAACTGTTACTAGTAAAGAGAAAAAGAGAAAAAAGAAAAAAAAAAGGGGGGGGGGGGGAAATATAGCTTAATTTGCTTCATTCCTAAAATGAGCAATGAGTTTGTTGACACATTTTTCCTTTCAAACACAGCATAAGTGGACATGGGGAAAAGTAGAGAAAGAACAATTACCATATAAACTTGCTATAAATACTGTTACAGATGGATTCAGTGAAAGCTGAGAGTATATGTTGTAGAAACAAATTAAATAAAGAAAAATCACATTTCCTGACATACAGTTTCTTTTGTTAACATGATTATGTAGGAGACAGAGGACACTGAAAATGCTTCCTTTGGACTTGGTTTTTAGCTACTGACCTGCTTTTTCAATTTTCTATGTACACAAGTCCTACCGTGGACATAAATGCTATTTACAGAGATTTAGATCCTTTTAACACCAAAGAAGATAGAGGAATAATTGTTCACATGAGTTGCATTAAATTTCACACCGTTCCAAAGCAATTTCCTCTTTTTTCTCTGTGCTCTTAGGGGGAAGGAAAAATGGGATACAGCATACAAGCTCTTGTCCTCTGCCATGAGAAGCCACACCTTTAGACAGAGGGAGGCCATTTTCTCTTTTTTTTTACTGTTGCTTGGAACTCTTTCCATCTCCTGGTTCCTTTAGCATCCCTTATGTACTGCACTGTTAGTTATTTGATCCACGTATCTTCTTATCCTGTGTAGCCCTTGCAGAGAGCATGACTTAGGTGATGATGGTGTACAACAGATTTTTAAGCTCATTATTAGGAGAATGTTTGACATAACTAACTGACATTGCTTTTCCAAAGATATTAATCATGGTGTCTGATTCTTGCTCTTGACGTGATGTTTGGGCGGATTAACTGACATCAGCTTTCACATCTGCATATGTATGATAGGCTAACAAAAGCATCCTAGACAAATCTCATTTGATGAAGGTTTGTTGAAGTTTCACCAGGCTAGAATGGGACAAACATACTAGTACCAACTAGCATGAAGCATTATGGCTCATTTTTAATCCCACAGACCACATTTTCACACATCCCACTAACACCTGAAGCAGAATGTATGTAGACCTTCATGACTTTATAAGCAAACACCAGATAACTCCTACAGCATGTGATCCTAAGGATGCTGAGCTTTTATGCAATAGGACGTTTTAACAAAGAGTGAGCATGTCTAAAATGTGAAAGGAATTGAGACCAGAGAATCAGAGGGAACAATACAACTGTGCTGGAGTGACTGAAAAGTCTGTCTGGATTGACTGAAGATTAAAATTTTCCAGCATGTATATACAAGTTTCAAATACATGTCCTGTGAAGTGCTACAGAAAGTGCAGAGGTAATTCTTTTAAATAGCATTATCATTGTGCAAATTGCTTTGCCAATATTTGTCAAGCATTTTGAACATGGGCACATTTATATGCAGTAATAATAAAATACAGTTATATTTAGCTGCTAGGTGACTATGAAGGCAAGTCCAGACTACCACCACGACTTCATCTTGACTCTCCGTATTTCCTTCTATGCACTTAGGAATCATGGACACCTATGCTTTGGTTCCACTATTTTAATTGCTGTGCTGGTTTTGGTTGGGATAGTGTTAGTTTTTTGCACAGTAGCTATAGTTTGTAATGAAAATAGTGAACAAGGGGTGACATTTCAAGACAAGTCATTTGTCTTCCTAAGTAACTGCTATGTGTGATGGAGCCCTGCTCTCTTGGGAGTGGCTGAACACCTGCCTGCCCATGGGCTGTAGTTTTCTCTTTACCTCCTTTGCTTTAACACGTGAGCTTTCTCATTCTTGTCCTGATTCTCTCCCCCACCCCACTGGGTGGAAGGTGAACCAGCAGTTAGTAAAGGATCTCCCCATGGTCTCTAACCAAAAGGTTAGAGACCCATGGTCTGGGTCTACTCAAATAAAGTTTCTGTATTCAAATATGGGGACTCTGGGGTCAGATATAGCACTCTATAACTGTTATTAAGAGCCCAAGATACTTATCTGTACCTAGCAGGCTGAGCAGGTAGAATCAATGGCTGTTGCAGGATTTCTGTGTTTCACTTTGTACTGTAGTGCAGATACACCTGGCATATCACGAACATTATCACAGAACTGCCTGTCATTATAATTGTCACAGGATGTAGTGTGAGCAAAAATGCCAGGTCAAAGTAACAATATTTGCTTGTTCTGCTAGTGATCATTCATGCTAATTTTGAAAGAGAATTTCAAGTTGATGAAGAAATTATGACAAAACATAAAAATAATTGTAGGGATCTGGTATATATCTAGCTGGTACATACAGGTAAGTTAAACAGATTGATAATAATTTGCTGCTTTTTTTCTCTAAGTGGCTTAAACTGAGGCATTGTTTTGAAAACTGTCAAACACCTTCCTTGAAAGATCCCTAGCTAAGACTCACCTAGATCAAATATGCATTGCCACATTTGACATTTTGCTATATTTCACCATTTTATAAATAAAATAACAGAAATAAGCCTAAATGACTTATTTTGTGTTTTGTCAAGCACAAAAGAAACATTTCTGTTAAATTATCAGCTGTATTATCATCCTGCAAGCAATGTTCCCCTGAATTATAGTTATCTCAAAACCTGCAATGTTCAACCAATACCAGTGATGTTAGCAAGAGTTAATCCTGGGTCTGAAGAGCACAAAGCAAAAGCAACATGAAAGATTCTAGCTGGTGACCAGGGATTCCACAGCTTCAGATATATTCCCCATGCACTTGAACTGAAAGCATTGTAAGAGAAGTGCTCCAGGTGAAACCACAGTCACACACAGGTCAGAGTAAAACTCCCATTAATTTCAGTCAGGACACAATTTCACTGTAGGAACTTCATTGTTGCTAGTCTTGCTGTTTTTTTCAATATCCTTTCTTCTACTTTGAATAAAGAAGTGAAGTTTAAAAGGAGAGAGAAAGCACCATATGCTATATGGTAATAAATATTTTTACATAAAGAACAAGGGAGGATCTGAAGAACTGCAATCCAATAACTCTGACTTCCCTTTTAGGACAGAAATTGGAAATGCTTGCTATAGCCTCATTACAGCCTTTAAAAACTGAGTGCTGCATAGACCAGCCAGAGTAACTCAAATTCATTAAAAAAATACACATGGCAAATTTACTGTATGTGACACAATGAATGTTTTATTTATCTTGATTTCAAATCAGCTAATGCAGCATCATGTAGCAATTTCACCTCTAAGGTCAGACATGAGAATAGTTGCTCATAGAGACTAAGAACTAGCTTAAAAAAGAATGGGAGGTGTCAGATCAAGAGAAAACATTTGACTTGTGTAGTTCTAATAAGCACAATAGATATTAATAGCTTGATTTTGTTTACACGGTTTATACTGAAGATTGTATTTCACCGGGTGTCAGAGGAGGCTAAGAAGATCAATGACAAAAAGCTACTTCAGGTTTTTCCTTTTCAAGACACAGAATGGTCCAGCTTCCCAAAACAGAGTTCACAATAGCAGGCTTTCCCAGGTCAAGGCTTAAGTCGAAGCTGAGCTTTAGAGAGAGAAATGGAAAGGAAAAAAAGCAGAGGAAGGCTCATTTTTCCTCATAGAAGTACTACTTTGAATGTGATCTTAAAGGTTAATAATGCCAGATCATTGCTAATACAGGAGTTCAGATGGCTGACAGGACATAACACAAGTTGATTATTCCAGCTCAGTTTCCAGAAATACAGTTCAGACCAACTCTCAGAGACATTCATACTTGGCAGTCCAGTAAACGTGCCTTGGAAAGCTCTCTTGACTTACCTCACTTTTAGCATGGGAAAATCCAGTCACTAGTAGCTTCTTTTGCCTGCATCATGTCCCACATAAATTCCAACATTCAACCATCTGCATCCTACAAAGGGGCCTTTGGTTTTCTCACAAAAGGGGACATGTTTTCCAAAACAAAATTTAATCAACTCTGAGACTTTACCTAGAGATACAGAACTGACTATGAGGCAACACCATAACATTTGCAGCATCCATGATCTTCCACCTTAATGGAAGTTTCTAAGGAAGAACTGCAAGCATAAAATCTGATGGGAAGCATTTCATGAGAGCCAACTGCACAGGTCATGATCAGAGGCAGCAATGTTTCTCCTTCAGCTGACTGTTCTCCCCTTGGAGACCCAGGTGCTGCTTTCTTCAGCTCAGTTTTGATCAGCTTTGGTACAGCACCAGGGGGTAACTTGCCCTGACACTCACCAATGTAGAGACAATGATGGGAAAAACATAATTGTTAGCTCAATAGTTTGTCAAAGTAAGCCAAAATCAATAAAACCAGGATCATAAGAAAGTGGAGATTCCAAAGAAATACAACGGTGGGCAGACAAACAAGGTGTTGACCCTCAATCTAATGTATGCAACAAATGGCAATATTATTGCAGGCTTTTGAAGGCGTATCTTCTAGATAAAACCTGACTGGGCCCTGGGGCAGTACAACATTATGACTCAACTACCTTGATCCTCAAATCTGGTAAACTTGTCCTTCTACTGTAGAAGAGTCTGGGGATGACCTTTGTCTGTGGTGCCTGGATGATGCAAGTACAAAGAAAATATTGATATACAAAACCAAAGGAAAAAAAAATCACTTTTCCAACAGTGTCTGCCTCCTTCTTTTTTTGAAAAAAAAAAACTGCTATGAATGAGTAACAAGGATATGGATGTTTCAGACCTTTTCCCCTCCCATCTTATCTGAACAGAACAAATCACCAGAGCAAAGAGAGACAAGCCAGGATGAGTCCATTTAAGAAAGGACTGGTCATGTCTAAATTAAATGTGCCTGAGACCATTCTCCAGCACAAAAAAATTACAGGCACAGCAGCTCACCTCCATACTGTTAAACACACTAAGTGTCTGAATTCAAATCCCTCAGGAGGCTGTCCCTGGTCTGCAAAAATGCTAGCTGGTCCATACTGAAACCACACCTGAAAATATTGCATAAACAATTGTGCAGAAAATATGTCTGGGTAGACAGATGAATTTAGCACCTGAAGATTTCTTTGGTGTTGCTTAGCTTACCAATAAAGACAGAGGTACTATGACACTGAATTTTAAAATTTTTGAAACTTGTTGTGTTGGCTTGAAACTTATTTACTTGCCATTAGTTTGGTATCTTGTGTCAGGCAAATCAACAGGTGAAACACACAGAAGTTTCACATGATTCAAAAGCTTATCCAAAACCTTTCAGTTGTTCTGGAAGTTTCACAACATAATTAAAGATCCTGAAGATTTACAACAGTTTCAGTTTGATCTGTATAATTAGCACTTTTACATAGAGGTCTCCAGAAAACCCACAAAACCAGTTCTATTTATCATGACGCTTTATCCATAAACACAGTCAGATATCTTTCAAAAATATTCCAATACTGTGTTCATTCACCATAAACCCATGAGGCCTAACTTGAAACTCATAGCAAGCTCAAGGGATCCCTTCTTGTACAGACTATACTTCATCTTATATAAGACAAGGGTTTTATGGTCATTTGGGACTGCACTTCAAATGCAGCATTTATGTGATTAAGGTTTTACTTCTGAGCTGGACATAATGAGTTAAATTCATTCCACTATCTTTAGAGAGATCCTTTGTGGGGCTACACCTCAAAAACTGAAACCAACCCTATTAATACAAGCAAAGAGCAATGCCTGAAGGGATTACATCCTCTGTTCTTTCAACACTGAGGGCCACACAATCCACTGAATGTATCTGACATATAACAGTGTGTTTCTGTTTAGCTCCTATTTTGAAATTCATGACTTGCTGTCTCCTTTCTACTCAAGCAATGTTTTCTGAATCGCAGGGAAGAAATGTGGTGGGTGATTTAAAATACACACACACACATCCCTTATATATAGATGTCTAAAATAATACTGAACTCCACATTTGTATTCATGAACAAGCAGAATCCCTACTGCCAGGTCTTCCAAGAGCCATGCCCTGATTTTCAGTTCCTGACTCACGTGTGAAATTGATCACCATGGGAATTCTGAAGTTTAAATTTATATTGTTAGGAAGCCCACTGTCTATCCTGTCATGTCACCCCCTCTCCAATCAATGTATTTTGAATATCTATCAATCACTGGCATTTGGCTCTTGAAAATATTATCTAAGCAGTCAACAACTAAGCATCCCTGTCTTCTTAAATTTCATGTATCTCAAAGTAAAACAAAATAAAAAACTAAAGCAAATTATTAGAATATAAAAAGAAAAAGCATCTGATTACATGAGGGAGGATTTATATTCTCTAACTACTAATACAAAAATTCATTTATATTATTTAAATATTATTATCTAAATTAACCTTAGTTTACAAATAGTTGTTAGTTTATGACTAAAAGTACACATCACTACACATATTTGTATTGTTAATATACTGCTTTTGGAGGTAAAATCTTGAACCTTAAGGACACTATTCCCTTCTCATTACAACTCTCTCTCTTGGATGCTAGAAAAACACCAAGTCAAGAGTACAAAATCACAAACTTAGTATAAAAGCAGTAAAATCCATACTTTCGACTCCTATTAGAGAAACTGCACTACAAATAAAAACTAGATTTCTGGAGAACTACCCAGTGCCTGCTGATGCAGAAAACCAGTGGCCTCAAAGAATCAGTAGAATCAAACTTCGGCTCATCCCATGGTCAAGAAAACAGTGATGCACAAGGACAGCCAGTTAGCCACTGTTAAACAGTTTAATGGTGTTATGCAAGTTAAATAATGTTAGTAGTCATCATACAGTGAAAAACAGTGTTTGTCAGCAGTTGGAAGGACTCTGACCTTTTGAAGTAGCAAGCTTTAACAGCAGCAAAAATAGCAGCAAATACAATTTTGAAGACAATCAAAACTGAAAAGAGGCACTGTAGCTAGCACAAGACAGGCTTCACCTTAAAATTTGGTGTTTCCTGAAGACTTGGCCTAATGCATATAATGAAAATGTTCAGTTTCTTCTTTAACTGTGAATTTCTCATCCTTGTTTCAGGAAAAAAAGAGAAAAAAGACAATCAAAACCTTTCCAAAAGCCTTTTATTTGATTTTCAAACCACTCCTGTTGATTCCTGAAGACTTATTTACTAATATCAGCATTGAGTTGAGTGCTACTGGAAAAAGAGACTCTCACACATTATGTCTGAGTAGTGCATGTACAAAAAAGTGAAGCATTCATTTGATGCAATATAGTCCATGTTTTTGTCTAATAAAATAAATTCTGGAGGTAGACAAACTAATACAGAGGAATAACCACTACAGACAACAGCTGCCAGTACACCCACTTGCCCTACTGAATGAGGAAACTTACTGAGGGTATTGGAAGGAATCTAGTCCATTACAGATGATGAGAGAAGTAATATTATGTAATCTCTTTCATAGAATCATGGAGTGGTTTGGGTTGGAAGGGACCATAAATATCATCTAGTTCCAATCCCCCTGCCATGGTCAGGGACACCTCCCACTAAACCAAGTTGCTCAAATCCCCACCCAACCTGGCCTTGAACACTTCCAGGGAGGGGGCAGCCACAACTTCTCTGGGGGATCTGTTCCAGTGTCTCACCCCTCTCCTAGTTCATAGTGAAGAAATTCTCTCCCATGTCTAACTTAAATCTACCCTCTTCCAGTTTAATGCCATTACCCTTAGCCCTGTAGCTGGTGCAGGACCAGTAACATGCAGGACCTAGCACTTGGTCTTACTGAACTTCATGAGGTTGCCATGGACCTATTTCTCAAGCCTGCTGAGGTCCCTCTGGGTGGCCTCCTTTCCCTCCAGCATGCAGAACACAGCACAGAGCCTGATGATATCAGCAAACTTGCTGCACTCCATTCCACTGTCCATGTTGCTGACAAAGATGTTCAACAGCACCAGTACCGACCCTTGAGGAAATGCTGCTCATCAGTGTTCTCCATTTGGACATCAGCCATTAACTACTCTTATTAAATAGTTGGATCCCATCTCAAAACAAGCTATCTTTCCACATTTTCTCTCTGGAAAGAGGTTCAAGAATACCACCTGAATGATTTAAAACTTTCTTCTCACAATAAGATTCAGTTTAAGCATAGATATTGTACCTCTATTACTTCTTGTACCAATTTTATCCCTTATGTACACGTTAAGGATTTACACAACAATATTTATTGGACATATTTAATATATACATACTCTTAATTTACTGGTAAAATGTTTGGCAATTCAGTGCTTTGCAAACAGCTTGGAGAAAAATCTGGAACTCATTGGAACTAATAGCACAATCTGATGAATTCCATTAAATTAGTTACATCAAAGTTTTCCAATCAAGACCACTAGACACAGATATCTTATTAGGATACTAAGATAGTAAGTAAAGAAATTACAGTTACCTAAGAGAAAACAGAGCAAATATAGGTGGATTCCCTTCTTCTTCCTGTCTCTAAAGAGTTTCTTAATATCAGTGAAATATGGGAAGTGTATGAGTTCCAAAAATGGAAATGATGGAGCAAAAGTGTGTTTATATTCTCCATTACTATATAAATCTGAAGGCTGTTGACTTCTTTCAACAGTTCTGTGAATTTATCATTCCAAAAGAAAAAAATAACCAGCTTTCATTTTTTTGCTAGATACCTTACCAACACCATTACACAATGTTCAGCACCACATGTAGCTATTTCAAAAAACAAGCAAACACCTACATTGTAGGACATTTAAAGTTAAAAGTCCCACTCTGTACTTTTCTAGCTATCATGCTAAAGCTAATAGGCATGATGAATTTCTCCATTGTATTAGAATTAGAACATGAGAAAAGTTACATTTGCTTTAGGCTCTCTTGTCCTTAGTCACTCGTAACTTCTATAAAACATCACAGAATGTATTGTTCTAATATTTTCAATTAGTTTCACCTTAAGAACCATTTACTCCACTGCTGAAAATGTAGAGAAGGAAGGGAGTATTCTTAAACACATTAAAAAACCTTCTAATGAAATGGAATCTTTATTTTGAGCACAGCTAGAGAAAGAACATTTCTATAGAATCTAAATCTTTTGGTCCAAATTAAGTTGACATCAGCTCCTTAGAAAGATCTTGCATGTAGAGAAAAAGTCTCTGATATCTCAGTGGAAAAGGCATCTAAGCAATTAATCTATGAAGAACAATGACTCTATCTTTATCTGACTGCTATGACAAAAAGTGAATTCTCTTGGCAGCCAGGGAAAATGATGGGATTATTCACAAAGGAACTAAAATACTGGTTTTTCTCAAAATGAGACTGTCAGTGCAAAACAATAGAGTAGAGCTAAATATTACAAAGGAAGCTCTTCTGGAATAAAAGATATCACTCTTCCTTCCCAAATGAAGACCTAAAAATCAACAGCAGATCTAAGTCTCTCTATAATTAAATAGCAGAAAACTCATTTAAACAGTACATCAGGTAGCATACTCAGCTATTTTAAAAATTTGCACCTGTAAATAAGCAAACATAGAAATATATGCTGGCCATGCTCTTATTTTTACCCAGTAAATTTTAAAGCTCTGAAGGCTTAAAGCAAGTTAGTGTAAACAAACCAATGAAATTACATACCTGCCTATGAAGAGATCTAAATTTTGGTGTTAATACAGAAATGTACACGTCTATTCAATTAATCCACATTTAACTTCACATAACACAAGTAGTTGAAAACATAGCTAATTATTCTTGAGAGCCTAGGGCTCTAACACAAAGAAATTATTAAAATGTCATTTTCATTTTTAATTCTGGGAGATTGTCTAATGGAAAATAGACATTTAGCAAGCTTTTTCTTCTAAAATGTATTTTCAAATTTCTTTTTTTATAAAAACTCTCAACATTGTGTTCTCTCTTCAAAGGCAAGAAATAGCTGTTTAGAGGTTTGCATATTTAGGAAGGAAAGACAAGCCTTTAAAATCATTTATGGTGAGGCATCAAATAACAGTCAGAAGCACTAAGTTTGTAAAACATGCCATAAGTATTCACTGTAAGTTAGGTAATATGTTTTACATGGATTTAAATACGCCCAGGCCTGGTCTTGTTAAAGTTGAAGGTAAAACTGCCTTGATGCCTGTGGAGAAATTTTCTATTGTTAGGATCTTTAAATACTAGTAATACATGAGATCTAAAGATGTAAGGAAGTCATAGCTTTCTCTGCTAAGGGATAAATGTATTTAATAATGTGCAGAGCACCAGAGTGACAGGGTAAAACTCGTAGTACCATAAAAAGGGAGTTCTGCTTTTGGTTTTGTCAGAAGTGAAGGTGTGTGGTGTGATCTAAGTATCTCTATGTCATCCAGGGGATGGCAGATACGTCATCAAACAGTCAGGAACTCCACGCTTTCCTGGAACATTATGTAGAGGCCAAGCAAAATAAACCACAGCACCTAAACTGCATCAGGTGTCCAGAAAAGTCTAATGAATGCCACCATTGCAAAGAGAAGGGATTCAACCCCAAATGACATCTGAATGCCTGTGTCTACCTGGGGGAGCCCTGAAGATATGTATCTTGACACCCTCCACCATCACTTAGAATTGGGAACAGGATTTACTTACCAGAACAGTAGTGTCTAGGGCCATCTGAGATGACTGAGGTGCTAAGGGCACCTCAGATGGTGCTGGATGCCTTCACATAAGCAACTGACTCACACTAATAGTCAAGCCTAACAGTAGAGTCCAGAAAAAAGATTCATCTCACTCTGATACAGACATTAACTTGACTGGTCGGTTGGCTGAATTAGTCTCTCAACTTCATTTACTTGAGGAAGCAGACTGTTATGAGTGTCCTTGTTCAAGCCAGGACAGACCCAATAGAGAGCATCTGACAGTCGTTCAATTGCTGGCCCAGTGTTAAACCATGATAAATAGGAAACATGTACAGTCCACATTTGAGCACCTAAATTTAAGTACTGTTCTCTCAAACTGAATCCCTTACCTAATATAATTCTGCATCTTCCACACTTGAAGGAAAATGTACCTCATGCAAATCATCCTGCACAAACCTCCTCATCAGGATGTATATCAGCAAATAAACTCAACCTTCTCACATAAAGTATCTTGAGATCCTTGTTTTGCAACGTTACATAATTGGCAAAACATGGACACTGTGATTGCTCATATGTGCCAGTGTCACGAACATTTTAAGTCTGTTTTTGTGACTGAACTGATTTCAGAATAAGATTTTTTTTTAAAACACAGCAGTCTCTAGCTATCCATAAGACTCCTACTATCATCCAGTTTTATTCACTATGTAGTAATACTTCAAGGCATCGAGGCACAGTACTTTGAGAAAACCATCATAAGGCAGTAAAGCCCTCCTGAGACAGTGTCAGCAATCTACATACCTTTTAAAATCAGGCAGTGTTAGTTCATTTGAACTGCGCTAAGAATTTCAAAGGGAGTGAAAATTTAAACCAATCCTTCATTTCTCTCTGCCCTGCCTGCATTTCCCATTCTGTCAAGTCACAGAAATACACCAAATTACCACCCACTGCATGCCATCTAGGCTCATAAACAGCTCTCCTGTCACCTTGGATTATAGAGCAGCCGTCACTTCCTATCAGAAATTGCCTAAACTGAGCCAGCTTCCTTCTGGGCAGAGAAGAATCCTGAGGAAAAAGACTTGGGTACGGGTTGCTGATAAGCTCCATATGAGCCAGCAATGTGTGCTTGCAGCACAGAAAGCCAACCATATCCTGGGCTGCATCAAAAGAAGCAAGGCCAGATGCTCCCAGAAGACCCCACCTGGAATACTGTGTCCAGTTCTGGAGCCCCAACACAAAAAGGACATGAAGATCTTGGAGTGAGCCCAGGGAAGGGCCACAAAGGTGATCAGAGGGCTGGAGCACCTCTCCTACAAAAGCAGGTTGAGCAAGCTGAGGTTGTTTAGCCTGGAGAAGAGGCTTTGGGGATACCTCATAGCAGCCTTCCAGTACGTGAAGGGGGCCAAAAGAAAAGCTGGAAGAAAAACTTTTTTACAAGAGCATGTAGTGACAAGACAAGGGGGAACAGTTTCAAATTGAAAGAGGGTAGATTTACATGAGATAGTAGGAAGCAATTCTTGACTGTGAGGGTGGTGAGACAGCAGCAGTACAGGTTGCCCAGGGAATGGCCCCTCCCTGGAAGTAGAGGACAGGTTGGATGGAGCTTTGAGAAACCTGGCCTTATGGAAGGTGTCCCTGCCCATTCAGGGTGACTGGAAATAGATGTTCTTTCAGGTCCATTCCAACCCAAACCATTCATTATTCTGTGATTCAAATTATTCAAAGCATTGCCAGTAGCCAAAGGAAAAGTCAATTGAAAATAACACTTATAGTGCAGTTTTTCCTACTGTACTGTTACCAGTTGTTTTTAGGGGGTTTTGTTTTGTTTTGTTTTTTCAAGTTTTGGAAGTCCTGCCACTGTGGATTTTAAAACTTGACTTGACAAAACTCCAGGAAATATACAATAGTTAGCAATCCTGCACTGGCAGAGGAATAGGCTCTTGATAAATCTTTGCCATCTTTCATATGTCCAATTCTGTGGTTCAACAATGACTGATGATTTTCCTTGGCTGTAGGCAATGGGTAGGAGGATGAGCAGATGGGGTCAAGGGAGGGAGGGGGGGGGAGGAAGAAGAAAAAAAAAATTGAAAACAAGAGAAAAGAAAAAAGCAAGGAAAATTAAGGAGGCAAGAAGAAAGAAGGAAGGAAGGAAGGTCATAAGGTAAACTCATGGCACAGGAAACCTGAAGAACAAGATTCAGTTTCCCCTTCAATCATACCTAACATGTCAGCATGGCAAATCTGATTTCCCCTGTGTCTCATGCTCCCACCATTAGCTTTTAAACATCCAGAGGTATGTGAGCAACACATCTGGCTATTAGTGGTGTCTAACAAAAAACATTAATACCTGGAGCAATGAAAGGCAAATCTTTTATTGTATTTCACAAAAATCCACAAATACTCAAATAAAAAAGTTTAGCTACTGTGATAACAAGGTAACATGAATGCTTGTGGAACAAAATTTACTTATGTAATAGTACATTCATTAAAAAATAGAACGGTTTGTAATTCTGCATTTTTTAATATTTACACTGTGATCCAGAATCTATTTTCATTGTTAAAACTTTTACATTTCTTTAAATACATTTTAAGTAGACTATTTGTTTTCGTAAATGGGTAACAAAAGTCATCTTACTCATCTCTGAAAGGGAATGTGATACACTGTCTTCAGTAATCTAATGGCACCCAGTAATCCTACTGAGAGTATTCCCTATCAAGGGAATTATTTTTAAAGTATTATTTTGAAGTGTTATAGACATTCTTTTCACCTTTTCTGCTCTGGTGCCTCTTCCTTGAACATGTTCACCACTTGAATGATTACACAGATGATCAAACTGAAATGCTGTATTCATATTTTATGAAAAAAGTGAAACAGTCCTGAGACAAATGAATGATGAAGATATAGTCCTGGCTCTTTTACAACATTTTTGTTGTTCTTGACAATGCCTCAGTTCCTTATTAACATGGCCTCCTTTTTCCTATGTATTTAAAAATACATGCAACAGAGAAAGACATCATAAAGACTTTTCCAAAGCTGACATTCCGTGTATGAGTACTGAAGGAGAGAAGTATAAGAATCCAGCACTTCATAATCAATAAAGAAAACTGAAACATGGAACACAGACCTGGGCTGTAGGGTTTTTTAATTTTTAAAAATACATAGAAGTAATAAGAGGATAAAAAAGCCTCACTCACCAAGACCAAAGCCATGCTGTAGAGTTAGCAATATACTGCTATTACTTCTACTACTAATAATAAATTTTGTTTTGTGGAAGACAGATCATTTATTTTACTTGCAATTAAATGTATTATTACTATTCTGTACAGCATGTAAACCCTGACATGTAGACAAACACAATCTGTCAATTTCTCTGCAAAGACAGTGGGTCAAAGCAATTTACTAGAAGAGCATCACACAACCAAGGTCTGAGGTAAGAAAGAAAAACATGACAGGATCACCACCTTCAATTCCAGATGCAGAATGAAAAGGAAACAATTTCCTCTTTGGTACACTTTGTAAATATCCACTGATACATTTAAAGGAAGGATTTTCCTCTTATTGAAAGAGAGGCTTGTTTTTCTGTTTTGCTATCTACTTTTTGAAGAAATAGATAATTTTCCATCTGCCTTTCAGCTGGTAATTTTCTGAGAAAGGACAACCCCTTGCCAACCTTTATTTCACATTGGTAAGTGGAGATGTGATTACATGTCAGCAAAAATGAATAGGACCAATGAAATAAAACAATTGTTTCTCTCCAAGATCACGAGGAAAAAATATTAAAGACCAGATTCTCTGAGGTTAGCATCTCTTTTCAAACTACCCATAGAACTGTGAAACCAGCTCAGTTGTTTCATAAAAGGGAAAAACGCATCTTCATATATTACAAACATGTCTATGTGAGTGGGAAAAGCTGATGTAAATCAATATTCATCTTACAGCCATTACTTTGTCCCCCATAACCATGGCATGGGATGGAAAGTAGTGATGAGTTAATATAATCAGAAGCTCAAAGCCGAGGGCAAGAGTCCTAGAGGGAAATCCTTTCCCCAGATGCTGAGCTATCCAGTATAGAGGCAAAGCCACTGCTATCAAGAGGTAACAGCAGAGAGACAAATCTTCTCCTGCTCAGGCCCTACAGTGACAGATGTTCTTTTAAGATGTAGCCATAAGGAATTTGTTCCAATATTCCTCACAATGTACAGAGACATTGTCTACAAACACTCCACAGTGCAACTGTTCCATTCCACTCTGCTATTTCACACAAGGGTCAATCATGATATAATTCACAATGCATTAATATAAAAGGCAAAATATTTTTCATCCATAGTCGCAAGACAATTGTCAAATAATAAGCTTTATAAATGTTTTCTTGCAGCTTAATAGAAACTGCTATTGTTCTACAGAGAGAAACCATCAAGTGACTTTAATGCCCCACAGAACTATTGTGGCTCACTGCTTCTGCTGCATATTCTCTGTCAAAACAGTTTTAATTTTCCCAATACTGGCTCCAAGTCTCAGCACTTGAGGTGGGATTGCCTAATGCTAAGCACCAAAATCAAAAGGGGACAAGTCTCCTCACACCCTGAAGCCTTGATCTGGAAATTAACAGTAGATTTTCAGTATGACAAAAACACCTGAAAAATCCCATAAGTCAATTATATTCTGTAACACCTCAAAAGGTATGCCAGGAACATCATGATCACAGCTGATGCGAAGATAACTCCTCAGCTGGTATAAACCAGCTGATAATAAGTAGAGAAACATTGTACCAACAGTTTTGGTTAACAAGTAAAACTCCAGAAATATTTTTCTTTGTATTTCTGTAATTTATGTCAATTTGAATTCATCACAGAAGTAAGTTGTTGCCACTTAATTGCTCTTATTGTACAGCAAAGATGCTTATAATGAATGCTGATAAGCAGGAACATGAATGAACAGTTGCCAGGCAACCAATAAATAAAGGTTCCAAATAGCATGACCTCTCTTTAATGCTCTAATCACAATTATTTTTCAAATTCACTTCAGTGCCAACTAAAATCATGTTTTCAGCACTAATCCTGGCCGTCTTCATACAGAATGAAACCCAATCTGTCATTTGACATATCACACATAACAAACTAAACAGACTCAGCCTGCTCTTTCAGCTTATGGTCAATAGTGAAGTTTGAGGATAGCAAACAGCCTATACAAACTGGAATCCAAAACAGAGAGGTGAGAAGAATTAATCAATTTAAATAGGTTCATTAATTTTCTTTTTTTTTTAAGTTACACTGTTAAAGACCTTTAAAAAACCCTCCAGTGTTCAACTCCACAAAATGATCATTTCATAAAGTAGAAGGATGACACAGACTTCACAATACTGGAAACAGACGCAGCTTGAAATGTTTTAAAATCTGTATAATACCACATTCTATCTTTACAAACTCTTACAACTCAGTCTTGCTAAGTGCATAAGCAGAGCAGAGGTGCCTAGAGCAAGCACTGACCTTTCAGATGGATTCAAATAAAACTGACAAAGAGCAGCATAAATCTTAAACCAGCTAAAGTACACAGTATCTCCACTCTGAAAAAACAATGAGTGCAGGAGTTTTACATTATGCCTCTGAATAATGGCAGGGGGAGAGCTTGGCCTTGTGCAGAGATTTTTGGTGGGCCAATAAATCGCATATTTATTTTAGTAAGTTCCTGTGTCAGAAAACATTAGGAATACATGTTCTGGTAGGTTTATCTTGCACTACATAAGGTGATTACATAAATCTCATTTAACCATTTTATTTGCTTTCTTTAGAAGGACCAAGAACCACTAATAGCTGCAATGCCTAAACACTAAACAGTCAAAAATTTGCAACAGGAAAATCAGATGAACTACTACTGTAAACAACTATGTCTTGAACCTAAGGTCTAACATGTCAGTTATGAACTTGTAATCACTGGGATCCATCTTTGCAACCTGTCTTTGAACAAAATACAGGCAGCAGAGTCCATAAATTTTCCCACAGCATTAGTAGCACAAAATAATCTCATACTTTACGGCAGAAAGTTGATCTACTGGAACTTTTGTAAACAGGAATTATTGTTTAAATTACAGCAGAGAATGCACTCTGCCAACTAGTAGTCTTCACATGTATTTCTTCTTATGAAATGACAGCCAGTTCATTATACAGCAGGTATTTCCCTTCTA
Organism: Heliangelus exortis; assembly: GCF_036169615.1. Taxonomy (NCBI): domain Eukaryota; kingdom Metazoa; phylum Chordata; class Aves; order Apodiformes; family Trochilidae; genus Heliangelus; species Heliangelus exortis. The sequence continues at coordinate 125,302,164 of NC_092423.1, forward strand.
TGACAGAAGTGTTCTGTTCCCTGTCACACACATAACTTCCCAAATATTCTTCTTATCTTGATATCCCTGGAATCCTTTACAGAAGATTGGTCATGTTATTTCCCCAATAATCAAGTAGGAACTATGCCACACTAGATCTGTATTTTCATTGACTAGTATTTCAGCCACCAGCCACTTCCACCAGCTTATTCAGTATCTCATCTCCATCCTTCTAATACTTTGAATTCTTATTCCAGCAAAAGTCCAAATCATTTAGTTGATACCTTCTGCAAGAGTGAGACTCAGAATCATGCGTGCTGACTGCAATTGAAAACAATGCAAAAGACCTTGTAAAGTCCTTTTAGGACACATGGCACTATTTATATCAAAATGACCTTAACTGCTTCTCTGTAGTTTTGTGCTTGCATTTCAACAAAATATAAAAATATTGTGCTGTGCTTGCAAACCGGACAACCAAGTCCACCAGCTGAAAAGTTTGTAAAGGTATTTTTGGAGGATTTTTCCCTCTCCCAAATGTTTATTCAATTACTAGCTGAAGAATTAAACTGGTCTGCTGTTAAGCTTAAAAGACTCAAAGCCTATGGAAGAAAAGGTCATGAATTACCATTCAGCAGGAGCTGGAGGCTAATTGTAAAGTTTATTAACAATGAAAACCACAGGGTTCTCAGATATTTATTAACATGGAGAAAACTGATGGTATTTTTCTGAAGTTTGGATTCTACTGCATTTTGTATGACAATATGCAATTTAACTATCCCATCTCTGAAGCAGGGAGTACAGAAAATACTGCATTTTTTTTAAGGAGCTGCACACACTAAAATAAGTAATTTTAAGATCTCCCCTAGGGATTCAAGTCTACATATTTAGCGTTAGAAGAGGGAAAACAGAGCTTAACTGCCAGTTAGGGAGAGAAATGATGAAGCATGCTTTGTCTCTAGTGTCTCCCACATCACAGTCAATGAAACTAGGTGTGATTCTAAAAACAGTTCTTTGCTCAACAGGCTTTATGCAGATACCCAGCTGACACAGTTGCTCACAGGAGTAGGCAGTATTAGAATCCAGAGATCAATCTTATTCTAGATTCATGCTGATCCTGTCTTCTAACCAAAGTGTTGTTATTTCAATAAACCTTTTTTCCTTAACAAAATGATGACATTGTTTATCATTTTTATATCAAGTATTTTATAGTAGAATAAATATACGTACTTAGTATTTAAATATATACATAAACTAATTGATAACAAAAGAAGAGAAATTTGCAGTATAATACCAGCTCAAATAGTACAATAGGTTTTAGGAAAAAACAAAAATTATATATATATTTTATATATATATATATATACTTTATATATATATATATACACATACATATCTTATATGGATGATACTCACAAAAAATCATCTATACACCTGCAATATATAATAATAATACAATAATAATAGCAAGGAAAGGAGTTTATCTCTGAACAACACAAGGTAGTATTACTATACTGAGGAACATGGGGTGGGGGGAGGAAGTTTATTGCTCTGTCATTTTTAGTAACAAATTATCTTGTGTGTTCTTGCTTCAATTTCACATTCAAAATGTTCTTTTAGTAACTATTATTCCAGTATATCTCACTGATGAGTACACCTCTGCTGGTGTACTAAAACTCTGCATTGATGGATATACCCTTCCACTAGTGCACTTACTCACTGATGTGACTGTTTTGGACCAATAGCTCAGCACGGAGAAGACCAAACTAACAGTGTAGTCCTTCGTTTTTCTCATTATGTCAGAAACAATGTTCCAAAAATGCCACTGATAACCAGTAAACTTGGAAGAAGTATGCTGAAATCTTCCTATCCATTAAACTATGTGGAACCATAAACTTCATCATGCTTAGTTACACTGTGAGTTTACAATCATCTCTCAGGCAGCTTTGCCAGAGGGCTCTTAGTGATACAGTGCAAGTGTTCCCCTCCGGAGTCCTGTAATTGTATGATCTGAATCCTATTACCTATGTCTACTACATGAAATATCACACACATAAGTACTTTTCAGAATTGACAACTCAACTATCATGGGAAGCTTGAGGACTTCACCCATGTAGATGTTTGGTTAAAAGAAATTCTACTGTAGAGCAACAAAATTCAAAAGAATACTAATGTTCACGCAAGCTTGTAAACCTCAGCTTTGTCCTTTTCTTTGAAAAGATAACATTATTAAATTACTTTGAGCTACAGTACCTTCTCCTAAAAATTGCTCTGGCTCACAGCCTAAAAAACCCACATTGAAACAAACAAGTCAAAAAATCTAACACTACCACACAGATTTTGCTTATCAATCAGGAACATGGTTAAATGAGGCAACATTAAAAAGAGGAAAAAAAATGATCTCTGCATTATATAATGCTTAACAGGCATTAACTGCACTACATTTGGAGACAAGAACAACAACAACAAAAAAAAAACTGCTTTGCAACCATCCTAAGTATTTGTTCAGTGGTATTTCATTCAACTAAACATACACTGCTTTTTTCCCAAACCCTATTTTGTGTATTTATGCTTAATATCATAAGAATATTTGTCACATTATTATAATTTACTATCAAGTACAACCGTTTTAGGCACTTGTGCTGACACGAAGGATTGTACAACACAATACATCTGTGCTGTTGCCAAGTCTTTTGCCTCAAATTTCCCATGCTTTTAGCCTTTGTTCTCAACAAAAAGAAAGTTGCGTTTTTTAGCACTATCCAAACAATGTGAACATGACAATGACTGTTCCTGGGGAAAACTTCAAGTCCATTTAGCCCAGGACCATGTCAATGGCAGTGGTGAAGAGCAGTGGCTCCAGGAAAAGTCCAGTACTTTAGGACACTTTTTGAATAACTATAGTGTCCCTGGAACACTCCTGGCTCCTTGCAATCTGTGGCTCAAAGACTCAAATATGAAGAAAGACATATGACAACTCATTTTGTTTCAGAAGGGCTGGGAGTAAGAACAGAACATGGTATATTTCAGAAGAGAGAAATATGTGCCCTCATCTCACACACACACACACACACACACACTACTTCATATCTACCCGACAGTGTTTCTTGCTACCCATATTGCCTTTGCCCTCAAAATGTGCTGTTTTCCATATGGAAGAGGTGGTAAAAATGAAAGTGTTTCCCCTTCTTTCCTCATAAAACCTCCTTCTGACTGGAGTTGGCCTCCTGCTCATACTCCACTTGACTAACCAATCTTTTTCTCCTCCCACACTAGCTCCATCTGCCGCCCGTCTCACCAGCAGAGCCAGATGCCAGCAAAGCAGACTACTGTGGGAGGAGAAAGTTCTGTCGCTGGAATTTCTTCCCTCTGCCCTGCAGGGGGCCAGCCTGTGAAGAAGCCTGGAGAGGAGACAGAGAGCAACTTCCTCTTTTCCACGCTGCTTTCTCTTGCTCATCAGTAAAGAAGGCAGCTGAGGACAGGAGCGAAAGAAGGATAAAACTTCAGTGTGCACTCTGAAATTTGAGGCTTTAGTATTCCTATAGCGTAAGTCTCAAAATTGTACTCCAGGGCATGGTGCACACCACATAAACGTGTAAGAAGACATGAGTCCTGCCCCAAAGAGATTACAATCAAACAGAAGCAGATGTACATTTGTGGTAAGAAATGAACAAAAGTGATTAGAGCATAGATGACAGAGAAAAGACTAGGATGCCTAATCAGGAGCTTTCTTAAGACAATACTTTCAGGAGCAAAAAGACAATACTTTCCAGAGTCCAAAGGAGAAGCTATGGATGTGGTCTGTTAAGCTGAAGAGAGGATGGCATGTGCTGAGGGAAGCTGCCTGTACAAAGGGAAAGACTAGAATGGAAGCAGACATGGGAAAGAAAAACACATTTCAGGTGATCCCGCATGAGGCACAAGGAGTAGAAGAACAGGTAAGAAGTTTAGACAAAACAGAAGACAGTCTAGGGACAGACAAGCATCTGCGGAAGCAGTCTTGCCAGATACAGTAGCAAGAATGAGTGTCACTGAGTGAAAACAAGCAAGTGTGCATATATGCAAGACAGGGGAAAAGACACCGACTTCATTTCTCACAGACAACTGTGGGAACATGAGAGATGAAAGAGACTAGGAACAAGAATGAGTGAAGGTGATGTATGGGTGCAGGAGAAAGTTTTGAGTAGGCAGGACAGAAGAGACACTGGGATCTAACATAAAAGCAGATTTATGTTTTAGAAGCTGGAAAAGCACATTAAATTAAAGAGACACACAACAGGAAAGACTAAGAAGTTGAATGCACAGGGAAAGGAAAAGGGAAATGTATCACTCTGAAACAGATTAAGAAAAAGGGGTCATAACAGAACAAATGTGATAGAAGGGAAAAAAGGGGAGGAAAGAATATATGCAAAGGTGATAAAATCAGTAACGGAATATTAGTTAATAAAATGCAACAAAATGGTAAAACTGGGAGTGTAGAGAAGAGTAACTGTAGATGGATATCCACTGAATTCTCATTGTCACTGTGAACTCTTAGGGTCTGCCCTACCTAGGTATCCTCACATTTTAATCTTCTTTTCCACTTGGAAAAATTCTGTTTCCTGGTCCTCCACACCCTCTAACTTTTTGTGCTGTAGCTGCACCTTTATGCCGTCTGTCTGTTTCACTATTTCTAGTGGCAACTATTTTTTGTAACGCTTAAATGGGAAAAAAAATAAAGATCCTTTTTATTTTTGGTCAGATACCCTTCCATAGAGAAACGTGCCAAAATCTCAGGCTTCCTTCCTCTTATCTCTATGAAGCTCTTTCATTCATTCTCCTTTAAAAAAAATAAATAATTAAATTTTAAAAATAAAAAAAAAAACCGTGGAAACTCAGCAATACGGCAATATCCTAAGTCCGAGATAATAAAGATATTCCCAGAGCCTGCCCCGGGAGCTGAGTGCACACATTGCGCCCCAGGTTCCCCCGGGCAGAGGGGGAGGCAGGGGCTGCGCTCCGGGGCTGCGCTCCCGCCCTCAGCATCGCGCTTTGTGCTGCCGCCGGTAACGGGATCTCCGGCCGAAACGCATCCATCAGGCGCGGGGACTCAGGGAGGGGAGCTAGCTACCGGCTGCTGGAAAGAAAGCCAGCACAGACGTATACCCTGCCTGCTGGAAGACATGGCTGGCTGGCTGTTTGGTTTTATTTTATTTAGGGGATGTAAAACACGGGGAAGAGGGGGAAGGGAGGGGGGGGAAAGGCACATAGGCTCGCACACGCATACGGCTGATCTTACCTCCACACTGAAATACTGCTCCGCTTTGCACACTGTAGCACATAAAATCCAAAGGAAGGTTTGCAAGAAAAACACCCTGGACTGAGACACGAAATCCAACCGGCTTCCAGTGCTGAATGCGAGTACGATCATAGTGAACTGTGCTTCAGTGGATGGAAGGTCTCTCTCTTTCTCTCTCTTTCTCTCTCTTTGCCTTAAACACATACACAAACCACCCCCTCCCCGTGTCGGTGAAGAGCCCGTAGCGCAGGTTCACCCACAGCAGGGGAGGAGGAGGAGGAGGAGCAGACACTTCACACACAGCACAGGCGGCGGCAGGGTCAGCTCTCGCTCATCCTCACCGCCAGTCCCGCCAGGAAGGAATGTGGCGTCCAAGTGCAGCCGCAGCTCCTCCACGACTCCTCTCAGTCCAGCAGCTGCAACCGCCTCCCCGTGTCCTCCCTCCTTTCCCTTCCCTTCCCTTCCCCTCCCCTCCCCTCCCCTCCCTCCTCCTCCTCCTCCTCCTCTCTTTCTCTCTCCTCCCTCCTTTGCCTCCTCCTTTGCCTCCTCCTCTGCCTCCTCCCCCTCCACCTCCTCCCGAGGAAGGGAGGCAGGCAGGCTGGCTCGGCTCGGCTCGGCTCGGCTCGGCTCGGCTCGGCTCGGCTCGGCTCGGCTCGGCTCGGCTCGGCTCGGCTCGGCTCGGCTCGGCTCGGCTCGGCTCGGCTCGGCCTCGCCCCCCGCCGCTCCCCTCCACTCCAGAATGTTCAGCCGAAATCTACCATGGCCCCGCCCCGTAGGCGTCCTAAAGGCTACGGGCCCCCCCCGGGTGGCCCTGCCGTGCCGCCGCCCTACGGCCGGGGTCCGCAGCCCGCCAGCTGCCGCCCTGGAGGAGCTGGAGGAGCGCTCAGCTTCTTCACACGAGCGTACGAAGCGCCGTACGCAGACGCATCGGCTCCACCGGGAGGGCGGGCGGGCCTGCCCTGGTCCCGGAGAAGAGCCCAGTGCGACGAGAAAGCTCCGAGTCTGTCGCCGCTCCGGCGTTCAGGGCGGTGCGTGTGCCCGGGGGTTACCGCACGCCCCGCACTGCCCCGCACCGCCCAGGCCGGACCGGGCTCTCCGGCTCGCCCTGTGCGCCGGGGAGTGGCGTTCAAGCCTGCCGTGAAGGGGTGTGTGCGCTGCTCCCGTTAAGCGACCGTACAGCGCCTTCCCGGAGCGGGCTGCGGAGCGGCTGCCGGACCCGGTTGGGTGTAGTTCAGCATCGGCGGTCTCTTCCCGCCACCGGGGGTGGGGCGGGGACGCGCGTCTGATCCCAGCTCCGGAGCGGTCCGGTTCAGCCAAGCCGCCTCGCTGCGCGGCCGCCAAGCGTCTTGGCAAGCACCGAGACGGAAAGCGGGAAGGGGGAGGGTAAGCGGCGGCTGAACGTGGTGGGGTCGGTGACTGAGGCGGAGAGGTGGAGTTGCCCGGAATGCAGCCCTTGATGGGGAAAGGTCACCGCATCGGTGTTCCGGAGCCAGTTGTGCTTTCCACGTTTCGGAAGCAAATCCACAGTCACTGCTGACAAAGCTCACAGAAAGTGAGATCACGACAGTGTACTTAACAATGATGCAAGCAAGCCTGAAAAAATCTGGGTACTGAGTTGATTGGAATTACGGTTTAATGAGTCCATTATCTTAGTTATTTGGTCATCAAAAATCACACAAAGATACAGAACAGCCCGGAAGTAAAAAACATACTTGGCAGATATTGTCTCCTTAGTCGGATAGGTAAGATCAGTGGCCAGAATTAATACACATGCAGATTAGACGCATGAAATTTTGCTAACACGTAGTAGCAGGACACAGGAATGTGTGAGGTTGTCCATCATTTGATATCTTAAGGCAGTTGTCCCTGAAGTAGTCATGCTTTTCCTTAGCAAAAGTAATGGTATTTCAGAATTTCCTATGTGAAACACTTTTTTTCATGTTAACTGCTTGATTTTAAAGACATTTTTCAGTTCTTCAGATTGTTAGTGATGTAAATGATGAAACAATGAAATACAGAGCTGGCAGCAAGTTAGTAGCACCTTTTTGCACTCTGGTGGCCAGTATCAGAAGTCAAAATGACTTTACCAAACTAAAGAAGTGTCTTGGAACCATCAGGAAGAAACTTAATGCTGACAAATGCAGATTAAGTCAGGGAAGAAAAATCAAAAGGATACTGGTAAAATGGCAGCACTTCAGAAGAGAATCTGGGGGCTGTAATGGACTGTAAAGCAATTATGAGTCAGCAGCATGGTACTGTTAAAAGACAGGACACTTCATTGTGGAGTGGGTTAATAGGTGTGCAGTACAAATTATTTTTCTATTTTTCTGTTTCTGTACAGAACAAATTATTTTTCTGGTGGGGATGGATGAAGCCAGCTGTGTTTGTTCTCAAACTAAGGACAGTCCAGAGGAAAGTAACAATATATTAGAACATGTACAAAGTAAGACATATGTATAAAAGTTGAAAGAACATAATTTAGTCTGAGAAGATTATTTACGTGGGAAGGTGTTCCTGTGAGAAGGACAGGGTTATTTTATTCCTTCTGGGTTTGGAATGAAGAAAATCAACCAAATTATTCAGAAATTTCAGATTTAATGTTAGAAAAAACTTTATAAAATGTGATGGTAGTAGCATTAGGAACAAGATACCTTTTCTCCACTCTTACATCAGTAGATTGTATTAAGAGATCTAGTAAGCTTTTTTCTTGTAGTATATCAGTAATATTTTCCTTTTATTGCTCTATGAATTAATCACTGTAACTGGTGTAAACCACTAACTCACTAACTTTATACTGTCCCTTTTGTTTTTCCTCTTCTCCTAAGGGTCCTTCTTGTTTGCAGTGTAGGCAAACACTAGCTCTGTTTTTGCTGGTGCATTTTATAGAATCTGCCATTAGTGTAATACTCAGAAATGGAAATAGATAAGCCACTGTAACTGGAATTTCATTCATCTGCCCCATCAGGACTACTGTGGTTATTTATTGTGAAAAGCAGGGGGCAATAAAAACAGCTACATCCTTCCTTTGCACTGTATCCTACAGAAGAAGAACAAATAAAAGCAATGGTGTGAATAGAATGGTGGAGAACAAAAGCACCTGAGTATTTGTTTATCATGTTTGAGGAAAAGAGAGGGAAATGAGAGAGGTAAAGAAAGAGACTGGTAAGGAAAGAAGGTTAAAAGAAGTAACAATGTGTGAATATGTTTGATTACCAAGGGAAGAGGCAAGGTATTTGAAGGACAGAGAAAATCCTTGAAGTGAAAAATATCATTCAGGAATGCTTGTGTGATGGAAGAAATGCCAGCAATAATGGCAAAAGGGGCTTTGAATATTTATGAGTAAACTGGACAGGAACATACAGGAGTAGGATCAGAGCCTCATGGGACATGTAAGAAGGTTAAAAGGAACAAAAGAATTTAAAACTCCTTACAGGGGTCTCTTTGTAGATATGTGTGAGATTATGAGCAAAATTAAAGGGCAGTAAAAAGCAATAAAGATGGAAGTGTAAGTAAAGAAGGAAGCAGAAAAATGCAATTGGAAAGAAATGGGAGCTGTTTGTTGAAGTACTTGAAGTCATATACTTAAGATGCATCTTGCCAATTTTTAACTTTATCAACTACTAGTATAATTTTTCTTTTATTGCCTATGGCAGTTAGCAGTAGCAATTAATAAGCAGTGAACAGGTTTGTAGGGAAGCCAATTAAAAAAAAAACAAACTGAAATATCTGTTTAGTTCTCATTTTTTTAGCCTTTTTAAAAGGCAGAGGTCTGCCTTCTTTGCTCCAAAACAGGGCATCTACAAGCTGAGTTTCTTAGACTGCATAGAATATATCTTTTATGCATTATTATGGTCACAGGTTTACAGTAGATAATAAGTAGAAGCAGACATAGATGTCCATAAGCACTCCTATGTCCAGTTTTGAACACAGTGCAAAAATCTCCCACTTTACTATGTATAAGTTCTGAATAAAAATTCATCTGATAAATAAAAATACTACATGTTGTCCTTTCTGCATTTTGTGTTTCCTAGCTGCGGATAATACCAGCTGGAGCTTCTAAAGAGGTGAGAGCTTCATTACAAGACACAATGAACTGCAAAGACTGAAGATAGATACACCTCACACACCTATATTTATCTCACATTGGTTTATATAATTCTGGTTTGAAAAAACAATCTTAACACCTGGCCTTTCACTCATTAAAAGACTTTTGTAGATGTGTCCATATGAATTTTGTTTGTGATTTTGTAAAACTTCACACATTCTAGGATCACAAGGAAAATTCTTGGAGTCATAAAAATTAGTAATTTTCAGAATATTTTTGTTAATGTTTGGTGCAATTTTTTCTCAAAGAGCCAGTGAAGTCAGAGAGGAAGAAAGCCTGAAAGTGTAAAAATTTTTAAAAATATGAAGTTATAAATTGAATTTCTAATTCATAGAGTCATAATGTCATAGAATAATCTAGGTTCAACAAGATCTCTGTAAGTCATCAGGTCCAACTATCTGCATAAAGTAGAGGCCACCCAGGTTTGGTTACCCTGGTTGCTTGTTCAGAGAGTTTTGAATCAAGTGGGTTAGCCCCACAATAATTTCCTAGTCTGCAGTTTGATTTCTCTGTCTCAGGGAGATATTTTGAGGGTAAAATTTCTTCCATGAGGCATGTGTCAGGCCTTCAGTTATTTTGCTTTTTGTGTGACAACTCCCATTTCAGCAAGTAGTTATCTCCTAGTCTCTTGAAGGCAGGTGATGTGACCAAGAGAAATGTGTATGAAACTATAATTCTGTATCTTAAGATTGAGAAAAGTATTTTAAATAAAAAGATCCAGTGTAAAAGAGAAATGGCTGCTGGAAAAAAAAAGATCAAGAAGTACACACCAGTAATAAAAAAAAAAAAAAAAACCTCTTTTTTGATAGTAACATTTCTAGGAATGTGAATTAATACTGGGTTAGTGAATAAAGTCCTAAAGATAAGTGAATAAGATCCTAAAGATACACAGAAGCAGCCAAGGTTCTTATTTATTCTGTGTAACTGTTCATATCAAACTTAATCTGTTTTATGACAGTTTAATTCTGCTGTTTTCTCTTTCACTCTTGATGCATTCTCTCCACACTTTCTGATTTTTGACTTGGCCTGCAGAGCAAGAAAGACCTATGTGAGCATCAAGTCCATCAACAGTTTTCCAAAACATACGTATCTCAGGTTAAAGGGTTCTTTACAGCCAAAGACTTATGAGTGGTCCAGCTGTCCTCTGGACTGTGCTGATGATTATGATCACAGAATCATAGAATGGTTTGGGTTGGAACAGACCTTTAAGATCATCTGGTTCCAACCTCCCTGCATGGGCAGGGACACCTTCCATGATATTAGATTGCTCAAAGCCCTATCAAACCTGGCCTTGAACACATCCAGGGAAGGGACATTGATAACTTCCATGGGCAACCTGTTCCAGTGTCTCACCATCTTCACAGGAAACAATTTCTTCCCAATATCTAAATCTACTCAGCACTGATCCCAGTAGTGATCCCTGAGGAATGCCACTTGTCACTGATCTTGTCTTGGACATTGTGTCATTGGCTGCAACTTTTTGAGTGCAACAATCCAGCCAAGTCCCTACCCAATAAGTGACCCACCCTTCAAGTCCACTTCTCTGAGTTTACGGGAGTGTCAGAATGGCAGCTTGGTGATTGTTTTAAGATGTTAACAATTTTTGTTGAACATTATCTCTTTCATTTTTACAAGGTGCCCTGTGTATAAGATTAATGTTGTTAGCAGCTAAGAGAAGAACATAATACATGAAGCAGTAATAAATAATGCAGAGCAGTGACAAGTAACTGACAGATTTGAGGAGGAAGACAGAGGATTTCTGAGAGTACTCTGGCATAACTGTAATGACTTGAAAAGTAACACAGTTCTCTTAGAAGTTTGGAAGGGTTTGATCAAGAAAGAAGCTAACAGTTGCCTGTCATAAATACTATGTTTCAAAAGTGTGCAAAGATCTAGTTATTAGGTGTCTTCCGTGACATAAACACAAAAGCCCCCTTAACTCCGTATAAATTTGAATATTAAATGGAAAGTAATTATCCCAGTTTCTGTGTTGCTCTAACCTTGCTGGAAATTCTATATCAACATGGTTAAAATAGATCGTTCTAAAATTATTCTGTTAATTAACTTCCCCAAATTAGCTGTACTTACAACCTGTGTCATCTATTTTATTGTCCACAGAACTTAATTTTATGTTGTCAATTTTCAGCTTCCAACACACTGCCTGATAAATTTTTTCCACCATATGTTTACAGCACAAATGAATGCTGGAAGCATTACCTGGGAAAAGATGAGTGTTGGCAACTAGAGTTTCAGAGGAATAACACTGCAATTGGCACTTGAAGAGTAAATCTAAGACTGGATTTTCATAGATGGACTGCATGCGTCTGGCAAAATGAGTAGCAGTAAAATAGATAAGAATGTTAACATTTAAATATGATTGGTGAGTTTCAGAATTAATTAACAGTGTCATTAAAAAATCACTGCATCTCTCAAAGCTACTTCTCTGCAGACTCAAGGAAAAAAAAATTATACTTGGCATTTATATTCAGGGATATCTTTGCCATCATAGCATTACTTCTTTACTGATTTTCTTTTGCATAAAATAATGTTTATGTTCTAAAAAGCGGTTCTGCTGTTTTGGTAAACCAGGAACTGGAGTTACTCCTCTCAAAAGCATCAGACACATACGACTCCTTAAGATCACTTTAGTTTGTACCATTCATATATATAAGATTTTTTATCAATAAGACCTGAGCAAAGAGCCTTTAGATAATGAAAACTGGCACAATACTTGTAAAGGGAGCAGTGTTAACAATAGAAAATGTGTTTTAAAAGGGCACGCTTGAAAATGTATTTGAGGAGGCCAGGCTGAAAGACACAGGAGTGTTCACTCAAGGTTAAGCTTATTTATTACTCCATTCTTCAATAAAGGTACACCCGAAGTGCCAGATACCTATATGATAGAAACAGATATTCAAGTGAGTGAAGAAAAACCATACACAGAGGGCTCAGTTTCTCTGTGCCCATCCTCTTTGAAGTACAACCTGTTTGTTTTTCCCTTTATTTGTAACCATTACTTTAATGTCAGTGTTACCAGCATCCTTTTGCTATAATCGGTGCTATCTGAAAATGCGTTGCAACTTACAGGATCCACTTGCACCATACAGATTATTTTACTTATCTTTGAGGAATATGTTTGAACCTGACTCAGTTTTCCTTGGCTCTGTTATGTTGAGTCTGTGTGTTTGGTCTCTGGTAGCACAGGATGGGCAGAAGGTTTGCTCCTGTGAGAAGCTGCTGGGAGCTCCCCTGGCTCCAAAGCCAGATCCAGCTCTGCCCAAAGCACAGCCCATCAGCAGTGGTGATAAAGCCACTGTCATTAATGTATTTAAGAAGGGGACTAGAAAACTGTTAAAAGACCTACAGAGGAGAGGGAGAAGTGGGAGCAATAGCTGAACAGAGATCCCAAGGTTGGTGAGGAAGGAGGGGGAGAAGGTGCTGGGGCAGAGGCTCCCCTTCAGCCCTTGGTGAGATGGCAGCTGTCCCCTCCAGCCTTTGGAGGAGCACAGTGGAGCATTCCATGGAAGACTAAAGGAGAGGAGATGTGGATCTGTGGATCTGCACTGTGGAGGACCCTGTACCAGGGAAGGTGATGGTTCCTGAAGCAGACCTTGATTCTGTGGGTATCCTGCACTGGACAAATCTGTTCATGAGGGGCTGCACCTCATGGGAAGGACTCAAGTCAGAGAGGTTTGTGAAAGATGCTCTCCCATGAGAGGGACCCTTCATTGGAGCAGGGGAAGGAGTGGCAGAAAAAAGTGTGGGATGAACTGACCACAACCCCCATTAATAGTTCCCCTGTGCCACTGGAGAAAAGGAGGTAGAGAAATCAGGAGCAATCTTTTGTTTCTTTTTGTGCTGTTCTGATTTGATTGGTGACAAATTTATTTTTTCTGTTTTGCCCATGGCCATAATTGATGGATGAAAAAAAAACAACCCTGTCCTTGTCTCAACCCCCTAGCTTTTAGAGAAATTTTATCCTTCCCATCCCAGAACAGGGGGAGACTGCATGGTTCTTTACTGTCGACTGAGCCTAAACAAAATATTTGTATATTTTTAAATTTATTTATTTATTAATCTTCCATAATCTAAGACATATAGGTTTTTATGTCTTTCCTCTGTCTTCCTTCTGAGATTGTTCTGTTCTCATTTCTATTTTCTTCTAGCTTCTCTATTGCAAAACCTTTCATAAAAGCACAAGAACTGGCTATACAGTATTTCCATACCATTAAGAGGCCTCCCAGTAGACATCCTAACCATATGTTCTTACTCATGCATAACTGAGGAAGAGGCAGAATTATGCTTAGACCTTTAGCTTGAGAGAGGCTTCCAAATACTACTCATACTTTCAGGCTGAAATGTCAAGGCAGCCTAGCAGACTTGAACACCTAATTCTCATTAGTTTTTATAGGAACTGGACAAACCTATTCCACGAGCATATTTGAAAGCCCCAGGCTTATACTTCATCTATTTCATTGTCCTGTGGTGGAAAGGATGAAATAAGAATGAAAAAAAAAAAAAAAAAAAAGGAAAATAGTATTAGAAAGAGGCTTGCTGATATAGATAATTATTTTTAAAAGTGCATTTATTCTGTTTATATTCTGTTTATTAAGTTGCTTAATCATCACCTGAGGCTTACACATGATTTACATTACTTGATTGATATTGCCATTGCCCAACTTACTAACTGCTCTGAAAGCCTTTCCTACTCCCCATATTATTTAGTATTATTACCATTGCTACTGTGTCCAGCCATTCAGAGTGAAAAATCACCCTAAAATCACCCCCACCAACGAGGTGAGGGGCCTTCGGTAGATTTTCAGACCTTCAGCTCTCACTGACCCAAAGATAGATGAAAATATTTGTACTGCTCAGAAAGTTTCCCGTATTCTATTCGAATATTCCTGTGTTTGTTAGGATGAGTAAAAATTCTGGAGGACAAAGGCTGATAACAGCTTCAATAGAAATATGTGGGGGCTTTAAATTGTAACTAACATACTAAGGTTGCTAATGTGTGAGAGTGTGTATTCGTGTGCATGCACACGTGTGTGTGAGAAAGAGAGAAGGGAGGGAGAGCTATCAAGACAGAGTTCCAGATTATCTTGATAAAGATCTTATAATGTCTAATTATTCATTACAACTATCCAGAAAGCTTCCAGAAAGTAGAGTAAGAGATGTTGTTCTCAGAAAAAAAGCTTCTTGCTTTTCCCAAGCCTGTACAGATGCTTATCTTCTGGTATGTTTAGTGTTGAACAAAATGAGCGTGACACAAATGCAGAGTATGCTTATGAGAACACATGTAGAGATATGGACTATCAGAGATAATGGAGATTAGATCAAGTGAAAGAAATTTTCTCAGCAAGTATTTGAGCAAGGTCCATTTCACCAACTCTATTTTCAGTCTGGAACATCAAATCTGTAAAATTACCATTTTTTATTAATAAAAGAAGTGAGCTTGTCTATTTCTTAATTATCATTACAGCACTGAGACTGCAGTTCATAAAATAAGTTAGTTGGAAAATTGATAATTTTTATGCTGTTTGTGCTTCATTTTCTGATTAAGTGATATTAAGATTCATGTAGTTGTAGTGTTTAAGTGTATAACACTAAGAATCAAAGTTGTTTTTCTTCCTTAGACAATGTAGTTCTGAGCAAAGGTCATAGGAACAATCAAAAACTAAAATTTAAGGGTTAAAAATTTAAAACCATATAATTCACCAATAGTCAAAAGAAAATAGCTGATTTTATGTTTAGATGAGAAAATCAAATGCATCTGTGCATTTGATTGTGTTGAGTCTGTGTGTTTGGTCTTTGGTAGCACAGGATGGGCAGAACGTTTGCTCCTGTGAGAAGCTGCTGGGAGCTCCCCTGGCTCCAAAGCCAGATCCACCTCTGCCTAAAGTACAGCCCATACACATCTGTGCATGTGTATGATCTATGATCATACAGAAAATATTCAGGAATCATAAATAAAGATCAGATGACTTAGAAAGCTACGCAGGCTCATACAAAACATGGAAGTTACCAGTAAGTATTCTGCAAATAACCTGTGTAAGAATTACTTGCTTTAAAATTCACCTTTAAAAAAGAGTAGAGTAGATAGAAGCATTTCAAGCATTCAGATGAGGGTTCAGGTCAACATGCTGTACACTAGTACTTACATTGTTTTCAATGGGATTAACTCTTACTATCAAAGGACATGCATCAGGAAATCTGTGTTTGACCTAAATAATTTCCTGTAGCACAGTACAACCAAATACTTTGTTAATGCATAAGGGAACAGATTATGTGTTTTTGTGACCAGAGAGGCACTAGTAACTTCGAAAATTAAATGTTCTTTAATATTTATAATATGTATTTCAGGACAATTGAAAGTCTATGGAACTTAGGTCCTCAGTCTAACAAGATTACTTCACTATTCAAAAGGGACTCTGTTGTGTATTAAGGGCACTTTTTTCCTTACTGCATTTTGCAAATACTTAATAAAATTTATGCCTTTTTCCCAATCATCCTATATAGTTCCTTGGATTCTTATTAACGTCTTTCTCTTTTAAATTACAGTGATATGAGTAACATGATTTGCCAACACAGGTCACATATTTAATTTTTCTTCAAAGTGGTATCACTGAACATCTTCAGCACTGGAATTTCAGGTTACTTGACAGCTCTTCATACAATGACATTTGGCATTATTGTGTTGAACTGGCACTTGGGAAGCTCCATTTTCCTACCTCCTCACAGAATCAAAACAGTTTGGGTTTTCCATTTTTGAGATTTAATGGTTCAGGCTGCAAACTTGTGTAAAAGTTTGTTCTATATGTTTTTGCTGAATGCTGTGCTCCCAACCAAAGCACTTTGGTGGTGACAAAACAAATATTCCCATTTTGCTTGGTATACTCACCAATCAGTTCAGTCTATGTTTGCCATTGAAGGCACAAGGGATTTAAATTGAAAATGTGGAACAATGCAAGAATAGGAAACGGAAAAAATTCCTTTCTTTTTTAGAAATCCAGCTCCTTAACAGTATACTATCGTGTCAGTTTGTCCTTTAGGACAAGAGGAAATGGATTCAAGTTGAACTAGGGAAGGTTCAGATTGAATATTTGGAAAAACTTCTTCACCAAAAGAGTGGTGAAGCATTGGAACAGGTTGCCTGGAGAGGTGGTGGAGTCACTGTCCCTGGGGATATTCAAAGAACGGGTAGAGGTGGAGTTTTGGGAGATGATTTAGTGGTTACTGTGGTGTTGGACTGGAGGTTGGACATGACCTTGATGATCCTTTGAAGATCCTTTCCAACCATGATGATTCTATGGTTCTATGTTGATCTTATACAGAAGAAATTACTAGACGAAGCTGAAAAAATATAGACAAACTTCAATTTTCAAAGCTTTCTGTCAAATTGGAGAGATGGTGCCTTTCTGTACCAGTTGAATCCTACAGGGAAACAGCTTCTCTGAAGATTGATGCCATATTTTTGCTAAAGATTTGAACAATCAAATGAAGGGCATAGCTATGAAATTTAAAAATGGTACAATATTTATGGAGTTTGCAGGTATTATGGAGATCAGCATTTATCAGATAAAATATATCATATCTGATTAAACTTAATGATGAGATAAACAAATATCATGCTTGGAAAACATGTTATACACGCAAATACAAAGGAAGGAAAAACAGTGCAAAAAAACCTACAGAAAAGTATAGATGTCCCATACTTTGAATTAAGATGATGCCAAAAAAGGAAAATGAAAATTGACAGCTCAAAAAACAAAATAAAAGAGAAAACAAACAGAAAGGATCAATGAAGTGATCAAAAATTTAAAAGTATATGAGAAATTATTACATCATTGACTGAAAATTATATTGGTATGGCCTAAAAAGGCAGTCATTGCAGAGGACACGGTAATGATATCTAAGAAACTGGCCAGATGTAATGAAAGGAATATATTTCCCATCACTGTGGGATAAATTTGACTTAATTTAAAAACAAGCCACTTGGTTTAAATCTATTTTTTTCCGTGCCCTAATAATATGTAAACATTGGAAGAGGGTACTTAGGAAGGTCATGAAAGTCATAATGCTAAGAATATTTCAAGTTAGTCCTGGCTCAAAATAAAACAGGCTGACCAAATGACTGACCCACTGAATTATATTTTTAATGAAATATAGGTAAACACTATAAGCAACATTAAAAAATAGCAAATTTATATTTGATGTGGATTTCAGTATCTATAGAACTAATTTTTTCCACGGGAAGAATTTTTTTACTAGTTCTGCTCCTTGTGAACAAATATAGGACAGAGAAATGTTTGGATTTCTGCAGTTCATACTGTATATTTATTTGGTAAAGAAAGGTTTCTCTGTTTTTCTTGGATTTTGCTTTCTTTTTGCTTTGGGTTTCTGGTTTTTTTGGGGGTTTTCTTTGTTGCTTTTGGTTTTGTTGTTGGGTTTTTTTGGGTGGTGGTGTTTGTTTTTTTGTTTTCTTTTGTTTTTCTTTTTGTTGGTCTTTTTTTTTTCAGGAAAGATCCTCACATGATGGGAAGTTTTGTGGAACACATTAATGTGCTGACTAATGGTACTACTTGAAACAGTAGTAATCTCTGCCTTCATTTTTGCTGACATACTTTATTCCTTAGCTCTTCGAACTTTTCTATTAATGATTAGAAATGTACTTGCTTGGAATGGTATGAGCTTTCCATTCTGAGAACATGATGACAATAATATGTTTGTGAAGTAATTACAGCATGTACAGATTTGAGAAGTGATCTCATTTTCAGAAACCCATAGCTTTTCATAATACTTATCAGTGCAGTTTCTAAACTTGCCCTCACAGATGCAAAAGGGTAAAGCTTGTCTGGACCCCATACAGATGACAATAATCAGACTGTAGACATCTTTAAGGCATCTTGTTGCTATTCTCAAAACATGGGGATTTGGGGATCTCTTTTGTCTTTTTCCTCTTCTTTTTCTTTTTCTTCTTCTTTTTTCTTTTCTTCTTCTTTTCTCCTTCTTTTTCTTCTTTTTTTTTCTTTTTGTTCTTGTTTTCTTATTTTTTCTTCTCTTTTTTTTTTTTTTTTTCTTTTTTTCCAGGAATAGGAATAAAAATTGCTTGCCTGATGAGGAGAGAAAAGTGCAAGAACAAATAACTTTCAAACTTCGATCCATACTATTGAAGACCATCTTGTTATTAATACACATATAAAGTGGTCATTTCAAGACAAGAAGTGACATTGGTCATCATGTCATTCTCCTTGCTCTATGCTGCAATAAGCAGTGTGTGTTCTTTGGCCTAAATGTCTACAATTAATTTCAGTCATGAAGAAGACAATGCAGAGGAAACAGCAGCTCTGAGCATGTAGTGCCTTATAAACCACTCATGCCCTGTATGGCAAGCAACCTTACACATGAGTAGAGTAATAGATGGAATGGCATAGAAAAGCAAAGACTGAGGCACACAAAGGCATGACTTTATGTTGAGTAATCTATTCTTTAAACAAATAATTTTCATTTAGGTAATCTAGTGAATACAGAGAATCTTTTCTGCAAATATACATATTTTTAAAAATTATTTTACTTCAGCATTATATTTTCTTGTTTGTGTTTGTCTATGAATATTTCATGAATATTCTATTCCTGGTTAGAGAGCTATTTTTAAGTGGTAGTTCACTTAAAGAAAGAGATGAAAAATGTAAGGAAGATGAGTCTTGTACCTGTAAACAAAACCAGTCATCACAATTCAAGTACTTTGAGACTGGAAACTTTGGCAGCTGCAGGTAAATAGAAAAAAACCAAAAGCTGTCATAGGAACGAGGCCTCCCCTTTTAAAATGGGTGAGGATACTAATGCCATTCTCTAGTACCATCTCTCCTTTTCTGAGGCATTATCTGGAATTAAGCTGAAGTAGTTCCAGAGGCTTTATTTCTATAGCCCCCAGTCAAAGTCTTTTACTTATAGCTTCCTTGGATGGAGAAGGAAAACAATATTTTTCCCCATTTCCTGTTCTCTTTCCATATTTATTAATTTTACTCAAAGAATTTGGATTTTTTCCCACTTCATAGAGCTCCAAGAACAGCCCTCTGACAAATGCATGTGAAGGACCAAAATATTTGGCTCTCCCTTCTATTTACACAGTCTCTTCAGAAGTCCTATCCTAAAATCGTGTTTGTTACTAAACCAAGTCGACAAAAATGAATTTGCTCTGTGATTCCTGAGACATATTAAAGAAATGAAAGTAAGTCTGACCATCCTGCATCTCTCCTATCTGGGCTACCAACAGTTAAGATGAAGAGAAATGAACAATTAGTTGTTTAAAAAATGTTTCAAAATGTAGTCGTTACACAAAATCATTTGTTTGATTATTTCTTAAGATTGTGTTGCTATCCTTTTTACTGGTCTCTCCATATGGACTAAACTAATGTCAAACTTTGGCTTTCTCTACTTGCAGGTACTTCTAATAATTTTACTTTACACCTAATTGCATGTGGGACCCCTGCCTACTATAGTAGAATGTTCCAGAAAGAGTTTTGCTAAGTGTTGGTAATGGTAAATTTTAAAGATTTTCCAGCTATACAAAGTCTTCATTACTTTTCTAGAAGTAGGTCAACTACTAAGGTAAAACTAAGTCTGCCCTTCTTGCTACTCATCCTTACACTTATGATCTATTACCTATAGAACTAAAATTATCTATAAGATAGTAGAGAAAACAGTAAGGAAAGCAAAGGATAAAGAACAAAACAAGACAGAGAAGCAATAGAGAGATAGAACATGAGCTTACAATTCCTGATACATCCCTGAAGAGTATCAGCCTCCCTAGGCAACACTGTCTTTCACCATTTCCTGATAATATTTCTGCCTGTTACCCCATTATTTGGCAGAGATTTTCACTTGTGTTATGAATAGAAGAAGCAATCTTTTCCCTGTTCAGTGTTAGGCTGTGTTTGTAACATCCAACTAAAGGCCACTTTCATATTGCTTAATACTAAGGAAAAAGCAGAACAGAAAAATACAAGAACAACAGAAAAAAAGGAAAAAATTAGTGATAAAAATGATGTCAAGTGAAATAGGGGAATATCCTTTTCAGATGTAAACCAGAGACTGATTATATGTAGCAAGGATGAGATGTCAGTGCATCTAAGCGAAAGAAGGAAAAATGCTACCATCTCAACTGTTGTTGCCTTCAAAGTCTGATTTTCACACAGTTCAGAAAACATATAAATTCTTATATTTTTTTATAAGAAAAATAGTGAAGTCATTGGTCCACTGAAATTCAAAGGGAGGTCTGCCATATAATTACAAGCCAGGGATATAAGTTCACCCAGTCTATTGAGTACTTACCTTTATAGTTTGATTTCAAAGTTTATCTCCTGTGTCTCTTCTATGAAGAGAAATTTCTTGGGCTGTTACTTGAGCTGTGGTCTTGAGTTAATGAGGATGTTTTAAGAGGCAGGGGAAAGTGTGAGATTGTAAGTATAAAAAGATGTAGAAAGGATAACACCAGACAGATGAACATATTGACTGTATATTAAAGTAAAAGAATGCATACACTTTAATGCAACATGGCAAACTTTGTCTGCATTTTTGGGAGGTAAACGTAGATCAGCTAATGAAAAAAGTGTTTTTCTTTTCTATTCAGAGGAAAAAAGAATAACAATATAGCCCTGTAAAGTCAGCAAACTCTGTATTGGCACTGCTTGACATACTCAAATAAAAATTACATTGTTTCTTATAATGGCAGAAAGAAAAAAGTGGAATATTGCTATAAGAGAAATGTGCATATTTCTTTCTAGATAATTTAAATATCATATTAATTACTACAAAACCACAAGTCTGATGAGAAGTGCCTGCAATAATTTTTTTTTAAGTTGGCTATCTCAAAATCTCATAAAACTAGTCCTAGATTCTTTTTAAAAAATATTACTCTAAATTTGGATTCTCTTGGTCATTGTCTATCTTCAGAGCCAACCCTATACTTTAATAAAATGTAATGAAATTCTTAACAAGATAAACATAACTCAATCTCAGTGAGAACGCCAAAGTGATTCCTTAATATGAGAAATCCTCCTTTTACATATTTTTGTAATAATGTGCTGAATCACAGTTAATTATGACCACAAAAATTATTGCTTAATTATTGTTTAATTTCAACAGCTGCACATAGGGAGTTTTGGAGTTGAACTGACTACAGAAATAGTACAGGGATGGAACTGGGTACATGACTGAGAAACATCTCAAAGCTCACCTTGCTCACTCTTAGAAGCTGTGTGTATACCAGGATGGTGATACCTCTATTGTGGAGCACTTGAACTGATTGAATTCTTATGGTAGAGGTAAAGAACCCTCTGGGCAGATTCCAATGCCCTGCTTTATTCCCCAAAGATATATAAAATATCCAGTATCTGCCTTTCCATCGCTGGGTTAATGTTGTGCATATCCCTGACCCCCAGGTGCTAAGTCCCAGGTAGGCACCAAATAGTCTGAGGATGATTTATGTTTGCCTAATTTTAGATTCCAGCTGTGGAAGCCTCTGCTTGCACACTCCTTGTGACTTGACTTGGAGATTCCAATGTGTTTTTTGCCTAAGTCAGCAGTTGCTGTGAGAATACAGTTAGCAAATCATGCAATCTGAAAACAAATTTTAAACTGCAGATACAACAGAGCAGTTAAATGCCATTGTTTAAAATTCTGAAGTGCCTTTATAAGTGAAATTTGAATGTAAAAATGAGTTTATAAGTGAATGTACTCTTCATGTATATGAAACAAAATAAAATCAAACTAGGAACTATTTGTATTAATTCAAGAAGTATGCTGTTGCTAAACTTATTTTTAATTCTTTATGAGTGACCTGTAAAAGTTCTGTCTGCCCTTAAAACTCAGAAAAGTTAAACATTATTTATCCATGCCCAGGAGTCCTCTCAGGAGGATCAGAAAACAGGGCTGGAAACAATGCTAGTGCAGCATAGGTACAAGGTCTATCCAGGAACCAAACAAACCAGGAGAGCAAAAGACAGGTCTATGCTCAGGGACTACAAGCTAATTCAGGGCAGAACAAGGTGTCCAGATATCAGTTTGAACAAAAACTTTGTGCCCATGGGCAGAGGGGTGGGTGAAGGTCCAAGTGCAGCTGCTTAGTGTAGGTAAAGCCTATGAATGCACTCAGGACACTAACAGGGTAAATCCAAAGTAATCCCATTCACTTCAAGGCATAATAAATGGAATTTACATTAATCAGTATCTCTCAGTCAAGCTTTCAACCCCCCTATGAGCTAAGAAATGGTTTACAAAAATAATGAGTCCCCCAATAAATATCAATGTTGGTCCTTATTGAGTGAAATAAGTCTTATAGATGTACTCTAAACATTAAACCACCCACTGGATGTATAAAACAGATTAAATAATCAAATTATGTTAATAATAAAACTACTGAAACATATAAATTTGTAATATTGTGAAGCCATGTTACTCCCATAATTCCCTATTTCATAAAAATCTTGACATGTACCAGATACTTTCATTGATTCCTGTTTCAAATTAAAATACACAAAAATATAATTAATGTTACATTTAAAGGCCACATTTACACACCTTTGAAGGGGTCTAAATGTATAGATTGATGCTGAATGTGATTTACAAAGGCAAGGAAAATTCATTAAGCAATGCTTTTAGAAGTCAATGAGTTAAGTACTTAATACAGTGTGTTCTTTTAAAAACTTATCTATATTTTGCTCACCTTAGCTATTAGATCAGTCCCTTCAATTTTAAACTGTGTTATGTAATTCAAAACCTTGTAATTCTGTGAATACTCTGTTACCTCTGTAACACACTTCTGACAATATTTTTTGTTGTTTCCTTTCAGTGCTTACTCTTCCTTTTTCTTTCATAGAACATTTTTTTACCCAAGATTTGTTCTCTGTCACTAGTGGAAGACATAAGAGTCTGAAATGCTGGCTCATTTCAGAAATTTAACTAAGCATTGAAGCTAAAATAAAACATGGTTGAGAGTGATGGAGACTATTACACATACTTCAGGGTTGAAATGACATTTATCCACTCAGTCTGTAAGGTTTGGGCCATAGGTGGCCATGCTATGCTTGCTTGCTTGGACCCACTGCTAGGTAGATTTCGAACTTCTGTTCCAACAGACTTTACTCAGTCTCTAATGTGATAAGAGGAGTTTTCTATCTTCTGATATAATTTATATTTTATAATCCCCAACACATATTTTGTAAAAAGTCACTCATGGGATATTTTCCTATCAGTATATTATCTGGTTCAGAGTCACTTCTCTGTGTTCCATATGTTTTTCAAAATGTTTTTAGGATAATTTATACGTTTGCAAACAAATAAGTCCACTAGAGGGCAATGCCATTGCTAATCCATCTGAAATGACAGCATTCCACTTGATTAAAATATTTAGGTGAATAAGGAAAGGCACAGAAAATCATGTAAGTGGCAGGGTATATGTAATGACTCCAGGCTGGGAACACATGTACTGCTTCTTTGATTCTCCCATTCAAGGCACAGAAACTAAAACCTGGATAAACATCTCTATGTGCTGATTCTCTGTTCCCTGAGAAGAAAAGAGAATATCAAAAGGACAATCCTGTAAGTAAAGGTCTTCAGGAAGTATAATTTAACCTGAGATCTTGCCCTTCAGTCTTTAGCTTGAACAGTAACCACATTTTCTACTGGGTAAAATGTCGTTTACTTACACAAAGAAGTTGGGAAACTACAATGATTGTCAAACCATGACCAATTTCAGCCTTATTTAGAAACCCCTTTCCTGACCTTCAAAGTACCAATCAGAAAGACTTCCCAGAATCTTTACAAAGCTGTCCTTTAAGCATATATACCAACCCTTAATGTATGAGAAGGAAAAAATGAGTACAGAATGGTAGAAGAAACAGAGTAGTAGTAAGTTGCTTTCTAAAATGTTTTCACTGGAAGGAATGGTGGGAAGGATATTCCTGAAGGGGGGAGGCTGAGACCATATTAGGCTACACCCACTCATTTTCCCCACCTCATTCCTTAGATCTTTGCCTCTATTGTGTATGTTTCACATCCAGAGAAATTATTACCATTTTTTACAGTAAGTGAAAGCATCATTTTAATTCATTTACAAAGGAAATAGCTGAAATCTGTTTTGCTTCACTTTTCTCATATAAATCTTTGTAATACAGAAAGTATATTAAAATTATTAATACAGTGCAATTTCAGATTTGTACTGGATGAATTATGAGATTCAAACATATTACAAGGATATTTATAACAGTCTGCTTATTTGTCTTGCTAAAAAAGTCTAATGCAAAACTGTCCATATTGATACTATAACCACTTTGGAAGAATCACAAATACCTTTAAATCATCTGCAAAATACAGTAAAACACACAGATTTCATTAGCAAACTACCTCATTTATATAATGAATTCATAACTCGATTATGTAAATAAGATAGGGCAAAAGGGTGGAGAAACATCAGTAAATTAACTTTTGAGTATGTGTAAATTAAGTGTAGAAATTAATTATTACTGCAGTGTGAATACTTTGCAATAAGTTCATTCATAGGGTCAATATCTAGAGTATTCATGAACAGAAAATTTGAACACATTTCAAACAGAGTGTTGGGGCAATCTTAGGCTTCTATATTACATATAACATATAATAATAATGATAATAATAATAATAATGATAATAATATAGCATAACACCATACAGTAATATCCTGTATTCTTCTCACTACTGCTTAGCTGAACTCTGTGAAGGTGCACTACTAATAAAGTTCAGCATAAGTGAGATTAAAACTGAGTGAAAAATAGAAAAAATTGTTTCCACTGAACTTTTATTGAAAGACTAAATTTTTAACAAAGCAAGTACTGAATTAATTAGAAAACCCAGAAACCCTTTGATGGTATCCAGTAGTTATTAGAGTGCAATGGCTAAAAAAAGGTTTTAAACAATCTGTTGGTGTTCTTCACACAGATCTCACTATTTTGCTGCTTATCACCATGAAATAGGCTTCTGTGCTTTCACTCATACATGTAGCACACAGCTTTCTATTTTCATTCCAAAAAAATAATTCCTTTCCTTAGGTTTTGTCACCATAAGAAGTCATACGTTGCCTGGTCTCTTCACAACTATGAAAGGGAAGCAGCATCTGAGGTCTTTGCAAACAAATCCTGGTGCACTCATCAAGAGTTAGTGAGCTCCAGAGAGCTTTTTAATTCCCTGTTGTCTAATAAATGCAAAACATTAAAAAAGAGATAAGCAAAATGAATCATCTTCATGTCTTAATGAGTACTTTGAAGACACTCAAGACTCAAGAACTCTGGCACCTCTGTTGTGGGTTTAATTCCATACAGAACTTTTCATAACAAAATACTGCTAGCCTGTTTGAAAGGAGTTGAGTCCTGTTTAACAGAGAAAATCAGGATGAAGTCTGGGTAGTTTATAAAGGTTATACATAGTTTTGCCTTTTAACAGAGAAAATCAGGACGAAGTCTGGGTAGTTTATAAAGGTTATACATAATTTTGCTTAAGTGCTATTACATTTGATATTTTCCTCTCCATAGTGTTCTTTGCACCAAAAAAAAAAAAGCTATTACATGTGAATACTGGGAACAGCAGCTGAGGGAAGTTGAAGAAAGATTACCCAGTGGTTGTGGCATTAGGCAGGTCTCTCAGGCCGTCCAGGCAGGAGAATATGGGTAGGAAATAAGTATGAAGGAAATATGCCATTACCAAACCAGCACATGTTAGAATATTCTTCTGAAAAAATAACAGCATGCAACCATTAGGAAGCAACAGTTCAGCTAATCTATGTTCAGTTATAAAACTAAATCGTCAGATTTATTTGAACAAATAAAGTTGCTATAAAGGTCTTTCTTTAAAATTCATCTCAATATTAAAAAAAAGTTTTAATGATATCTCTAGTTACTATATACACATACACTTACATGCAAGGTCTGAAATGGATTAAGGAAATAATAAACACTCATATGAAATTATAGGCAAATCAGTTTAAATGGAAATATGTACCAGATGCCAAAGGAGATGCTGGTAAAATGCCTGGGATATGACGTCAAAGATGATGAGTAAATAGGGTTTAGTAGTAGCATTGAATTAATCCTGAAGATAAAGTAGCATTGATATGTGCTCCAGGAGGAATTTACACAGGAAACTGTAAACTAAAAGGTCATAACTGTTGCACTAAATAGATGGAGAAATATATTCTGCTTGAGCCTTCTCTATGGCACAGCATGGGTACCCATCATGCTAGGGCTGCTGAATTCCGTATGCCTTGTGATAGGTACCTCAAAGCAAGGGAAATGAATAGGAAAACATCTTTTCTTTTTGCTAGGGTAAATGTTTAGGTAAATCCGAATGTACAGTTTTGGGAAAAGAGTTTTCCCAACATAGACAGTCCTGGTCCTATGAGATCATGATGTCTGCATCTATTCTGATCAATTTTCTCTAGAAAATATGTATGCAAGAATGAAGCTGTACGTCTTAATATTGAAACTCAGCTAGAAAGCATAGAAGATTTTTTATCTTCAGAATGTCCAAGTAAAGTTTTGATGCAATCATCTTGCCAGAAAGCCACTTACTGTACACAGTGCATTGAGCACAGTTGCCAGGACATCAGCTCCAGCTGCCACTGTCCAGCCCCACTGAGATTCTCCCACCCTGCCTACACCCCAGGACCCCATGTCAGCTCGCCCCCAGGACCCCATGTCAATTCTCCTGACCACATTACCCTCATTTACCCTCCTCATACATGAACCTGACCTATCCACCTGTACTGAAGTCAGATGTACCTGGCCAACATGACCTTGTCTGGTTGTCCAAACTCTGGGTTGAACTTTCCTTCAGTCCTGCACTGCATCCTCACTGGGACAGTGGCTCCTCCTTCATTGGCTCCGCTCAGACTTGGAGCAGCTGGTCCTGCTGGCTTCCTGGCAAACAGCTCCTGAGCAAACTTCTACTAATAATGACTGTAAATCATTGAGGGTTTAACTGATAATCTTGAAATGATAAATTCTGCATCCAATTCAAACACATGTTGTTCTCTTTGTGTGTTTAAAAGTAAAGTCTAGTGCATTACTCTGTAGATCCAGATACAGCACAGTTAGAATAAACCTCATACGTTACTGCACTCAAAGCTTTTTTGTGTTACTGTGTCTTCACAAATTAAAAAATACCTCCATATAAGAATATCATTTAATGTGTGAAGCCTTACCTCCCAAGAACAAGTCCTGAAAGTAAAGCTACAATATCCTGCAGAATTTTTATAAGAAGGTGTCATACCAACAACAAACATCAATAATCGCTCTCATGCAAGTATAAGCAGCATCTATGGACACCTCGGTAGCTGGGTAAACTTTCAAAACATTAATAGGCCCTGTTCTTTGCATAAGAGAGAGGTTCCTCCTAAATGATGCAGTCTTTAAGTTAACATGCTGAACCACTTCTGCAGTAATCTTTCTATGGAGATTATACAAGAAGCCAAAGAATAGACGTAATTATAGGTATAGCTATAATAAGGTATACTTAGAAAAAATTGATTTTTTTTTTTTTTTTTTTTTCTGAAGATGAGTCCAAATTTATAGGCTTTCTCTATCTAGTATGTGATTTTCTGGAAGTCTGAACTTGTGCTATTATGATGCCAGAGGTGGTTAGATCATTAAATAATGTATTTCTTAAAAATCAGAACTGAAATCCAGTGAATCATAGACAGGATGGTTGTGATCCAGATATGTGCTTAAAGCACAATCTTTGCTGATTTTCTTTGTCTGAACAGTAATACATAAGTGTTCCCAAGTATCTAGCCTAGCTAGTAGAAATAACTTATAGTGAAGATGTACAAGGAAGTATATCAGTATAAACTAAGTTATTCTATTTAAGAATTTTTTTGGTTTGTTTTGTTTCAGTGCCTTCATTTTTTCCATATCATTTACTAATTAGTTTCTCTCAGCAAATTAAGGCAAGAAATGCCAATTAAATAGCTAATTCTCCCCTAAGAATTAATCTTCAGGAAGCCATCTCTATGATGAGATGACTCAAAAAAGAAAAAGAAAAAAGGAAAGAAAAAAATTAAAAGAGAATGTTTCAGGAATTCTCAGTGACTGGTAATGAATGCTTCTCAAAAATGGTATGATTTCTTGCTGACATAATCATTAAAATTTCCTTATGACTTTGCCATTTCCAGCATCTTTTGTCTAAGGCACAAGGTACTGGATAAATTAGAGAAGAAACATTGGGTGAAATCCTTAACCTGTGGAGATAATAGAAGAACTCCAAAATGTGATTTTCTCTGTCCAGGTCTCACATAGCACTGTTTTTTCTTGTACAGCCCTCTGAAGTTTTTTAAAGCCAGCTATAAAGACAACCTGGATTCACAGGTGTGCCTTGCTCTGAAAATGTATAAGAACCAGTGTGGCTTTACTGTGATTTTAATTGTTTGGCATGGTAACAAACCTAATCTCAATAGGGAAAAAAATTCAATTTTTTTAAAGGCTGTTATTTCATGTCTTAATGACATTAGAAGCTATGAAAGGAATATTCTCTGTCAAATTCTTAATTCGGTCTTCTAGTATAACTTGTTTGGTAATTCTTACAATTTAAGAAAATATGTAGAAAGATCCTCTGAAAAGGCAATAAAGCAAATTTTACCAACAGCAAAATGCTGCTTACTCTTTACTGACTCAAGCTACCAACTATTTCTGTATTAAAATACGATTTTGTCTCTGGATTATATAGTGAATATAAAAATGAACATACAATGGTGACATTCAGTTGTTAACTGACAGATACCTCCACACATATACAGTTTATAATTTCAGCAGTCTAATCAAAGATTCAGGCTGGTCTGTGGTGATTTAAATTAGATTATATCACTGCAGTCTGTGAAAGACTCTCTGTATTGTGCAACACTATGGAGTGATGGAGGAACGTGATATATTTACTCTAAAGGCAAAACCACACAAGACCACTTTTCTCAGCTTAATATCAAGATGCTTGAAGTCTGAAACAATTTTAAATTCTCCTGCCAAAAAGTGAGGTCTATTCCATAATTTCACTCTTAGGTGATAGGACAGTGATAGGACAAGGGATAATGGGTGTAAATTGGAGCATAGGAGGTTCAAGTTGAATATCCGGAAAAATTTTTTTACTGTAAGGGTGACGGAGCCCTGGAACAGGCTGCCCAGGGGGGTTGTGGAGTCTCCTTCACTGGAGACATTCAAAACCCGCCTGGACACGTTCCTAGGCGATGTACTCTAGGGGGCCCTGCTCTGGCAGGGGGGGTTGGACTAGATGATCTTTCGAGGTCCCTTCCAACCTCTAGGATTCTATGATTCTATGATTCTATATAATTCCTGAAATCAGAATAAGAAAATGGATGAGCAAAAGAACAAAAATGATCACTACTTTTCTTTCTTAAGCGCTTCTGCTATTAGTACTTGAAGGAAAGGCATGAATGGTAGCTGATTTTCTTTTTTTTTTTTAATAAACTTAAAGTCTTTTTCGATCATGTGTTGAGTTATGCAAGCCTTGGGTCCACTAGAGAATAACATTATTAGCCTAAATTTCTTGTATAGCAATATCAGAGTGATACCAACATTAATATTTTATATCAATATAAAATTAATATAAAATAATTTATAATTATAAATATGAATTAATTAACTAATTAATTAATTTTAATAGTTAATATTTACATTCTGACCAAGCTACTCTGACTTAGAGCCACTGGCTGCATCCTTTTGGGTTACAAGTGGCTTCAGTGATTTCTCTTGAAAAGTATTTTGAGTGTTCATGTTAGAAAAAATGCTCATATCACCTTAAATACAGATTTCTTTTAAAGGTGGGAAGTAGCTGTGTCATACTAGTGAAACTGAACTAATTTTAATATTCCTTTTATATTTTCGCTAAGTTTATTATGAACAACGTAAGATGTAAGGCAGGTTTTGGATTTGTTTCTCTCCCTTTTCTGTTCAGAGGACTAAGTTAAAATAACAATAAGAAGGAAAAGGCCTCAGAGCAACCACACCTGAATTCACCTCCTAATGAATCTGTTGTTTCTCCACAGGCTGAAACTTATCAGCTCAGTTTAACAGGTGGAAGACACTGAAGTCTAAAATGCTTTTGTAAGTCATTCTGTACCGATGACTTCACATCTCTTTTTGGCTTCCTTTTTCTATTCTTTCTTTCAAAGTTTTAATTTAATAAAATCTTGTTTTATACACTGTTTTTTGCATTCAAGTACACTGAAGTGTTTTACAAGATAATGAGACATAAGCTGTTCTTTTCAATGGATGTGTAAAAAAA
Organism: Heliangelus exortis; assembly: GCF_036169615.1. Lineage (NCBI taxonomy): Eukaryota > Metazoa > Chordata > Aves > Apodiformes > Trochilidae > Heliangelus > Heliangelus exortis. Next base: position 125,332,844 of record NC_092423.1, read on the forward strand.
AGAGTATAATGCATCTGTTCAAAGCAGCAGGATGAACTACACAGCCTCATCTAGGTGACATTTGTAGTGACCTCATGTGGAACTTTCCAAAATAATAATTGTAGGCAGAGCATTTAGAAGGGGAGGACAACCTGAGCGAGCAGCCCAAACGTTCCCTCCCAAGGGAAGGGGTATAACCCAAGTACCAGTGGAACTTCCCTTGCTCCCAGAGCAGCAGAAGATTGGCCAAGCTATCTTCTGAAGTCCATATTAAAGGGAAGAATGGGGAAAATGCAGCCAAAGCACCAGGACATATATCTTTTTCCTCCTCTCCAGTCACTTATTTGCCCTATAGAATATAAAGGGAAATAAATATCCAGCTGTATGCAAAGTAATGTGCTTTGAGTATGATTGTAGACACTAATGCCTACATCACAAGAGAAATAAATATATTTTAAGCTGTCACATATAAGATTCTTATATACCAGTATCAGTTAATTGCCCTTGCCCATATTTCTGAAAGCTTCTACAAAGCATTTTTATTTACCAGGTACAAAAAGCCTTTAAACAGTTCAGCTTAGCCTAATAACTTAAAGCAGCACTACCAAAACTTTCAAATGTAGTGGATGCATGACTCACACTCCCCAAACTCATCTTTTATCCGAGGAGTGGTTTCTAAATTAGGCTCCCAAATTACTTCTTCAAAACAATCATGTTGTCATCCTTCCTGTTACTGCTCTGTTGTGGCCATAAGATGTTACTCAACTTCTCTTTGCAAGCATCATTTAAGGTAAAACACATCTCTGAGAATAGACGTTTAAAGAAAAGCACCTTAAATTGGCAACAACACAGAAGCAAACAGGAATAGAAGGTACCTGATTTTCATACTGAAAGACAAGTGCGCTGTCTGGTTCATAGTTAAGCATACTGATAAAAATGTTAATTTGCTACCAGAGTAGCATTAAACTTAAAAGGGTAGCAGTTATGGCAGGAATGTACTTTGAATGAAGAAATAAGACAGCAGGTCATTTACAGCTAAGATTCTTGCTGCACTTCATGTAAATAAATTAATAAAGAACTTTCCGAAGAAAAAATCAATTTTTCTTTAGAAATCTAATGTGGTTTTGTCTATGCACCGAGTTAATGTAACTACAGAAAGTAGTGTTATATTGGTCACATTGGCATGGAGTTGTATTGTCAGATCCAGAGTTAAGAAGGGTGTTTGGTGCACAAAGAAGTACTTTGGAAGACAGAAAAGTGGCACAATTAAGAGTCAACTTCTACCATATTCTGAATTCCCATAAGTTAAAATTTGCATTGGCAATAGTCTAAAAGCAGTATGCAAACCAATACAGGAAAATGAAACGGGAAGATATAGCTAAAACAGCAAGAATACAATTGTTTTAGTTTTTTTTCCCTCCACTGTATTGTTGAGGGAAAAGGACAAATCTGTTAGCAGGAATAATAGCAGAAGAGTAAAACATGTGTTCACATCCAGAGTAAGACAGAAGAAAAAACATGATTTTTACTCAAAATCAAGATGCAATATGAGCACAAGATACTTACAGATTTGAGTATTCTGCGATCTGCTTATAATTGAAAAAAGGTCACATATGTAGAGTTTAAGAGCGACTGTGGAATAATAACTATCATCTAAGAAAAAAAACCAAACTAACAACTCCAAGTAAAAAGAAAATAGTCCCTGTTAGAGTAAGCTGAAGAGGATATATATGCCTAGATGCATCTTGTGAGACAGAATTGTAGCACAGAATAGAAAGTCTGCAAAGACATATTATTACATCCAAAACTATCACAGAATGAATAATTAAAAAAAATCTTTAAATAACCAGATGATTAATACTAACCCAAACCACTTCAGACAGCACTGAAAGAAGTATAGTTATGAACAACATAGGAATGCTGTCCAGTTTCTGCAAAGAAATAATACTTGCTTTTTGTGATATAAAAATGAATTCTGTCATACTGAGCCCTATGAACCATTCAATATAACAATTTTCTGCTGTGTATCACCACAAATGAAGGTGATACTGAGCTGTATCAAATTTATTGCCAACACATTCATTTATGAGGAAAAAAAACAACAGCATGGAATTAGCAGTTCCTCTGAAGACACTAGAATAGTAGACAGAATGCAAATAAACTAAATATTCAGTGTGGTGAGTCAAGTCTTCATGTCTTGACTGACAGTGGTCTCCAGCTTTGCCTTAAACATTCAGAAAAATAAATGAACCCCAGAGTAGTGAAAAGGAAGTTACTCCAGCAACTTATACAGGTGGTTAATTACCATAACTACCTTACTTTCAGAATACCAGGAACTCTAGAGAAGGCTTGAACATAAAGATCTGACAGAGAGATAGAGAGCAAGGGGCAGCATTTGAAGAAAGAAATCAAACCATAAGAGGGTCACTAATCCTGGAGAACCTTAGTTCTTCAGAAGCTAGAAGAGAAATACACTATTTTAGAATGATGTTAGAGACACCACTGAGAGAAAACAGCATCACTAGTAAGTTCTCAGGAACTATAAAAGAGGGAATACTTAAAGACACGATTCTTATAATTGCTTTTTGTAGTGGATCTGTTATTGGTGTTATAAAGTTCCATAAAGAAGCTGCAATGAAGATAAAATGCAATTATCTTGATATTAAATCTCTTGAGTCTGGAAGGCATAACATTATGTTGTTTAAAAATAGGTCTACTGTTGTATTTGGCATGGATGGCAAGGTACTGGTACAGGGGCAACTGCTGTGACTGATATGTGAAGAGTCCATGAACTGACCCTGACACCAATGTGAGTGCTTTATTATGCACCAAGGCCACAGCCAGGCAGAGGAGCACGATGCCATGGCTCTGCTGTGTTTAAGAAAAAGCAGCAGAAACTCTGGAGGGAAAAAGTTGAAGGAGATGTTGGGGACTTGAACTCTTGGAAGGAAGCGCTCTGGAGCAGGCGATGTTCAATCCTGAAAGACTTCAGCCCACAAATAAGCCACACCAGGACATGGATATCCCTGAGGCACTGTAGCCATGGAACACTGCTGTGTTGGAACAGGGACATCTCTGGGGGACCAGTGGCAATTTAAAAAAAGTAAGAAGCAAAAGAAGCAAGGAGAAGCAGAAATAAAACATTAGACAGCATCTCTCAACTTCTTGTACTTCTCACTGTATCAACAGAGGAATTGGGATGGACTGGGTATAACCCACTGTCAAAATAAGTTAAGAAAACACTAAGAAGGCAAAAGAGGATGAAAGGTGTTTCCTAAGTGTTTAATTGTTTATATGCTTTTTTTTTTTTTTTTTTTTTTTTTTTTTTTTACCTGAATCAGTAAGAAAAGTGTTGTTTCAGTTGTTAATAAAGTAAATTAAACTATACTGTCCAGTTTGCCCACAGCAGGCATTGATTACAAAAACTTCAATACAGAGAGATGTATTGATCCTGGAGAGAGTCCAGAAAAAGACCACTAAGTTTACTGAGAGATTGGAGCATCTCCCACATGAGGGAAGTCTGAGGGTCCTTAAACACTTCTACCTGGAGAACAGAAAGGTCAGGGGAGATCTTAGAAATGTGTACACATGTCTGAATAATGTAAAAAAATAAAAAGATGGAGGCTGGCTCTTTTCAGTGGTGCCTAGTACAGGAAAAGGGGGGATGATGCCAAGATGAAACACAGGAGGTCTTGTCTGAATATAAGTAAATACTTTTTCACAGTGAGGGTGACCGAGGAGAGGTGCAGGTCCCCCTGAGAGGCTGTGGAGTCTTTATCCTTGGAGATATTCAAAATACATCTGGACATGGTCCTGGGCAACCAGCTCTACCTGGCCCTGCATGGGCTGGGAAGATCTGACCATGACCTCCAGAGGTCACTACCAACCTCTGCCAGTCTGTGATTCTGTGACTGGGGAGGTTGGAGAGAGGAGGGGAACAGCCTCTTCTCCTTAGTAAACTGTGAAAGGACCAGAGGGAATGGATGGAAGCTGTGCCAGGAAAGGTTTAGGCTGGATGTTAGGAAACATTTTTTCACTGAGTGGGTTGTCAGGCATTGGAATGGCCTGACCAGGACAGTGGTGGAGTCACAATCCCTGGAGGCATTTAATTTTTTTTTTTTCCTAAAAAACTGAAAAGAAAAAAAAAAAAAAAAAAAAAAAAAAAAAAAAAAAAAAAAAAGAGGTGTTTGGACCTGGTCCTTAAGAACATGGTTTAGTAGTTAGATTATGATGCTCATCAAAGGTTGGACTGAGTGATCTTGGAGGTCTCTTCCAACCTAAACATTCAGTGATTCTATGTGATTCTGTGAAATAGACCCAACTGTTCCATTAGCAACTCAAGTGATTTGTCAAAACCAGTATGAAAATGAGCTAGGGGCCAACTTGGAAAATATAAAAATTAATTTTTTATCTGGAAAACAAGGTTTGTTCTCAAAGACTCATTCACCTTACAGCAGCCCTGTTTGACATCTACAGATCCTTCTGCACAATGGTAGTTAGCAGTAGGTGTTATCTTTGATGATTAAAGATTTTGGGGTATGCAAATTTCCAGTTACAGTGAATTAACCAAACTTTCATATCAAGTGATCAAAAAAAGTAATTTTGAGTGGGAAGAGAAACAGCAGCAAGATTTTGACCAGATCACTCTAGACGAGCCCATACAATGACATGAGTACTGATACAGAAAGAAAGTGATTTAATTTTTTACTTATATACCAGGGCATAAAAGAACAGCAGTTTGTGGCAACTAGAGCAGGATCTTGTGACAATGAGCCCCTCAAGAGATAAAAGGCTGTTGGGATGTTGGGATTCTGGGGCTGGAGCTACAAAAGAGCCAAAAATAACTACTACTAAGATGGAGATGAGGACATTCTGCATGCCACTTAAGTGTTAGGCACAGAGCAGACACTGTGGTTGTAACCTAGACTAGCTGTCCTGAATTTTTTGTTCAAGAATTCAAAACCCACTGGTGGATGAGCAAACAGTGCTACGTGGCAATAATTTTTGCTGGCCTTTAACCAGTAGGAATGTACTGGTTCAAGATTCAGACTAGGATTAATTGAGATTATTAGTCCATAGACAGTAAATCAATAATGTGAGGAAAAAAAATTCCTTAAACTGTTGAAGCCCCAGCATTTGATGAATTATGTGCTGAAAGTAAACAATGGAGTTTGTTTACAGATGGATCCTGTAAAATTACAGCAGGGATCAGGAAGTGGTGAGCTACTACTTGGAATCCCTCCATGGGAGAAGCTGCCACCTGTGAGGGTACTGGAGGCTCCAGTCAGTTTGCAGAAGTAATGGTCTTGAAAATAGCTTTGGAGCATGTTCAGGAGCATCACTGCCTCATTATATGTACATACAGAGTCCTAGATGGTATCTAGTGCAGTGTAGAATTGTCTCAAAAACTGGAACCATGTTAACTGGCAGCATTGAGCACCTGGGAAGAGGGGAGGAAAGCATTAATGTTTAGTTGTGTATGTTTTCCTGTTTTTTTTCTCTTTACCAGAATCAGTAATCAAAAGCTTGTGTTAATTGCCAAAAACATCACAGTATAATTGGAACTGGGAGGTACCTCAAGAGATCACCTAGTCCAATTCCCCTGCTAAAGCAGGATTGCCTAGAACACATTACCCAGGACTGCATCCAGTCAGCTTTTGAATATATCCAGAGGAGACGCCTCAGCCTCCCTGGGCAGCTTGTTCCAGTGATTTGTCTCCCTCACAGTAAAGAGGTTTTTCTTCATGTTTAGATGGAACTCTGTGTTCTAGCTTGTGTCCACAGCCCCTTGTCCTGTCACTAGGCATTACTGAAGAGAGTCTGGCTCCATCCTTCTTATACTCACTCTTTATATATTTACAGACATTTACGTGGTCTTCTACCAGTCTTCACTCCAGGCTAAACAGTCCCAGCTCTCTCAACCTTTATTCATGAGAGATGCTCCAGTCCCCCAGTCATCTTTGTTGCCTTTCACTGGACTCTCACCAGTAGTTTCCTGTCTCTCCTGAACTGGAGAGACCAGAATTGGACACAGTATTCCAGGTGTGGCCCCACAAGGACAGAACAGAGGGGGAGGATGACCTCCCTTGACCTACTCTTCCTAATACACCTCGGGATAACATTCACCTTCTTGGCCACAAGGGCAAATTGCTGAGTCATGGTTAACCTATTGTCTACCATGATAAACTTGTTGTCTCCTTCTCCTCAGGGCTGCTTTCCAGCATGTGAACCTCTAACCTGATGCGTAGGATTTTTCCTCCCCAGGTGCAGGACTTCACATTGGCCCTTGTTGAACCTCATTAGGTTCTTCTCTGCCCAACTCTACAGTCTGTCCATGTCACATCAGATGGCAACACAGACCTCTGTTGTGTCAGGCACTCCTCCCAGCTTTGTAAACTTGCTGAGGATACACTCTTTCCCCATGTCTATGTCACTGATGGATGTGTTGAAAGAAAAGGACACCACTGGCCACAGGCCTCCAGCTGAGCCCTGAACCATTTTTTATGACCCTCTGAGCTCTTTCACACAGCCAGCTCTCAACCCAGCTCACTGTCCATCCACCCACACATCCTGAGTTTCTTGAGGATGTAATGGGTGACAATGTCAAAAACCTTGCATAAGTCAAGGTAGATAACATCCACTGCTCTGCCTTCATCTAACCAGCCAGTTATGACTTTATAGAACACTATCAGGTTGGTCAAGCATGATTTACCCTTAAACGTAAGTAAAATTTCTCCACTTGAAATTTTTTTGCCTCTGGCAACTGTTGGCAAGGTAGCACAAGCAAGAAGATTTTAAAAGGATTGCTCTTAAAAGCAAAATATTTATTCCATCAGCTTGCTACCATACCCTTACTTTGTGAAAGTACTAGAAAGGATATTGAATGGATAAACAGATCTTGAGGAGCAAATATAGCCAATTTCTGACTATGCAGGTGGCCCCTGTAGATTTAGAAGCAGACCTAGAAAATATGCATGTTTCACTCTGGACATAAGTAGACTAATGTATGGATATGCAAAATTATCTGCCATATGTTTAAACAGAAAAGAGTGCAAACAATAGAGAAGACATATTCTGTCACCAAATTCTCAGTTAGACCTAGAAAGCATCAAATCAGGATTTGGGAAATATATGGATTACAGAAAGGTAATCTCCAAATGTCTGAGTGTCTCTATCTGGAGGGCAAAAAATGTGATGAGGGAAGATAGATTTTACAAGCTCTGACCTATCTGACATTGACTCAGGAAATGAGCAACACATTGCAGGAGAATTCAAGTGGTTCAGTGGCATCTGGGAATCTGAAAACATAATGGATAGCAGTAGGCATGCATAATCCCCCTGGAAAGACATCCAAGAAACTGGTGGCAAGGGCAAACAAATGGAAACGGATCCTTACCTGCTACTGTTTGATCCAGCAAAACATCTTCCTAGGTAACAAAGCAAAGTCTGGTGAGATAGAAAAACATGTTTGTCCCCTGAAGTCATCTGGAGCTCACTAGAGAAATGACAGACCCTGTCCCAGTTATGACATTGCCAAGTGAAATGGACAGCTTTCCATAGCACTCAGTGACCTGAGGTGAGGGTGTCCAGCTGAGCAAGCTTGGGCCCAGCCATCAAATCACCACAGGAACAATGGCAATAGCCCATGTTCCTGTGGAAAACATTGCACAGAAGGAAAACAGAGTCTGAGAAGAGTGGAAAGAAAGCCATGGACAACTACATAGGACTGGCAGAGAGAGCAAATAAAGGACAGGAATAACGTCACCTAAAGTGACCTAGGATGTGACATTCTATAAGAAATTAGTTTGCCTAATACATCTCTGACAAGGATTACACGACCTGACAAGTCCTCTTTGGCACTACAAATATCTCCAAAATCTGACTTTTTAAGGCCAAAATATTTTTAGCATTTATGTTTAAAAGGAATTCTGAAAATATTTGTTCCAGTCCAGATTCAGAAATAATCATCAACTTTTATACTGAAACACAAAATTTGGATTTAGGCAATTATATGTCAAACCTGTTTCAAACTGATAGCAAGATCCTTCAGTTTTCCACTACATCGTATCTATGATCTTTTTTCATGTCTTAGATATTGTAATATATAGAATTTCTGAAAACAAAACAAATAGCTTAAAAACTATCAGATGTTTCCAAATGTGAGTTAAAAATACATTAATAAAGTGCAGATTCTTTAAGCAGTTAGTACAAAACAAAGGGATGAAAAACTGTTTTATTAAATATAGCATAAGTCACCATTACCACAATCTCAAATTTTCTTCTAAATTAATTTTTAGGTAGGGATTGTTGCATTTATCCTGTATAATTAATTCTTCAGACAGGATATAGAATATTCTTCAGTATATTGATAGAACTCTTTATCCTAAAAAGATTATCTATATTGTGGATTCTAACTTTAAACTCGATCTGGTTAGCCATGTGAATTTCTTACAGAATTACATCAATATCAAATTTTGCAAAGTTTGTCTTTGCAGTATCAGGGATGAACTTGCTAATTAAAAATACCTAGAGACTTCAGTTGATACTTAATTTGCATGGGGAGAATGGAAAGCAGGTTCTTAATTTTATCTCCACTGCACTAGGACTGGCAGAACTACAGGGTGGAAATTAACACTGGCAGGTAAAAATTTAATGGGAAACAATGATAATTGCATTTAGAAGGGCAACACCTTCTCTCACCTCCTCTCAGAAAGACTGTAAGAGAAGTAAATTCTGTGATTTTGTAATAATGTGGTGGTGTCCATTTCACAGTTTATCCATTTTTTTTCAAGTAGCCTTACTGAATAGAATGCTCTCACTTAAATAAAAATCATATTTGATCCCATGTAGACATGCAAGATAGATGAAAGAAGTGGTACCAAGTACTGCAGGAAGAGACCAAATATATATTTTACTGTGAAGTATATGACATGCTGGATGTGAAATATTAAACAACATTACAATGCTTTAAAATACAGTGATGGAGAATTATGGTACTTAAGCTTCAGACTAAGTATACCTTCCCTATCTGTGAAGTATCTATAGTAAAAGAGGTCACCCTTTTTGACATATGTAGGCATGGAATATGATATATGATTTTGTTTTGTTTTTAAAGTAAGCAGTGTTCTTGAACATGAATTCTCCCTCTTTTTGGTTATTTCATTTTAAAAATTATGCACCTGTTTTCAAAGTTCTCTGCATGTTTCTGAGTATTCATACCAAAGATAAATAGTTTCAGGGAACTATTCAGCTTTATGCTATTTTGTAATATATATGATATATTATATATAGTATTATATATCAGGGATTGAATTTTAATCTTAGTTGGCATTATAAACAATAATTTTTTTAATAGTTCACAAAGAGATGATCAAGTTTCAATATAATTTCCAGATTTTATATAGAATACCTAATCTTAAAGTGAGATAACCTCAAGAGATGGTTTACCAAATGCAGAAACTGAGGCTTATATAATAATTCAAAATAAGACAGTGAAAGCAGTTAACCACCGAGATATTTTTAAAAAAACTGTAGTAGATATTTTTGTCACACAAAATGGAAAACAATAACTTCCTAAAAGAAATGCTCTAATTAATAAATGAGCTAAAGGGCACATGATTAATTTCTATTCCTTTAACATATGGAAGATATAATTATAATGATACTTCTCACCTTTAGTACTTTTAAAAGAGCTCTTACCTAACAACATACCTCTGTCATCTCATCACAACAGGGATGAATATACTTCCATCCTAAAGGAAAAATTAAACATCTGTCAGTGCTGATTGCTTGCTGTGATATGAGACCATTTATGTGATACCAATCACTTCCAGTCTTCTTGTTTCTAGGACAACATTTGCCTAGTATTAAAAATTTTAAGTTCACATGTTCATATATATAATATGAATTGAAGAGAGATGAGTTAACAACTTTTCAGTCTGATTTTACCTCTACATTTTTATTGGAACGAGTTAGCCATTTCACTGTGTCATTACAGTGCTGATTTAAAGCCTTAAAAAGTAATACATAATCATCTCCCTGGGAAAAAAAAAAAAGTGAGGGTTGGAATACAGCTTATCTGCAAGGGAAATAGAGTGCTGGAAAGAAGGTAGGAAAATGTGGATAGTTTTTTTAAATGCAAATTTTAAAATGTTAAAAATAATTTTAATTGCCCCAGCATTGCGTGAACATTATTGGATTAGTCTTTAATTCAAGCTGGCAGCAGGTTTTTTAATACCTTTCCTTCTTTGCTATGTGAAGAAACAGATCATTTTAATGGATATTTAAAGCTTCAAGATGTACCTAATACTGAAAAAGCTTCAATGTAAAAGTGGCAGAACCATAGTGACTTCTTAATTTTATTCAAAACTCTCAATGCAGGTAATATGTCATGTAGAGCTCTCTCACAGAAGACAGCTCTTGTTTACAGAAGGACAGCAAGGAAGAATTTGGCCCCATTTGTGCTTCATCTTCTTTGTTTTCCTCCCTTCCTATTTTAAGGTTACTATATGAAAGTGGATGGTAGAAATTTGCTGTTTTGTTACCATCTGTAAAGCTTTCAATGAGAATGGCTAATTAGGCTAATGAGCAGTTTGGAAACTAAATAATTATTAAATTATTCTAAGCTAATTGATTCCCACTGGGTTGTGTTTTTGTTTTCAAGTTTGGACTAACCACTGACTGAGCCATAAAAATAAGTATTGACCTTTCCTGAGGCACAGAGAGTGGAATAGACCTAGTGAGAGATTTAGGCACACAGAAGTATTTGACAGCATCTAAGTTATAGATTTCTTAATCTTTCTTTGTAGATTCATGGAAAAATATATTTGTCTTGGTGGGAAAAGACCTTTAGGATGGTCAAGTCCAATCCTTAACCTAATACTGCTAAGCCACCTTTAAACCATATCTTTAAAGTGCCTGCAAGGATGGTATTTCCACTACATTACCAATTTCATCAGCCTTTTGTTGTGGGACTTGTTCTCTAGACCCTTCAGCAGCTTGGTTGCCCTTCTCTGAACTTGCTTCAGCAGCTCAGTATCTTTCTTGTAACAAGGGGCCCAAAACTGAATAAAGAACTTGAGGTGCTGCCTCACACACGATCATTTTCCTTCTCCTGCTGGCCACACAATTCCTGATACAAGCCAGGATGGTGGGGGCCACCTTGGCCACCTGAGCACACTGCTGGCTCATATTCAGCTGCTGTTGACAAGCACCCCCAGGTCCTCTGCCTGACAGCTTTCCAGCCATGCTCCCCCAAGCCTGTAGTGTTGAATGGAGTTGTTGTGACCAAAATGCACAACTTGGAATGTGATCCACCCACAAAGCAAAGAATTTCTTCCTAATGTCTAAGCTAAATCAACCTTCTTTCGATTTGAAACTGTTACTCCTTGTCCTATTACTAAATGCCCTTGTAAAATGTCCCTTTCTGGCATTCCTGTGGGCCCTCGTGTAGACCACTATGACATCTTCCCAGTACGTTCTCCAGGCTGAACAACCCCAACTCTCTCATCCTTTCTTCATAGGAGAGGTGCTCCAACCCTCTGATTGTCTTTGTGTCCCTCTGGATTCACTGTAACAGCTCCATTCTTTCTTACATGGGGGCTCAAGAACTGGACACAGTACTCCAGGTGGGGTCACATGAAAGTGGATTAGAGAGTAAGAATCACCTGCCTTGACCTGATTGTTATGCTTCTTTTGATGCAGCCCAGAATAAGCTGACTTTCCAACTAGTTGAGAAAGGTTTTGTTATCCAAGAGCTCCACATACCTGGGAAAAAACATGCTATGAAGTGCAGTATCATGCACAAAAGCCCAAGTCTGTCCTGGCATATCAGAGCATACAAAGCTCTATTATCTGTAAGCATCCTGACAATGCTTCACACTCCATGTTTTTTTTCAGATTCTTTACTTAAGATGAATATTTCTTCATTTATCTAAATAAACAAGCAGTCAAAAAAAAACCAGTTTTATTACTCTTAAATGCACTGGGAAGTCCTTGCTGGAATCTTTGTAAAAAGTATCTCCAGCCTAACAAAGCCATAACAAAGCCCTTGCCACTGTTCCAACACCAGCAACAATCAATACATTTTTCAGTCCCCCAGGAAAAGTATAGAAACCAGTCAAAGCACACAAAAATTAAGTAATCAGGGAAGGTGAGTAAACAAAATTTTAATAACTGAAATACTATATTCCTCTCTTTTTTCCTTTTATTGTGTGGAATTGACATAGGAAAAAACTCACTTGACAGCATTTGAAAAACATCAGATAGCATTAAATATGCTGTTTGTGGCAGAAAAGTTACAAGCAGTTACTGCTGCTGCAGAAATACAGGGTTTTTTTAATACACGCAAGAGCAGGAAACAGATAAAAAGTTGATGAGACTGAGTCTCAGTTTCAACCTAAAAATAAGGAAATTACAAGTACTGTGTGCACTCTGTCACTTCCAGAACTGATAAACATCAACTGATGCCTGTGAGTAGAGGAATGAGTCTGATGTAAGGAAGTTTAAGTTTCCTGACTTATACAAGTTTGTATAGTGAATTTTTGTGTGTAAAACAACCTGTCTCATGACTGTTAGTCCTTTTAAATATATTTCATAAATGTTGTACTTGAGTCTATCCTGGCCCATTATCTGGAGGAAGTACTTTACTCCTAAACACATGTAGTGCTAAGTGATACCTCCTCTTTTTCCATCTGTAAATCTGAAAAGGAAATCCTTTGAGGATTCTGGATTCTGAGCCAATTGCTTAAGCTTTAAAAGGAACATGATTTTTTCATGCTTCTCTTCCTAACTTCTGCATTTGCTATAGGTAGTTTAAGAAGACTTCTCACTCAACAACATAATTTTTGGCTTCCCTAATAAATCATGTACACTGTGAGAGATCAGGACTCCTACTTCTGTGATTTAGATTTCAGTCTGGTAGGTCTCACATGTCAAACCCAAATGCTCCTAGATAATACCTCCATTTTAGGTATCTAATGAAGTAGTAAGATTTATTGTCAGAGCAAGGATGTCTTTGTTCAAAGTCAAGCACCTAAATGATTAGGCAGATGTTGCTCATGAGGACTTCAAAGGCACTTACATCTCTCCATGGACCAGATAGATGTAAGCTTTACCATCAGAAGTTTGTGTGCTCTTATACAATAAAATGGAAGGTAAACAGAGCAGGCTATACTCAAAGAACAATTCAGATTCTAGCCTGCAATGCCTTCCTACATTTTGATTTTATTTTTTCCTATATATGTTTTACTGCAGTCCTCAGAATCATTCAGTTATCTTCATATGATATCCTGGATTTAAAGTGCTTCCTCAGTCCATACCATCAATAAATTTAATTACTGCATCGACACTTGAAATATTTAAATAAAGTCAGAATAACCATTTAGGAACTTCATGAATAACTTTCTTCTACGATGACAAATCTCATTTCAGTTCTTTTCCACATTTGATTGGTCAGTTTCTCACCTATCATATAATTTCTCTACTTGCTCCCATTTTCTCCTGTTTAATGAACATCCCATGTGACACTGCATCTCTTTCTTTTAGTGAAGAGCAGATTAAATCTCCTGAATTTTTCTAAACATCTTAGAAACAAAGGAAACATAATGGTTGATAATAAATCAGCTCAGAAATTACATGTCAGCAAAGTTTAGTGGAGAGAAACCGTAATTTCAAGATATCAATCAAAAATGAAAGGTAATAGTCTCAGAATTCACCCGGAATCCAGACTGAAAAACTCCTTATTAAAATAGGTGGACAGAAATCAAAACATCCAGACAAAAAAAACCCAAAACAAAACAAAAAACAACAACAACAACAAAAAAACAAGCTAAAAGATTTTTTTTTTAAATGGCAGTTATTAACTACTTTTAATGATCTGAGATTGAGATACCAATCAGTTGGGTACACTGCTCCCTTGGCAACTGCAACTACTGTCTCTATAATATAGTACGATGTTTTATTTCCCTCCTCCTTGTTTTTTTTGTTTCTGACAGTGTGATGAATGCTGTTGGTGTTGCAAGTTATTGGGTCACTAAAGTTAGAGCACAAACTCATTTTTATGACAACACTAAGATATTACTCTGCCTATTCCCTGAAAATGAAAAGAGTTCTTGTGAAGTTGCAACTTTTTCCACATGCATCAAAAATTATTTCTGTGCTCTCTTAAAAGAGAAATTACTTTGCAATACACATCACATCCTTGTGTCACATGTGACAACAATAAACCCTGACACATTTCTTGCAAGGTGGTAATGTCAGTGTCTGAAATACAGCAGTGCTGCAGAGGAGAGGAATAACCTGGGAAATAGAGATGCACTGGAGGCTCTTGTGGTTCACTAACAGCAATGTCTCACTGGGTGAATTGATGAGCACATTCTGTATAATATTTTATAGCCAAGGCAGATTTTATTTTTATTTCTTCTGTGGGGAGAAGAACACAAAAGATCCATACACTCACATGCAATAATGCTTATCAGACAGCAAAACCTAAAGTGGACAAGATTAAGGGTAACTCATTATTCACAAAAATATAGGCTTGAAATTAAGGGATGATCTCTGAGAATAATTATTTTGGAAACAGAGGATGAAATCTTGGTTGTGTTGAAGTCAGCGAACTTTGGCCATCGATTTGAAGAGAGATATAATTCCAGCTTTTTTATTCTTCATTTTCACATCCTTCTTTCTTGGTTCTCTGAACACTTAGTATTCATGGTGCATTGCAAATTATTTAGTTTTTCAGGTTGGGCCCAGGAAAAATTCGCACATCTGCATGTCCAAAGTACTTGAGTCATCTCACTGCTTTTTATTGATTACTTATATAGGTAAATTTATTCTTGAGCATTACTGTGAGAAGGGCTGGAGCATCTGTCAGACAGATGAAAGGTGATTATGTAGATTTGACACAAGTTGAATGGAAAACAAATACAGATTACTGTCTCTACTGATATATCTGTTTCTTATTCAAACAACCTGAAGGATATCTACCCACAGGGCACACAGCCTGTCTGAAGAGGTTTGGGGAACTTGTCTGGGCTCTCAGACAGAAGACTAAGGGCCAATGAAAGACTTGAAGGATAGTTACAAACACAGTGGAGCCAAACTCTTCAGAAATGTTTCAGTAAGTAGCAATAGCATAATTCAGGATGGACAGGAACTCAAGAGGTCAGTAATCCAACCTTCTACTCATAGAATAGTCAACTGTGGCATCAGACCATGCTGCTCACAGCTTCACTCAGTCTGGTCTTAAAAGCCTTCAAGAATGGAAACTGTGTGTCCTGGTTTGGGCCGGGATAAAGTTAATTTTCTGTATTGTAATTTTGCTTTCAGCTAAGTGTCTGGTAAATAGCTGTGCTTTCTTAAATTAACAGCAAGTTTCTCAGTCAGTGTCTGCTTCTAGGACTGATAACTCTCAATGTTTATATAGTTAGAGCTAGAGACTGGTGTGCAGAGCCAAGGCCACTGCTTGGTTCTGAGGAACATCTTGGGCTTCACAAAGAGAAAAGAAGTAAAGAGGCAACACGTGCAACCCTCCTTTAGGGAGGAGCAGACAAGACAAATGACCAAATTGACCAGAGTATTCCATCCCATACACGTCATACTCAGTATAAATTTAAGGGATCATGAGAGTCAAACCCCTTCACTTCCTCCTCTTCTTCACTTGTCCCTGTTTGCTTTGGCACCCTAGGAGGATTCCATCTGTTCCTCTGCCTGTGGTCCTGATCTATACCATCCTGAATCTGTGTGTTCCTGCCTCCAGGAACACACAGTCCAGGAGTCCAGCCTGGACTTTCCCAGAGCTGCCCTGCAACGGTGATTTGAGAGTTACTGGGGGAGAGGGGGGAGGAATGGGGTATCATTTTCCTATATATTTGTATATATTTAGAAATTTTTCCTTTTTATCATTACCATTTTCTTAAAGCTTTGTAGTTTCATTTCCAACCCATAAGTCTCTCTCCCTTATTCTCTCTCCTTTCTTTACCAGGGAGGGAAAGGGGATTAATAGAGAGCATCTGTCATTTGGTTTAATTGCCAGGCCAGCATTAAACTGTGACACTGTGTAACATCCCTGGCCTACCTGAGCCATTGTTGGAGTGCCATTATTTTTTAAAAGTTTATCCTTATATCCAGCCTGAGCCTCTCTTGCTTGCATCTTATCCAGCCACTGTGCACCATTGTGAAGAGCCTAACCCATATTCACGGTGACCTTTCCATTGATACTGGTAGGTTTCCTGAAGCTATGAGGTTTCCTGAAGCCTTCCCTTCTACAGGATGAACAAGTGCAGCTTCCTCAGTCTTCCCTGATATGGCAAGTACTCCATCCTCAGCCATTATTGTGGCTCTCTTCTGAACAAGATTCAGAATATTTTTTATACTGGGAAGGGATGGTGTGTGTGTGTGTGTGTGTGTGTGTGTGTGTGTGTGTGTGTGTAAGCTGGGTGCAGTATTCCAGATATGGTCTCATGACAACTGAGTAGAATTTAACTTCCTATTATCTGTTTGCTATGCTCCTTTTCATTTCACCCAGGAGCTGCCAGGACATGGTGCTGGTTTTTACTGCTGTCTATGAAGAGATTCAGATCCTTCCAGCAGAGCTGCTCCCCAGTGAGGCTCTTTCCAGCCTGGACTGCTTCCCAGGGTCCTTCTTTCCAAGATACAGGACTTGGCATTCATCCTAATGCAATTTCATAGGGTTCTCGTTGGCTCATCCCTTCAGCCTGTCCAGGACAGCTTGGATGGCAGTCCTGCTCTTAACCATGTCAGCAGTTCCCTCCATTTTAGTGTGATCTGCAAACCTGGACAATGCACTCAGTCATCTCTTCAAGAAAAGAGTATTAAACAGAATAGGTCCCAGGGTAGATCCCTCCATTTCTACACTTTTTACCCACCTCCAGGTAGAACACAGCCCTTTAATCACTACTGTCTGAGCCCACTATTGTCCTTCTTTTTGTCCATTCAGACTGTAATACCCTTTTTTGGATTCAAGAATATTGTGGACAATAGTACAAAAAACTTCCTAAGATCAAGGTAAACTATATTCACCTCGTTCACAGACTCTTACTTTAGCATAGAAGGTAATCAAGTGGCTCAAGCAAGATACATCTTTGGTATATCTATGCCTTTTCAACTCACCTTCTTCTTCCTTGTAAGCCCAAGAATATGTACCAAAAGCACTTCTATTATTTTCCCAGGCACCAAGCAGACTGACTGGCCTGCCACAAACTGAGGCTTGGAATACCAAGGTTGGAGATCAGGTGAAAAATTTGATAAGGAGTAATCCAGCACTGGAATAGACTATGGAATTTCCACCTCAGGAACCTGTCAACTCTCAACTAGGTAAAGAGCCATTATTGACCTAATTAAAGACTGATGTTCTCCTATGTTAAAGTAGCACGTTGGATTGGATGACCTGCAAAAGTCTGTCTAACTGGTATTTCTGTGATTTATAAATCAATATATCAAATTAATCATAAAGCTCAAAAGATTTTGAATATTCTGTGACAGGATCTCTTTCATGTTGAGATGCATTTATTGCTTTTAATAACAGCCATGGCTACAAAAAGGGATTAGTCTGTGTAGTAAGTTGTACAGGCACAGGATAACTTCCACAAGAAAGTGATGCATTTGTTTAAGGTTTGTATTTTATTGTCTGTTTTTTTTTCTACTTATTAGCCTGTTTTCTCTATGATTTACTTTAATTTCCACACTCTGAGAAAACATTAAACAACTACTTAAAAACTTGAAATTAATGTACTGAAAAAGTATTCTTTGTCTTACACACAGCAGACCCCAGTGCTACATCCTCATTTTCATCTTGGAAATAATGATCTCACTGTAATTACTTTAATGCCCAGGTTCACATCTAGCTAAGTATCAAAATGGAATGAGCAGAAGTTTTCCATCTCTTACCCATTTTCAACCCACTCACTAACCCCTGGTTGCTGCCAATGTCAAGAAACAGCAAACAGTCAGAGACCTCAAAACTCAACAGTTGAGCCCAGTGCTGTGAAACACTGGTGGAATTTCATTTGTGCCCTTTTTTCCTCAAGTGTGGTTCTATAAGGAGGCCAGAATGAACCCTCTCTTCTGGCTGATGACAGAACTCTCTATGACTAAAAGTCAGGCCAGTTGCTCTCCTGCTGCTGGGTGCCAGACGATGGCAGACGCTGCCCCTACATGTCCCTCACTAGATGCCAAAAGGACCCAGCTTGTATCTCTTCAAACTCATCTTAACCCTTTTTTTTATCAGGCCAATAGCCACTGCTTTAATATTTATCTCTAAGCAAAGGATTTCCACAGAATGAACTTAAAACAAGCTTTTAAAGATCTAATCTTTCTATATCATCTGTTCAGCTGCTAGGAAATGAGGAGTATAAGCACCCTGGAATCACTCAGGTTAGAAAGATTAGTGGCCCCTGAAATAGCAAGTATCAGTGAACAGCAAACAAACATTTTCTCATGTTCTATCTGCATTGTGAAAAGAGTCTATACCTCTTTGGGCAAAAATAAACAGATTAGCACACCATGCAACTGATGTTTTGTACAGTCTGGGCATTGACATAACAAGCTTATGAAGTTGGGGCCAGGCCAGTTCTGATTCCAGGAACACAGCAAGAGATTGATTAAAGTGAGCTTTCTACCATCTGTGGTCAGGTTATGCTTGACATAGTTCATATATCTGCAAGAGCAATAAATACGCCAGTGGAGACAACAGGTTTTCATGAATTCAGAAAAGAAATTAAAGCCAACCAGGAAGATGGCTTCTGCCTATGGGTAAGGATTTAAGAATGAGTGAGTCTCTGTTACCTGTGAGAAAAGATCACCTGCAGAGGAAAGCTGGGAAGACATTCTCTTGGAAATGAATTTATGATTCAAAATCAAATCCACTCCAATATTTATTCAATTAAATTTGGAATAGGCATATTGGCAGAAATTCAAAGTCTGCATTAGCAAGAGAGTAGCAAAAAATATATCCGGTCAGGAATGACTGGCCCTCAACTGTGTTACTGTATTAATGAGATTGAAAGTAAAGGCCAAATTAGAGCCAGGGCATAAACAGCCACAGTTTAATTGGCTTCAGTGGTATGGTACACATTTGTGCCAGGTATAAGTCATACCATAAGAGGATCAGGCAGAGCAAGGAACTTCTTTCATCTTCACACCTTCGGCTAATGCTGAACAGCTGTCATTCCCACCAAAAGAATTACTTGGTTCCATATAGATGCCATTTCTGATCCATCCCCTGCTCCTGCCTCGTGCCAGCTCCTGCTGTGGGTGGCTTGGCAGGGAGCTCCATTAAGATCTGAATTAGCAGCACACATAATCACCAATGTCACTTGTTAACCATGTGGCAGTTATGTCAAAGGATAAAGCAGAGAATATATTTTGCCATTAGTATCTTGTTTAATGTTTTGTTATCTCACACATCTAATTGGACCCAGAAAAGATTTGCTACTGCCTATAAGCATTTTAGCACTGAACTCAGAAAGCTGGAATACTACAGGGAACACTTTCAATATTTAAGGGAAGAAAAGAATGAGATAACTGAAAACAGTAAAGCATATGCTTTAGGCAGGTAAAGTAGCACAGTATAGTAACTCAGATATACTCTTGTTGCCACTTCACTTGGTTTTTGATACATGGCTTTCCAAAATGGGTTGGGTGTGGATTTATAGTAATAAAAACTTAAGGCGTATATCTAATAGCAGAGTACATTCCTGAGTTTCCCAGGTATGTGCATGGACTGTTGAATGTATTCTGGAGCAGTATATTGCTTATAAAAGTACCAAATCTGTTCTACATTATTAATGAATGCTATTACTATTACATGTATTCTGTGATGGAGTTTGCTGGAGATCCTCCTGCTTCTCACTAAATTAAGATGCTCTTGTTAAATCCCATCTAAGTATGGGATGAGACAGGAATGCTAGCAGACCAAGAAGCTGTCTCAGATTGCTAGTATCATCTACTAACATATCCTTTTACAAACTCCTTGATTAGAAGTTAATCTCACCTTTCCCAAGAATATTTAGTCATTTTTAAGCATTACTTTCTCATTTGCCCTATCTTAATGCATCTGTTTTGAACCCCAAAATTACTAAAAAAAAATAATTTAAAAAATGCATATTTTGGACTCCATTTAAAGCACTGGTTCTCCAATATAAGTCAAGGACGTACATGGATGCTTTATTTGACCTTCAATAACAGAGGCAGTTCATATTTATTTAGTTATATAGATGAAAGAAAAAACTAAGAAGCCAAGTTCACAAGAAAGAGCAATCCACAGCTCAGAGAGCATGAAAGGCTGATTCGATGGCTATCATGGTGAACGATGCAGACTTCCAAATTCAGGCCCAAGCTTTGCTACTGTCTTGCCACTTTGCCTTTTCTCCTGTGATTAGCATCACTGAGGGGTATTCTGAGTGCGTCAGGAGCCCAAGGCAGAAGACTGTCAATTTTCAGGTTAGTCATAAGTCCAGTGCTCTATTCAGCCTAAGGGAGTAGAAAATGAAGGAGAGGGCTTAAGTAAAAGTACATACCCAGCCTCAGACAGAAGTGTGCATAACATATGCATAACCTTTAAGTCAGTCTCAAAATAATTGTCTGATAGTGTGTGACTCATGAGTTTTAGAAGGGCTTATAGCCCTGTGGGTTTGTTTTCACTGGGGAAGCAAAGAAATGTATTTCATATCTCTGGCAAAACATTGATTTGTGTTCCAATATTTGGTGTGCTTTTGATATTGTGAGAAATTGTCACTGGATGATTTATAAACACAGGGAAAACAGGTTTTGCCCACACTTTAGTTTTAGGTAGAGCTGAGCTCTTTTGTGTGAATTTTATTGAATTTAGATCAAGGCACACATCTTGTAAGAAAAAATGTAGCTCAGTTACTGAAATTTGAGGAAATTAATTGCAAGTGGAAATAGAAATATATGAAGGAATAGCATCATCATATTACTAAAGGAACCTTCTGAGACCTGCATTTTACTTGCAAGAGATCTTGAAAAAGAGTCACATGAACACAATTGCTTAGTAGTATCTAATTACATTATCAGGATACACTTGTCACTGAGATTATATGCTGCAGTAAGTGCAATAATAAATAATATCAGAAAAGGATTTGCTGAAGAAATTCCAAAGGCTGAATCGTCGTTTTTGTTAAAATAATTACATTGGGAAGAGTTTCAAAATTAGGAGAGGACCTATTCACTTAACCATGTAGAAAGGATTAAACAGTGGTGGTGGCACACTGAGATAGTCTTTGGCCCATCCTCAACATAGCTGAGAGTGAGTACTGTCAAAATTCTTTGCTCAGCAGGAATTTTCTACATTAAGTTTTGATGTTGTTCTTCTTAATTCCTCCCTTAAGTAACATCTATTGGACATTTTTCAAGTCAGACAGTCCATAGATTTTATTTTTACATGGTCAGCTGCTGTTGAAATTGAGAACTGAAAAGCTGAAATTTAAAACAATGTGAAAAGGGAAGAGAAATGTAGGGGGCCAAAAATCTGCATATCCCTGGAACAAAACACCCCTGTGCCTAGAGTATCTCATGACATTTGCAGCCATGGGATTGTGCATGATAGCTGCCCATCTTACTGAAAACAAATCCAGACCCAGAGGATCTCATTTTCCTCTTGCACAGAAGGCACTACATTTTTATTGATGGAAATCAGAGTGATCCTTTATATGCCTGAAAGAATAGAGAGCTAGAGCCAAGAATTTTTGCTTTTCTAATTTCCTCCTTTCTGGAGTTTTAATGTGGGGAGCTATCATTAAGCATATAAAGTGCAGGAGGCTAAGAAGAAAGTCCATTATCTGTAGACTATTAAACTCTACCATGAGAAGAATGCTTGTACTTTAAGGAGAGCATTTGTGGTCCCAGATTGGAGGGGAAATCCTCTTATGTCATAGAAATAGACAGACAGATCTGTGCATTGTACTATTGCCTTGGGAAGAAACTCTAAAAGATGAATCAGGAAACTGGAATTCCCTGCAAGAACCTTTATGTGAGCTATGAGGCAAACTGGATTAAGATGCTATGAAAACTGTATTTATACTTCATCCTACCTACTCCTCTGGGGGATAACTAAGATACTGAATTTATCTGGCATGAATCTGGAAAGAGTTTCACACGGCTAAAAGGATTATTTGGGTGTAAGAGCTCTGGCTATTCTTGTGACAATCCTGTGGTAAACACACAGAAATCATAGAGAAAATGTGCATTTATGCTAGATCGTGTCCCACCTGTAGTTTGCTGGTCATCTTAATTTTGGATTCCTGCTTCTGTTCTATCTTCACTTAATGAAACACATTTTGTTTCTAATTTCTTAAAATCTAACCTTAGAATATTCTAGTAGCCTTAGCTCAGAGAAGTGTGAAATGCAGCTAAGCAACTGGAAAGGTTGCTTGGTTGAGATCTCCCATTCTTAGATTAATTTATTGAACAACTATAGCTGAACTAACAAGGTTTTATTAAGCATTTCTTTCCAGAAGAACAGTTATTGCTACCTTTTTCTTTTTTTCAGTGGTACCTAATACCAGCTTTAGACTTTATTATTATTGTAAAAGCTAGTTTGTCAATTAAGATTTTTCTAAAAACATTTGAATTATATATCAAATATACACATACTTTTCAAATAAATAAGCCAATCATGGACACAACTGAAGCCTAATGAAATTATATCCCAAGGTAAATATCAGAGTGACACAATATCTCTACTGCTTTTAATCACTGTTAATTTTTTTTCTCCTGACATTTAAATACTTACAAGATCATCAGAATAATAACTTTCATTACAAGTGGAAATATAAAAGGTCTTATTTATCATATCCATGTGAAGGAATATTGTTCTTTTGAAAATGCAAACTAGGCATTGATTGAACTGCAGAATACAAGGCTGTAAACAAAATAAAGATAAAAATTAATATCCCCTTATGTGTCCTTTGATGCAGGCAAAGCTTAAAATACACAGCACGTGAGTAAGAGGTAAAGCTCATTTATACATTTTGCCCAATATTTTTCTGCAGGAGATAATTCATATCACAAACCCATTTTTT
Organism: Heliangelus exortis; assembly: GCF_036169615.1. Taxonomy (NCBI): domain Eukaryota; kingdom Metazoa; phylum Chordata; class Aves; order Apodiformes; family Trochilidae; genus Heliangelus; species Heliangelus exortis. Next base: position 125,355,883 of record NC_092423.1, read on the forward strand.
TTTTCCTTTGGAGATTCACCAATTAGAAGCAAAGCTGTAGTTGTTTTGTCAAATGTCTGAGATTTTCCATAAATATATAACCAACATACTGCTTTCACCTGTTGCAAAACCCAAAAGTGTTTATGAGTTATACTCAGAGGTGACTAAGCCTGGTCTATCACTGAGTGTCAGACAGTAACATATAGGCCAAGGAAACAGACAGGGAGTCAGAAATTCAGACAGCTTGAGTATATACAGATACCACATTGCAACTCTCATGTCAACAGGAAGGCTGTTATAAAGTGATAAAAATACACCAGACAAATGGCTACTGTAACCTGTTTTCAAGCTTCTGCTTTTCCTATAAAACTGAAACATTACAGAGACATTTTCCTTATCAGCACATCATCCACTTGAAAGTACAGAACACTTCATGTGCTAGAGGATGACAGATGGTCTGGCTAGTTCTAGTGAAAAGGGAACTTTGAGTTGGATCCCCCAAGTCTGAGCTTAGTGGAAGCTGGAAGAGCAATGAGAAATTTCTTGAGCCAAGTGATGCTTCTTTATGGGTCACTTATACTATTGAGCACTGAGTATTTGGTAAGCATTTGGATACTCTTAGATGTGAAATGTTAATTTAAAGCATTATATCTGTGTATTTATTCATGAGAAGTGGGACTGGCTTTCTGTCAAAAACTGTCAAACCAAAATAGAATTCCTTCTGGATTGTTGTCTTGAGGATTCCTTCTACTGCCTCAGAGATCTATGTAGAAAGATTTACAAGCATATTATATTCCAGAAGGTTGCACACAGGAATAGAAATGGGAAGGTTTATACTTTACACCTCTGACCTTAATTATTTTGTGATCTTTGACATGTCGTTCTGCCTTCTTTTCTGTCCTATCTGTTGTCAAACTTTTCTCCTTTGAAAAATTTGCATGGAAAAAAAAAAAAAAAAAAAAGTGGGCTTAGGAGTTCTAATTTCCCCATAGCACAGTTTCCAGTGATATTCCAAGAATACCTTCATATCTTTATAATTTCCTTCAACATCCATCTAGCCTCTTGTCAGTGTAGTAACTGTCTCCTAGAATATATTTTCATGAATAATTAAAAAAAATGTAATCTGATTATTCTATAGACATCAGTGTAATATAATTATTACTGTTATTGCCACTGGTAAGTGTATTGTTAAGTATTATCATGTTATTTCATACATATTGATACAAAATTCCCTAGCTGTAAATTGGTGTCTCAGACTACATGTTCCCATGACTGAGAGATCACCTGTTCATATGGATGTGTCCAAAGCAGAAAATGGTCCCACTTGGTTAAAACAAGTCAATGTGTACAGGGGCTCTAATGTAGTCTTACAGGTCCTTAATTGGAGCAATGGAGAGACCAGGAACCAGCAGTTTTATGTAGGTATTAATTCTTTTCAGAATGTGAACAAGGCATGGGCCATACATAGTTTTCTTCCTGAGAAGCATCCTGAGAAATGGATTCATAAGGAAGATTGCACAGATTGTCTTTCAGTCACCTACATGGGTTTGTTAAATAGTCATAGTCAGAACAAACAGATTATAGATTATTCTGTCCATGAAAAATTCATGCTTTGACTTTTCCTTTAAATATTATGCTTTATTGATTTTTAAATGTCACAAAAAGGACATGTAATTATTTAGCATAGAAAAAACTGGTTTGGATCTTTCAATAAACAGAGACAGAAGACTCATAATGAGAAATGACAGTTCACAGACCTTATATCATAAATTATGGAAAGCAAAAAGAAAGAAAATAATAATAACTTAATGGTTATAAATCAGATTATGGAAAATAATAAAGAATATGTTATGTGGTTGATTGTCTGAGGATTCTGTTGGTTCCTGTCAGTAATTTTTTAAATTTTTGTTTTCACTTAAAGCCAATATAAATTATTTTTTCTGGCCAAAATGTTGGCACACTGAGAATGCAGACTTATATCTATAAAAACAACTGATAATCTAAATTTACATTTGCATGTGTGAGAATCTATAGCATATCTGGTTAGATGTTTATCCAGTCAGGAAATAAAAACAGTGCTGATTAAGGCATCTAATATATGAATATCCTGCAAAACCAGTTCATATTCAGTCCATAAAACTAATAACTTTTAAGATGTTATTTAATTCTGAATATTGAATAAACTTGAAAGAAATACAATCTGTTCACAGATATGCCACTGGAAAAGGATTTAGATAAATTATTCATAACAAACCATTCACTAATCTGTGTTCTAAACAATATCCATCAACTCCCAATGTTTCTGGGGGTGTTTCGATAACTGCAAAATGTGTAAATACAAATATGAGTGGGCTGCTCTATATTGTTCTTGAGAAAACTAAAGAAAAAGAGCTTGTTACTTTAACCTGTAACCCACAAAAAGAACAATTTAAAAACAATTAATCGAAAGAACTGTTACAATAAAATGTCAAGAATTTTTTGCATTGGATTATTCCACAAATCAGTTGTGTGGAGAGCAGTTGTGCCCCTGATTTGAGAGTGGTTGACTGTAATGATCCCTGGTGTAGTTACAATGTACCAACCAAAGATTCAAAATTAAATAATGTTTACCCCAAAGTACTGAAGCTTCTCTAATCTACTGAAGCTGCTGTAATTTTAAACAGGAAAAAAAATAAACTAGCTATCCAAATATACCTCTGCATACAGACAAATACTATTTTTTTAAACTCTCCAGAAATTATTATATAATAGAAGATACTATATGGAAATAACATAATATGGTTTTAATTCTTTAAAACTGTAGATTTCTCAGTTATGCAAAACCTGAACAGATGAGAGATATATTCACATATAGAATACAACCTACACTATATATTTGGATGTTTATGGCTAGTCTTGGATTCATAGTTGACTATAGAACTACACAGGGATATGGACACACCCCAGGATCAAACAATAAGAATTTGGATTTCTTTAAAGCAGCAAAGCCAAAATCTGAGTCCTGATGCAGCACATGAGTAATATTCAGGGATATCACTTCCCTGTTTCTCCTCCCCACACCAATCTGTGCCTACAATTCTATAGAAGCAGGGACACAGAAACAAAATTCTGAGGAATCTGCTCCCAGATGTGCAATTATCTCTGGGTTTTAGCCCTTATTTTCCTGGAAAACACAAAGTTATGTTCCAACGTTCCCCCTGGAAAAGCTGTGCTGTATCTGTAGAGGTGTAAAATAAATAAGTCCCACAGTGAATATTTAAGGAATCTGTACAATTTATGAAGTTTTGGGCTATTATAGATGTGAAGCAACATCTGGACTAACAAACTCCCAATCTGTTCCCAAGAATTTTGTAGTAAAAAGTAGTTGTCCTATGTCAATATAATAGCAGGGACTGTGGTAAGTGTTGCACAAATAGATAATCACATTATGAATAATGTGTCTGTACAGACAGAAAAAAATGCATCCTATAGTTATACATCTTATACATCTTATTCTAAGGACAAGGACTAGAGCTTGCCTCTTCAAAATCTGTCTTTGGAAGGCAGTATCACTCAAGTATCTTCTCTATAATCTACATACCTGAAGAGAAAGTTACAGTTGTTTGTTTCCTTTCACAGGGCTAGAATTTAAAGAAGAATTTCTCTAACTGTTGCATACTGGAACTTTGTGTTCTATGGAGACTGGAGAATATCAGAGAATCCCAGGAAGACCACAAGGAAAAGAGAGTAGAAGAGGAAGAACATACTGACTTGTATTTGACTGTGGGACTAGCTTCAGTTAGAGGAAGTTAATAAAACTGGTAAGCAGAAAGACTATTGTGCTTCAGAAGAGAAATTACAATTGTGGACAAAATCTCAGATAATCTCTCTGGAGAGTAATCCCAGGAGTGGAGAAAAAACTTAAGCAGAGGAGTATGTATCTTGCACATTATTTTGTCTAAATCTGTAGATTTTTTGTACTAGCAAAGTAGGGAGTCTCAAATAAAGTATTTAAGCAGACAGTAGAGGCAAGAACCTACAGAGAAAGAAGTGGGGCTGAAGTCACCCCTGGACTGGGGAGTCTGGCTCAGAACTGCAGGGAGACATCCTGATATTTCAAGATCCTCTTTTGTCTGAAACCATCTGTCACTATTCAAGTGAGTACTGAACAGGTAGGTCTTTAGCAGGACCTATTTAAAATGTGCTTGAAAATGTGCAAAGTCTCAAAGCATTTTGTGAGAAATACGACTATGGGCATTTTACATGGTACAAGTGTAACATTCAGAAATTTGCAGGAAAGCAGACTTTCTGTCTGCAAGCTTGGCTGGCAAAAGTAAAGGATTTCAGTTTCTTTTTGCTTTACAATTCAAAGACCCTGATATATTTCAAAGACTCTCATGTTTTCAGGCTACAGGTAGTTACCATGTCTCAATACAAAGCTTTATTGTCAAGCATATCTGCTTGTTTTTTTTAATGAATTAAGCCCAGCATTCTATGAAACACAGGGAGGTTTCCTTTCAATTACAGCATTTTTCATTGTTAAGAATTTTCTGTGGGAGGAAAATCATCATTGTATTGTTAGAGGAAACCAGCTATAAGAAAGAAATAATTGCACCATGAATGAGATTTATGCAGGACTGAGAAGTTTGGTTTTAGGGCAGCTAGATAGTCTGGAGAAGCTGCAAAGAAACAGGTTTCTTGCCTCATGCTCTTGGTTATAGCTGATGTTAACTTTAGGACAGATAATATACACATAAAGGAACTTTTCTGTGATTGACCTAGTGAAAAGATGCATCCCTAGCATAAAGGACATGTAGCACTAGCTGCTTAGGCTCCTGAGAGCAGTAAGCTTTTTGTTTTGCAAAATAGAAAATTTAAGGCAAGGCAACATCCTTGAGAGACATGGGAATAGCACTGGTCTTTTCTGTGTAACTCCATGCTACAAGTGCATACAAGAACTGACTGTCATAGAGGAGCTTAAAATTAAAAGGAAGGCATCTTTCTTGTCCTTTTTAATGCATTTTAAGACTTTGTTTTTAAACATTTGACAAAGTATCTTATTCAATTTACTGGGGAATGGCGAGTTGGTACAATATTTCTATTTTCTTGTAATTATTTGAAAGAGTCTGGATTCCTGAGACTTTTCAGAAAAGTAATGTTTGTTTGACTTGAGTCAAAGATGTTAGGTAGTGTCTGCAAGAACAGAATTTACTTGCACAGAATATCCCATCAAGTAGTCTACATAGTACATGGAGTCACATATGGTATGAGCATTGAATTATAGATGCCACTGAGGCCATCAACAGAGCTGCTTAGACATGATTGGATTTGGAGTGTAAATCTGATTGCTAAAAAACATAAAATACAATCGGAGAGGAGATGTACTCTTGAAAATTAATCTAATTTCTACTTTCTAGCTGCACAGAAGATTTAAAAAGAACATCTAAAATACTTACTATCTTTTTTGTATTTATTTTTCAAGTAATCAGCAGGAGGATTATTGCCTTCTAGAAGAGGTGGACAGGTCACCTTAAGCAAACACTACCTGCTCTTAAATTCATTGGGAAGGACACTGAAATTTTGTTGAAACTGCAAGGCAAATACCAATTCCTTCTGCACTAGATTGTTTTCTCAGGGAGGATTCACCTCACTAAACAAGTGTCTGTTAAAAAAACGTGTGTTGTTTTGTGTTCTCAAGGTCTTCCATTCTTCAGTCTATCCAGGCCTTATCATCATTTTTACTTGGATAATGCTCTTGTTTCAAGTTTTGCATTTTTTCTTTTCAGAGAAAGAAAACCACCACAAATCCAGTCTGCTGGTTTGGAAGTCAAAAATCTGAATTTCTTGTATTTTCTATTATTTCTAGTGGTGTCAATGTCTCTTCTATAATATGCATATCAATAACTTTTATTTTTCCATTGTCGTGCTGAAGTTCTTCCTTCCTGGGAAATGAGATGAATCCATGTTTTCTGTCTTCTGTCATAACTAAAGAGATTCCACAGAGCTGCAGTTGAGGTTCAGTTCCCAAAGTGGTTTTCCACATAAGAACATAGATCAGACTTTTTATGAAAAGCAAAGAGGGGAAGTCCGTAGAAAATTCCACTCACAATTAGTTTTCTGGGTTCTTAAATTTTGCTTGAAGATTTTATTAATTTGCCATTCAAAACATTTTCCATGACAGTCTTTGAACTTGACATCTGGAAACTAAATCCTGCCAAAGTCACTCATACTTTCCACTATTGACTGATAGCTCTTTAGAAGTAATCTGTCATATACAGTTTGTCAGAAAAATTCACTGCTTAAATTTAAATACATGTAGGCAACATCCTCCTCTGGTATTATTTTTCAAAATTAAGAATAAATGTAGAAAAACAAAAGTAAAATATGATTAATCTTGCATTTCATGATGGGTGATTGGGGGACTAGGACATGTGAACTTCAACTGTGTTAGCTTCACATTTTCATACTGTTCTGTGAGGCTTTTTATCAGTAAAAAAATGGAAAAGAGTTGCCTGTCCAAGAAATGAAAGACATGCTTTTTTCATAACAGACAGAAAAGGTATAGCTATTCTTTGCTTGATGCATCCCCAGCCCTTTTGGCTGCCAGAGCACACTGCTGACTTATGTTTAAACTTGACATCAACTCAAACCTCCAGACCTCTTTCTACAGGGCTGCTCTCCAGCATCTCAACCCTGCATCTGTATGTATGAAAGGTTGGAATATAGCTTCTCATACAATCATGAGCTGTCCCTTTTCACAAATATAGAAAGTGTAGTAGGGTATTGGATGCACTGATCTTATGTATGAGACTTACAGACAAACTGTGTTTGTTATTACCCACATTACTGGTGCTTTAAAGATCAGTCAGATATGCTTATTTTTTTCTTCACTGATTGCAATGAGAAACTTATTACTTCACTGAGGGTTTTTTTTCTTTTTTGCTTCTTTTTGAAACCTCTCAGTCTTGTGGTTTGTTTTTTGGTTGTTTGCTTGTATTAGTTTTTTGGGTTTTATTTTGTTTTTGTTTGTGTTTTTGGTTTTTGTTTCCCCCCTGAGGACTGGTTGAAACAGAAATTTTGTTCTGAAATGAATATACTGGATCTTTGCTATAAGACAAAGGGAAAAGTAGCAAAGGAAAGTACAGTTTGGGTACAAGACTGAAGAAACTGTAGCAGAAAAAAGCTCAATGAGAGGAAAACTTTCACCTGTCTTCTGAAACTTTCTCCCTTACTACTAAGATCCACAGTTGCACTTAGATGTTTCTACACAGTGGGAGAGCTCTAGCAGAGGATGCTGTAAAAAGCACCCATCATCCAATACTCTAACTTAAGGCTGAAGAAGTTTGAGTTAAATCTTTACTGCAAAACAAACAAGGAAAAAAACTCCTGTCTGGACACTGAGTCAACCATGTTGACTTAGCTTCCAGGAAATCCTTGCACTGTTTGCTTGTTCAATAGTCACATTGTAATTAAAATTGTATGGCCCATTAGCAAAGGATGGGTGGAATCAGTGTAAGAATAGCCTGTTCTGGCAAAAGAAAGACCTTCGTTATCAGTTTATCAGTGACTGTAAGCCTTGGTTTTCAGGGACTGCAAGTGTGTGGAACTGAATTTTCATGGAGCAGCTGGACAGGTAGGATATCCCTCATGGTCTGGCTCTCCTAATTCAGTGGATGAGCACCCATACATAGCTATAATTTTGTATGGCCTCCCCTTTTCTAACACTCATGCTAGGGTCATGCAATATGTTCCTGGCAAAGAGGATTCTTCCGAGGAAGCAGATATCAGATTCAAACTGAGGACTGAAACTGCTCCATTTTCCCTCTAGGCTGCAACACATACTTTTCACTTATCCAGCTGTTCTTGTACCTTACTGGAAGAATCTCTGGAAACAATGTAGCTTGAGAACAGTTCTACAGTGCCAGCTATCATAAAGTTGGTAGTGTACGTAGCACAAATCTGAATTAATATTAACTATCCATAGCCATTAAATAGAGAAATCAATAATATGGACATTTCCAGAAGCCTGAAAATGGGGCATTTGTAACTATGGGGCATGGGGTATGCTAGCTGAGTCCTGTTAAACTCTCATGAACTTCAGAAGAGCCTATGGGGAACATTCCACACCTCCCACTGACTCCCAGATTTTCTCTCTCTTGAAAGAGTGTGGTGTGGGCCAAAACTCAATCAGACAAAATTATAACAGTTAGCGCTAAGACTATCAAATTTAAAAGAATAGAAGAGATTTTTGTAGCTGTTTCATGTACCCTGTATATTATGCCTTGCTTGCTTGACACCAGCCAGAGTAGAATTACAGAAGATATGGATGGACATCACGAACTAGTTGCCAGATCATCCATAAATGACTTCAGCAAAGTGTTGACAGTGAGCTACAGCTGTTGTAACACCTGAGTTATATCCCTTCCTGTTGACAGATTAGTGAATCTAACATGAAAGTGGGGGAGAGGGAGAGAAAAAAAAAAAGAAAACGGGGTAATAGATATACAGATGCAACCCATCAGTAGTATGAACATATCTGATCATGAAGGAAAAGTCCCTTGTGATTTCTTTTATCTTCATCACTTGGAAGTGTCATGGAACCAGATTTCTCAAAATAAAGAATATCTCTTCTGGAGTTGCATTATGGGAAATCTTGTTTCTCAACATGAAATGAACACAAAGAGGTAAGAGTTAGCATTGCCAACCTCTAAATGTCTCTTCTGTCCCTTGTCACTCTATAATCAGTCATGTTCTGCACTGGTGAGTCACCTCAGTACAAGACTCCACAAATGTGAATTCCAGAATGCACACATTTCACAGAGGAAGACTTGAGTACACTGCAGTTTAAGATGCACTGATTTTTTTAGAACTGATATAAGATTAAGTCTAAGAGTAACAAGGTCAGAAAATCTTGCTTTCTCATGCTAATTTAGCCATATAATTTAACATCATAATGAGACTGAACTCGCTCAGTTCTACCATCAGATGCTGAGCAGTGCAAGCATTAAATTCTTAGTGCTGGTTGTTTTCTGCTAACAAAGTCTCTGCTTTGTGAATGTTAACTACTGCTCTACTATTCTGTATCATAATAGTGTTTATTATTATTATTATGTATTCAATCATAATGATTAAACCAAGGGCCATATGACTACCTACTTCTAGTTTTTGCTGCTGCTCCTTAGGTTTCTCATAGGTTGAGTGGGCCCAAAGTGTTTTCCAGCTTTCCTACATTACCTAATAACAGATATTTCTTCTCCTTACAAGCCTGTGTCTATCACTAAAAAAGTAACGGAATCATTTAAATTAGAAGGCATTTCTTGAGGATATTTGGTCCAACTCCCTGCTCAAGTAGGGTCAGCTAGAATAGGTTGCCCAGGACCATGTCCACTCAGGTTTTGAATATCTCCACAGAGAGAGACTTCACAACCTGTCTGTGCCAGTGTTTGAGCACCCTCACAGCAAAAGAAAAAGCAAACAAACACCCAGTTTCCTTGGGGGAAGATGAAGTTTAATGTTTTTCCATTTGTCTCCATTGTCTCTTGTTCTGCCAAAAGGCACTACTAAGATACTACACATGGATAAGTTCTCCCCTGCCTGAATCTTTATCTGTATAGATAAAGAAGTAATTAATGTCTAGAAGTGAAATTAAATACCATGTTCCCATCTGAAACTAAACATTTATCTGGAGGGATTTAGACAGTATTAAATCAGATTTTTTTAATTTGATTTTTTACCACTTGCTGGTTTTTTGTTGTTGTTGTTGTTGTTGTTTGGATTTCCTTATTTTTTCCTTCTGGGGCTTCCGTACTCAGATTTTTCTTGGAATTACTGATATTAATTGCACTCATTATGTCAATATCACATTGTCTCTAATCTAAGGAACTCTTCCTTTTTTCTTTTTTTTTTTTTTTTCACATCTTCACCAGTGACATTTTTTCCCCCCGTAGAAAATATCCATGTCCTATGAGTTGTTTTATCACCTTTTAGAAGGAAGACCTAATGATTTTCTTTTAGCTGTTCATAGTGTGTCTGTTGTTAACAATAATCCTGGAAAAGAATAAATAAAAAGTTATTTGCAGTAGTTTTATTTCTAGATGCTAACAGCATGGAAGCAGCTCATAAATCATTAATGACGAGCTTCTAATTATGTGCCAGTATCACAGTGGGATCCAACCTAATACCAAAAATTTACGTATTCATGAATACAGTCATATTTGTGCATGGAAGAATGCATAATAGAGCAGAAATCAAACAATGATCTTCATTTTCCCCAAACTGTTATTTGGTTGAATTGCCTCCTTTGCTGAGACCCTTCTTCCAGGTATGTACCTATGATATATATTATAATTTCAAGCAGTTTTCTTTGGAGATTTTAGGTTATATATAGTTTCAGCTTGTCCAAATGAATGTGCACAGTCTGCAATGTTAGGGGTAATGAATACATCATATAATTAGTGTCCACTCCATTTCTACTTGCTGACAAGAATTTTAATTTTAAAATATAGCTGGCATATGTTTAGTCTAGAACCAATGAGCTTTTATCTAAATTTTCTGTGATGTAAGTTGGCATCAATGTTTTTAAAAAAGCTGCTCTTTTTTCAGTGGATATTTACAGTTGTCTGGAACTGAGAGAGTTTGTTTTGGACGATGTAGTTACTTCAATAAATCAGCTATAAGGGGTGAATTGAACATGCAAGTGGCAAGGATTGGAGGGAAGACAGTGGGCTTTATTTGTTATGTTTTTACAGAAGCTAAGATTACAGGCCCTAGAAAACATCAGCTTATCAATGTGAAAGCAACTAGCTGCCTTTTCTAGCCCTGAAAAAAATATAGTGTGAAAGTTTCTATTCAGGTACAATTTTATTCTCCAGAATACAACTTGAGTTAAACATAAAAACAAACCATTACTTGTGTTCCCTGCAGATTCCCAGCCCCAGAGGCTTGGGTTTTTTTTTTTCCTTATGCCTCTTTGGGTGTGATACTCTCTTCTTTACCCTGCTCAGTCTTTGGATCTCATGTGACAGCTCACCTGCAAATGAGTCACTTTCTACCTCTTAAATCATTTCCCCCTTTTTCACTGGACCCATTAACTGGAAAAGATGGTCTGGCTCCCGACACCCTGTCTCCTACCACTGGTGGAGAGAAGGACACCTCAGTACAACACAGGCTCTGCTTGGGGCTTGTTGGCAGTGCTGCAATTCAGACACCAGGGATAGTTATTTTAATTTAATGTATCTATGACTAATTATATGTATTTCCACAGAAGCTATTATTCAAGGGTCCTTAAGCAGTTTCTGCAATTAAGAATTATTAAGATTCATATCAAACCTGCACAGGATATAATGATGATAAGGAAATCACTGTATCTTGCACTGGGCAATCTTTGATTTAGAATGTAGTTATCTTCTAAAAAATGACTTGCCAAGAAAATCAGAGTGGCTATTCCCTTCCCACCCACTTCCAACACATCCTCATAAACTGTAAATCTGTCTCCACTTCATATATGTAGCACAGCAGCCTCCTACCCTGATAGAGTTTTACTTTCTCTTGTCCTGTTCCAGTCTCTGCTTGAAATTGCAGACAGAATCTTGCTTATCCTCTCAGCTATGTGTTTTTCCCACCTCAGCTGAATGTAGCATGCAGAGCCCCCAGTTGTGTGGCACTGAATTTGCAAATATCCTTTGGTGCTGGAGGGCTCTGATTCTATCTGGAGGAGCTGGAACATAGTCTGAAACCTTCAAGATGCCAGTTCTCAGAATTAGTTGATGTTCTTCATCAGAACACTCAGAAGAAAAATATCTGGTAAGAAAATCTTAACTGTTTTTCCTTACCTGTTGTTGAATGCTCCCATTTTATCCAAATCTCCCTTTTACTTTTTTACTGACAAGAATCCTAACATGCATACTCTAGTTCAAAATAAGAAAATTTATTCTAGTAATTATCACTATACAGTGCTAGGGTATAGCAAATACAGTGGCATAAAATCATATATTTAATTTTTCAGTTCAGCTTTAATATTATTAAATAAAAAATTTGACAGAGGACAACTAATATGATAATATACTCTCTAGGTTACAGAAACAAGTAACTTGCTAGTAAATTAGCAAAACTAGCAGCAGCAAGCCATCTGTTTTTCTGTGTGCATGGTGCTTCCAGTGGAGTATACCAAGCATTAGGACTAAGGGCCTGTGATGAGACAGCATTGTAAAATGCCAGACCTGACTATGGTTTTGCAGTGCTGCTTATATAAATTAGAAAATTTTTTTATAAATAAAGCCTGCTTTTATTAGAGCAATCCCTTTTATGTTGAGCTAATGTATAAATTTAATATTTAGAAAATCTATTTTGAAAATAACACTAATACACAATATTTTAAGAGTTAAGCTAAAAAAAAAAAATCAATTCCTTATCCTTCCTACTCCAAATACAGTTTACTCGTTCCTACTTCAGTCCCAGTGATATTTCCATGGTTTTTAATACTTCACCTTGCTTTCTACATCACTGGTAGGCCTTTTAATGTGGAGAAATCTCCAGCAATATGATGTGGCAGCTCAGTACTGCAAGGTCATTTAAAGTGTTTTCTCACCTGATTTCCTATTTCCCCAGGGGAAATTGCTTCACAGGATAACCTTGGCTTAAAAAGATTAAGAAACTTGTCAAATATAAAATTGGATTTTTTTTTTATTTTTTATTTTATTTTTTTGACAAAACCAGAATTGCTCGAAGTTGAATAGTACTCAGGAAGTACAAGATACCCCCAAGCTAGGTTAAGAAATGGGATAACATTTGCAAGGCATTCTGTTAAGGAATGGAGTTTCTATACCAACACTTGGCAAAACTCTTGTTTAAGATCATAGAATCATGGAATGGTTCGGGTTGGAAGGGACCTTACAGATCTTCCTGATCCAACCCTCTGCCATGAGCAGGGACATTGACCACTGGACCAGGTTGTTCAAAACCACGTCCAACCTGGATGGATGACCCTTGAATATTTTCTGGGAGGGGGCAAAACTCATGACCCCTGGTTTAGGACACACTTGCCTCTAGTGCAGTGTTCATTCTCCCAGTGATCTCACCTCCTTCTGCGCTAGGCTCTTCATTATTTTAAACAAAAAAATCAAACCTCACCCTAGGCAAAACATATATCTCAGTGGAGTTCTGACAGCTGACAAAGAAAAATTTCTATATGAAAATTTCCTTAACTTCTTTGTTTTTAAGCTTCTGTTGATTTTTAGATAGATATTTTCTAGAAACATTAGCCAGCAGCATTCTGTTACTTTTTTTAGGTCATGTCTAGATTTTCCTCTTGTAAGAATATTTTTTATTTGCTGAAACAACATGATTCTGCTGTGGCTACATGTCTGCAATTTTTTCAGCATTGAGTTAGTATCAGGGAAGAGCTCAAAATTATTCTCCTGAAGAAATGAGGAATAAATTTGAATGCGTCCACTATAGCTGTCTTGGTTTGATTGTGGTGCTCCTAGTCTAAAAGTCATGTTTCTGTAATTAATTTTAAACAATATTTTATCATTTGTGTTTTATTAAATATAAGCATTGCCTGCACTGAAATAGTAATAAATAAATAAATAAAAATAAATTAAAATAACAACAACAAAAAACATCATCAACAATTATTATTGTTATTTTTGTAATAAGATACAACCCAAACTAAGAAAGACCTACAGAGGTCCTGCTCAAAGCGAGGTTCAGAGTTAGAGTGGGCTGCTGAAGGTCTCTTTCAGTTGTGAAATACTCCAAAGACAGAGATTCTATGTTCTCTTAGTGTTCCTATATTCTTATATGAAAGTATAATATACCTGCAAGAGTCTTCTAGAGAATGCTTCTCTAGATTCAGAATGGTTTGCATCATGTTTTGCACGTGGTTTTAGAAGTACATACAACATTTAGTCCAGTGATCCCTCCTGTCATTCAGCTACAGTTCTATGAATTTTTTATTTTTTACACTTTAAGATGTACCTAAAAATCAATTATGTATACATTGTTTCCCACTAGTAATATAGACAATGAATATTTTATAAAAATCTTTTCTCCTTGGGTGCTAATGGCAAAGATCCCATATGTGACAGTGGGATTAAGGTTCCACTGTATATGTACATAAAATATGACCTCTTTCTGATTGCTATAAATATGCAAATGCCTCTGGCAATATAAAAAATGGATATTTGTAATACCACACTATTTACCTTTATTGCAATATTTTTAGTATTTCTGACACTTCGTGTAGGAAATTCCTCAAACACTCCATAAATTTAAGGAATGGTGGGTCTGGTAAATGTCCAGTTGTTACTGGCTTCCAATGTAAGATGAAGCATAGGATATATAATACCTTACAGTGCTGTCCTAAAATATAAATCTTTCTATTTATGCCTTGGACATCTCTTGCTTCTAAAAACTTCAAGTCAAGATATCACAGCTAGAGCATAATTCCAGGAAATATTTTCTAACTCAGTGGCAAAAGCAGTCTTTCTTCAGCTTTAAGTAGGCTTTTAGTAAAATTTCAAACTGCTTGCACCTGGTTGACATTTAAATGGAATGTAAAGGAGTTAAAGAACTCTGTCATAGGTGAAGAACAAAACATGAAACATTCTTTGTGGAAAGAGAGGAGAGTTAGAAAAACTGAGAGCAAACTGATCTAGAAAAAATAATAAAATTTAAATGCAGAATAGTGTAATACAAGTTATACCAGGTTTTTTGCATTTTTTCCCCACTCACTTCACTTACACTGTAAAAGTACTGGTACGGTCTGCAGCGTATTTGTTCTCAGGCCAGACAGTGGTATCCCTACAAACATCTTCTGGCCACCTTTCAGAAGTTAGAGTAGGGCAGTCCTTCTAGAAAATTCAAGAGTTACTGGCCTATATGAGTGGTTATTATTATGCAAAGAGTTTTTTATGAGATTCTTACTTCCTGTACATCTACATCATGACTTCCATTGTGGTGGCACTTTTGGACCCACTCTTTCTCTCTGCAGACGTAAAGGCTCTGCCTCAGAACTGCTCTTTACTTTTTAGAAAAACCTGAGGGAAATGAGGCACTGTGTGCCCAAGAGACACCTGCTTACTCAAATCACATGAGTATATATGGGCTTGAACAAGCTGAGTTCTGGGTGTTGATGTAATATAAGAGCAGATGTAAAGTAGGGGAGGAATTGCTGCAGGTTTTCTTCATAGAATGGTTTGGGCAGCAAGAGACTCTAAAGATCATCTAGTTCCAACATATTTGCATGGACAGGGAGACTTCCCACTAGACCAGGCAGCTCCAAGCTTCATCCAGCCTGGCCTTGAATGCTTCCGGGGGGGAGTATCCAGAACTTCTCTGCACAGTCTGTCCCGGTGCCTCACCACCCTCACAGGAAATTTCTTCCTAATATCTAACCTAAATCCAGCTTAAAACCATTGCCCCTTGTCCTATCACTACATGACCTTTTAAAAAAATCCAACTCCAGCTTTTCTGTAGGCCCCATTTTTTGGTTTTTGTTATTTGTTTTTTAGGAGTTACGGTTCTTTTGTTTGCTTTGTTGGTTGCTTGTTTTTTTTAGGTTCTGAACACCTATAACAACCAGAAATTTATACTGGTTGTGGGAAATTCATACTGCATAGCAGGAGAACAGTGTGTTATTTTGTTTGATGGATGGAACCATGGAGATTATGTTTCTATTTATCAGTTTCCCAGTTTGTTAATCTAAGAACATTTCAATGATATTTTTTTTGGTTTTATAAATATTGTCTTCTGGGCCAGAAATGAATTACCATGTGTCTCACCTATATTGTTTTTAGTAGCAATGTGGGGATGCAGAGTTTAGGATGGATTAGCTTATGACAGCTGGCATTGCTAATACCTCATCAGTCCTCCTGTAGCTTTTTACTGAAGCTCCAATTGTTTGTAGCTGAGATGCTCATTCCCGATATCTTTGCAACAGCTCAGATGAAGATTACTTTCTCTGTCACATGCATTTATCTTCTCAGATTGCTTGTAATACTGCTTCTATTTTCACTTATTCCAATGTTCTCAAAACTTTTGTGTAATTTTCAGGGAGAATAAGCTCTGTTTGGCTATTTCTGTTACAGTGCATGTCTCAGTGGAGAAGCACTCTATACATCAAGTGTATTATTTTAGCAAGTGTCACACTTTGGGCTACTACAAGAAGACATCACAGTATAGCATGGCTGCAGAAATATAATTAATTTACAACCTATAGCAATAATACCCAGGCCACAGCTTGATATATTTGGGATGATCACACAGAAAACCATTCTCATTATCCCTGAACAGACATGGGTTCTTTGCAAGTGGTTTTCAGTGCTCTCAATCTGGCAGTTGATAAGTACAGTTTCACTTTCAGAAGAAGAAGAAATAAAAATTCTTCCATAAATTTTCTAAGTCATTAAGATCTCAGGGTCCTCTTTCCATTTTCCAATATTTGGAGACATTTATTTATCAATCAGGGCAAGATGTCTGATGTTATAGAAAGACTAAGAGCTTGAAATACACAAAAGCCTCTGACCGGAGCTCTAGCATAGGAGTAGTAGAAAAATCAGATTTCCTTAAGTAAGGCAGGTCTTAGACATTAGAAGAGAATAATCTTAATTTGCCCTGATACAAACGAACTTGGATTCTGCCTTTGTAAGGAAAACAAATGTTGGAAATGTTACTGTGGTTTTGATGGTGGCTTTTTAGTCTCCAGAAAAGTGGAATCAGGATATATGGATCCAGTATTTGATTACCCTTTCCTCACCATGCATTGAATGGCAATCATTTAAAATAAAATACTATATTAACAGAAATTCAAAAACACAAGGCAACAACTTAGTCCCTTATGATACAGTTTCTTTGAAATGACTTTCAGAAATGTGCACCCCTGCAGCCTGCCTTTTAATTTGTATATTTTCTTAAGTACATAATAGTATAGACATCCCACTGTAAGACTGGAACCATTCATAAGTTGAGGGAATGAAAATTCAGTTTGTTTTTATTAATTCATGCAGGAGCAGCCCATGTCTGGTATGCACAACCTACATGTGCCAGTTTGTGTTTGAACGCTGAAAAAGAAATGCATTCCCTCTTTATTGCTACAGTTGCTTTAAATTAAAATTGCAAAGAAATACAATGTTAGCTAACATAAAGCTTCTTTTATTTCTCTTAAACAAAAAGCTTTATGAACATGCTGATGTATTTTGTAAACATAATAAATTTTATCTGGTGAATCAGTGGGAAAACATAGCCCCAAGGCTCAACTCTGTGGTGTCTCTCTGAAATGATACTAGCAAAGTTATGCTAAAACTATCATAAAAGTAAGGAGAAAAAACCTTTTAGGGAGTGCTTGCAACATTTTAGTACTAATGGAACCGTATTTGCTCAAATGAGAACATTTTGGTAAAAGCTTACAGAGCAAAAGGCACTACATATTCTTTATGCAAATAAAAGACAGAGCATTAAAGGTCAGATGTAAAACTTTGCCAAATAGCACTCTCTCTATTGATTTACAGTGTGTTAAGAAGAGAGGAGCTAACCTGCTTTTGACATGGAGAAAGATTGCTGATTTGACACTCTTTATGAGAGTCTGAAGGACCAATGGAGCAAACTGGCAAGTGAGACGGGATACCCCTACAAAGGCAAAGATACAGGCAAACCTTCAAGGTCCAAGGTGACACAGAAATGATGTCCCTGAAAGCTCATCAATGGAAATGCCATGTTCAGCCTCCATTGATTTTTCCATCCTGGGTTCTGCCAGCTGTAATGTCAATGTCAGTCAAATGTGGAGGATCTGGAAGAAAAGCAGCCTGCGAGTGGGATGTTCCCCAAGGCTGGAGGTCTCACCTGGAGGAAGATTTGAAAAGCTGAAGGAGGAGGCAAAGGCAATGGAAACCTATTGTTCTAATATCTTTTGTTAGTGAACAGTAGTGCTCTCAGTCACCAGTGATAAGAAAATATTTTTACTACTTGTACAATGTATTCCTATGGCTCATGAAGGCAGGAGTTGGACCTGAACTCCATTATGCCATCATGCAGTCATTTTCAGGGGAAAGATGAGATCAGAAACCCTTAAAAGTTTTTCAGGGTGGTTCCTGTCAAGATCTGTATTACTTGACTTGAGGTTGGAGAGCTTATTGTACAAATGTCATTAAAATTTCATTATAAGACTAGGAATACAAATATGTTCATGTAGTCTCATCCATATGAAAGAAAGGCTTTTCTTCATACAAGTACTTAAAAAAAAACACAAAAACAACCAAAAAGCAAAAATAAACCAAAAAACTAAAAACATTTCAGACGTAGTATAAAGAAATGTAACAGAGAAGCAGAAGAAACCTTTTTTCAGAATACGTTTTGGTAAAACTCTGTCGTGAAAAATGATTAAAAATATTTTGTAGTTTTAAGTATTGGGAGATTTTTTTTTATTTTCTCTTTGAAACTCAGCTTACCTCTACGAATTGCTTCTGCCATCAACAGGGAAACTTTGACAGGAGGTTCTGAATGGTGGCAGTTGAAGGCTGAAATGCACGTTATGTAAGGCAAGGCTGAATAGTAGCACCAGTGTTTGTGTTGCTAGACTTAGGTTATATTTATCTTCCATTAAAACCTGTCAGCTATAAAATACTACTCTGAGCTCAATCTTACAAGCACAAGAGTTGCTCAGTTTGATTGTAATTTGAAAGAAATCCGTTGACTTGCTTTTCTTTGCCTCAAAATAATTAAGAGCATTATATGATTTGTCTTATTTCAAAATAATTAGAAAATATCAACATGTTTTACTCTTATTAGTATTCTGGATGAAGAGATTTAATTTTACATATAATCTGCTTTCATGACAATGTTTTCTCCAGTTGGGACAATTTTAGCCACCCTTAAGTCCTTTAGTCAGTTCTCCAATCATCAGACCTCCAATCCATTTTAATGAATCTTTGATATTTGAATTGGAAAACACAGGATTGCAGGTATGGTTGCAGAGCCCTAATACAAAAATAACCACAATACATTTTGTGTATTTTGACATTTTAGATTTTATTTGTAATTTATACTTACATTGGTAATTTATACATTTTACACAATACATATTGTGTAATATTACACTGAGGTAATAAAAATGAGGGAAGGGAAAAAAAAATATCTCATTTGAAAGAATAAATCTTCCAGGGTCAGAGAAAATATATAATCTGATGAAAATGAGTTTGAAGAGAGAAGGGAAAAAAAGAAGAATTTTTAAAGTGTCTGTTGAAAGGAAAATATACTGCTGAGAAGCTCTACTAGGTTACAAAATATTTTTTTTAAGAGAAAGAGTTGAAGTCTTCTCATTAAGGATGTATAAAGTTGAAGTGACAGGAAAACAAAAATTGTACTGTAGGGAACAGTTACGTACTGGTAAAGAGATGGACAAAATGATCTAAGAAATGTTTTCTTTCCCAGGTTCTATGATCCCATGAAAATACTTCTTTAATATTAAAGTGTCTTTCTGTTTGAAAACATAATAGCAAAACAACGTCTCCCTTTTCTCCTGTGAAAACTATGGGATATAGAAGGGGAATGGGTACTGGATAATATAAAATGAGAAATAGCTAGGCTAGTCATAGATATAAAAGTAGGAGTCAGATTTGAATCTGCATATATTGTAGTGACAGGCACCACACACAAAAGAGGTATATTGGAATGTTACATTAGGAAGCAATCCTACCCTTACCACTGAAGAATAATAATCTCAAAGCAGCTCTAAAATTTCTTATCCAGGCTCCCTCCTGCTATGAGCACAAGCAGATAGAAAATGTAACAAAATTATGAACAAAATCCATGATACATAATCAGGAGAAAACAGACTTAGTAGGATAAGAAGAGTGTCTCTTGCATTTTTCAATTCCAGTTCTTCCCAAAATAAGAAAATGACTACTTGCATATGTTTCCAGAGGGCAGAAATCTGCAAGGAATTAAGAGAAATGTTCAGACACAGGAGCTTTTGTGCTGTTATATCTGAAGCAATCCTCACCTAGATATGTGTAGGAGCCATTAGCATGTCATTATCCTGTCTGTCAAATCTTTTGAACATCTCTCCATAAACTCCAAAAGGAACAGACTGGCTGTTTTTCAACATCATCTTCTCCCTCTTTTTCTGCAGAACAGAAAAGCCACCAAGTAGACCAGCACAAGGCTGGCTCACTGACTGACTCATTTGTCAACAGATTTGTGACTATTTGAGGTGATGTTTTTGGGTACTTGGAATTTGAGGCTTGAATCCCAGATGGAAGTTGTAAGTAAGAAAACCACTCCAAAATTTACACTTTAACG
Source organism: Heliangelus exortis (assembly GCF_036169615.1). NCBI lineage: Eukaryota > Metazoa > Chordata > Aves > Apodiformes > Trochilidae > Heliangelus > Heliangelus exortis. The sequence continues at coordinate 125,376,136 of NC_092423.1, forward strand.
ATTCCTTTCACACAGTGTTCTGATGGAAAGTTCAAAGCCTAGAATATATTTAAGAGTGTCTATCCAATGTCACAAAAAGCATAATATTCTTCAGAATTACCCGCATGCTGCAAGTGTTTCATATTCAATTTGAATGGAGAGAGAATAATAAATAAATAAATAAGTAACTGTCCTATAAAGAATAATTCAATTAATATTTCAAAAACACCTTAGCCTAGGTGGGCGAGCAATCTGATTTTTGTGTTACAGATAAAGTGATCAAGGAAGAGAGGGGCAGCTTTGAAAAAATCTAAAAATACTGATGTATGTAGAGTTTCAAAATAATTTAGGTGGCTTTTTCAAGTGAATATGCAATTAAAATCCTGCAATTAAACATCTGACTCATGCAATTAAAAACCTGACTCAAAAAAATGTCGTAAATTAGTGAATCTTATCCCATATATTTTGAGTCAGTAGCAAAATGAAAAAAGTACACATCAAACTCATTGTCTGATCTTGCAGTGAGAAACTGGCCTCTGAAATCCAGTATAAAATACCCCTTGAATTCTGTTTTACCCATAAACTTAAGGGAGTTTTAACATTTTACTCAGCTTAGCTGAGTCAGACCATCTAGGTTTAAAAATATCAAGCAAGCATCTTTTACAAATAGTAGATGCCAATGCTTACTAGACAACTTGCACAAAGAAGCAGAAGAGCTCGGTGGTTCTAAATAAAGTCAGACAATTTTAGAAAAGCCTGAAGAATAGGTGGTCTCACCTGATCAGTTTTATAAAGAGATTTTGGAAGATCGTTGAAAACCAGGAAAGAAGCCAATGGGACAGAGCAGAAGAGAGAGGTCAAGAAGAGCAGTTGTGAATGCTGGGTAAGTGTCAGAAAAGAGAAAGGATGGGGGGTCATATTGGGACCACTGCCCTTAAAATGGCATTTAGTAATAAGTTTATGGTTTGACTGCTCAAACTTACATTTGGCTTCAACTTGAAACACAAGCTGTTAGCCTGATTGCAAAAATTCTTATGTTAGAAATATCTGATCCTAGGTTAATTTTAAAACCCAGAGTAATCATTGCTGTATTTAAAAAAAATCATCTGGAAGGCAAAAGAAAGATATCACATTAAAATGAAAAGCAGATTGTTGATATTGTTGATATTTCTGTGAACACATGTTCTTTATTTGCTTCTGTCTTTAACAACATTTAGGTTTTAGTGAAGTAATTTGACTTTCGAAAAACATCTACTGCATCTGCCTGTGGGTTGAAATATCAAAAAATCTCCACCTGGTGACTGTTGACATTGACCCACTTTAGACACTAACACAATGTCAGGTTGTCTTCTCTTGTGGGAGATTCCCACGCTTTTATTCCTGCAAGAACTGTAATAGGGGAATTGTTCTAATTCCAAGCTCAAAGATTTTTATAAGTCTCTAACTCTGTGCTTTTATGAACTGAGCATTTTCATGAAAAGAAATAAAGTGAAGAATATTTAAGAATGTGTGAAATGAAATTTAAAGGTAATAAAGCTTTCTCTGATTATCTGGTCCTTGGGGAAGGCAGAAGGGAATGTGTGTAATTTTCTTCATGCATTCATCCTATAAAGTAAGAATGGTAAAGATGGAATATGTTGCATTGCTATAATATCAAATTATCTTTTTCAGTTCAAGTCTGTGGGACTGAGCAACCTGTTTAACTTTATGTGCACAGCTCACCTGAAAGTTGCATGCAGTATAAGGCAGATGATCAGAGGGCTGGAGGATTTCTCCTGGGAAGAGAGGCTGAGAGAGCTGGGGGTGTTCAGGTGGGAGAAGGCTCCAGAGAGATCTTGTAGTGTCCTTCCAGTAGCTGAAGGGACCCTAGAGGAAAGCTTGGGCGGAACTTTTTATAAAATCATGTAGCAAAAGGATGTGGGGGGGATGTCTTTAAACTGGAAGAGGGTAGCCATCAAGAAGAAATTCCTTCCTTTGAAGATGGTGAGACACTGGAACAGATTGCTCATGGACATTGAGGATGCCTCCTCCTTGGAAGTGGTGAAAGCAGTTTGAATGGGTCTTTAAGCAACCTGGTCTGGTGGAAGCTGTCCCTGTCCATAGTAGGGGGATTGGAATCTTTAAGGTCCCTTCCAACCCAAACCATCCCGTGTTTCTATGAGATTTTATAAAGGCCAAAATGCAGAGTCTGAGAAAGTCATAAACCATATGTTGACATGACAAATTGTATTAGACATGAAATCCTGATGATATACATAATAAAAACCTGGTGCCCATACTAAGTCAAGTTTAAGACCACAGACTCTGGTGTTAAATCTCAGTGGTCATGAGCAAATACTTAGGAAGATGAAGAAAAGGATTAGCATACATGATGCTTCTCCTTAGCAGTTTTCTAAGCATCATCTACTTCATATCTGTGGATTCCTTGGCTCTTTTCTTTCCATGAATACAACTAATCTTCTCTTTGGCCCATACAAATGAATGGATGCATACACTCAGAATAGTACTATAATCAGCTCAGCCTAAAGACAAAGAAAAGAATACAGGAAATGTAGGATTTTCCAACCACCTCTTCCCATCATGTGTATTGCTGTCATATTTCTGGCTTACCTGTAGGTTAATAAATAAGTAGGCTACAGAATAGCTCTGGATACTTTTTTTGGTCTAACCACCTGCTTAATGATAAATCAGTCTTAAGACATGTTAATAGTAAACACAGACCATATACTAGCTCCCAACTGGCACAAAAGACATGTAGCACTAAATACTTCTTACATGTTCTTTTCTCTCATCCCTCTGTACTACAGTAGTCAGGCAAACACCTTCACTATCTAACCTTCAATAATGAAAGGAAATTAAGTTAATAAAAACTGAAGGTTCTAGAAGGATTTTACATTAGCTAGGCTGATATCAAATGAGATACTTGCAGTAGGTCTTGAATTTTCTTGTATTTTTCAAGTAAATATCTTGTATAAGCAAAACCTGCACCCTGGAAGAGCTCTTGTCTTTGACATAATTGGAAGCTGAAACTTCTGTTTGCTTATATGATTAATTCCTTTGTTTATTCTCCTTTATTTTCTGCAGTTCCCCTTGCTGTAACTTCATACAAATAACTTGGATGTCTGCTTTGGAAAACTTGGTCAACACTGCAAGTAGAGTTTGTCGGGCAGTGTGATCTTGAACAGAAAAGGTTTAATTGAATATGGATGCTCTGGATCAGAGTTTCATTCCTGTGTATGTCACTGTACTGTGATATACTATGTACAATTATGTGTGCCATACATATCCTCAGCAGAACTGAAGATAAGTTGGAAAATGTAGGATTACAAATCCAAGTCAGGCAATGCTTGTTTCATGTGGTTCCTGAGAAGTTTTCTTAAAGATATTATCAGGAGATAAGTAATAATTTCTGCAGTGATTTAAAAATAAAAAGAAAGAACTGGAGATAAAAATCATCTTCTAGATTTATACACTTAAACACAAAACATGAACATTCTTATGAGAAAGAAATATGCAAAATCATACACCGATAAAGGTTAACAGAGGTCATTAATCACATAGTTGAATTTATTTTATTTAAGGCAAACACAAACTTTAATTATTAATGGGGGAAGACAATGAAAAATGCAGCTTCCTAACCAAGATATTTGTGCAGACAGATTCATCCTGACTTTTTCAGTAATGCTAGTGTAATTACTATGAAATTAATAACATAAGTCTTTGGTAGATTTCTCTGTCATTGTATTAGTGAAGTTCTTAACTTAAAAAAATATATAAATGTGTATGTTAATGGGCTCACTCTTTCATTCAGACTCCAAACAAAAGCTACAGTTATTTCATGGGAAATTATAGTAAGTATAAAGTAATTTTACTCAGCAAAAATATTTAAAAAAATAAACCAAAGCCCAAAACCCTTCTGTGGAGGATAAGAACCCAGAGGAATTCTATGAATAATTTAAGCATGAATTAGCTCTCCTCTGTTTGGAACTTTCAATAATTTTTTACAGACTGTATTTCTTCATCTGTTCAGGCAGCAATAACTCCTATCTTATTTATGAAACACAATAAATGATTCTAGTTTTTGAGACATGGAATGATATCATTAATCACTTGAGGCTGTTCAGTCCATTTTATACAGATCAATCTACCCAGAGTAATAAGATTTATGAAAAAAAAATCTACAAGTTTATGTATCTATACATATATGTGAACTACATGAATGATGTTTTATTAACAGATATATCCTGCCTAAGAGATAGAAGAGTGTAAGGCAACATTCGTTTCCCAAGTAATAAGCAAGTAAATTTATCTCCAAAAAATGCTTTTAAACATGGTTATACATTATGTAACAGACTGGAACTGCTCTATTGATAAATTGTTGAATTGCTCTTTTGACAGATGCATGAGCACAGTTTCTGTGCACCTGTTCAGGCTGTATAAGCCTCAGGTAGGGGAAGGAGGAATTTTTCTTGCTCAGACTGGTATGCGCTGGTATGCTCAGACTTGCTGTACTGTGAGAACTTGGAATAATTATACGTGGCACTGCCAGGTAGCTCATTCTGATATTTTTTAGCAGGAAATGCTGATGGTTAAGGAGCTTTATACATATGCACTTTGCATCAGCAAACTAGCATGTTCAATAAGCTACAGAGGTATGGCCTCTGGAATTCCTGTCACTCAGGCCACAAATATAGAAATCCAAAGCCATTTGCATGCCAGACTGCCTGGGTTAAATTGAAAGCCTTTATTAGTACATAGATTCCATGTCTCTACCTTTTTTAAGGATAAGTGTCTGGATTTAGTCCCCAGAAATGTTTAACTCAGAGCCTGTGGACTTCCTGCAGACAGCCTGCAAACACTCTGCATGATGCTTGGTGAAAAATCCCAAGTGCTCTCTGGCCTCCCAAGTTTGTTGGCTTCCTATGTGCATGCAGTTGATCAGTCTAGAGGATACCATCAGGTGTTCTCAGAGCAGACAATACACACATACAGGGAACCTGAATGATTATAATTCAAACTTTTGTCTAAATTTTGAGGCCAACAATTTATTGTGTCAACCCATACAGTTATTACTTCTTTTTTTTTTTTTTTTTTTTTGGTGGGATTGGTATTTCTCTCTCCAATTCTAAGGCTGGAATATTATAAGATGCATAATAACAAGAGGCTGATAATAGAATTACACACTGCATACAGTAAACCATTTCAGAGGTGAAGAGCTGCTCTTCAGCAGCAAGTTTAAGATTTCAGACATGTAACAATTTTACAGCCTTGAAATACTTATACTGGAACAGAACTGAGAGCAGAGTTTCAGGGACTGACATATTTTCTTTATGTGTTTACTAATTTGCATATATAGAATTGCTTATCAGAAATATAAAAAAGGCAGCATGGCATACTGCAGAATAGTAGTTGCAAGTAGATTTTCTATTAAAATGCCCAAAGCTGTGTTTAAATGTTTCTTATGTGATACTTCTTTTTTGGATGTGAATATCAGCATGGTGAGAGCATTCCTGTGGCTCTCAGCCTAAGACTTCCAGGTACATCTGTGACCTGACCCTCTGTTCTGACTTCTGCTCTGAGAGATGGCACCTAAGGACATGACTCTGAAATGTCCACCTTTATACTCCCCAATTCTTTTTCTGAAGCTTTCCCTTAATTTCTTTCTCAGTCACAATTCTTCTAAAAGTAGCACAGTTTAAGCAAGCAATACATTTAGATTAAATCTTTGTTTAGGTATAAAAAAAGATTTTATTTTCTAATGGAAAGATGGCAATTACCTCCCTTTGTGTCACATTTGAGGGACTGTTCATGTAATGTATCCATATTTCAAGCATTTGTTAACATAAAGAACTTATATCAAATGAAGAGTGCTTAATTTGAAAGTCACAATGTTCATTAGCTCTCATCCTCATTAACATTTGTCACATTCTGTTACTGCAGGAGGTCAGTAGTTTGTCATTTTTCTTTGTGGAAAGTCATAAGCAGAAAAATGTGACATCCCAAATGTCACATTATTTTGTTTCTCAAGACTGGAACAAAATAGAAATTAATTAGATTCTTACATGAATAAAACCATATAGAACTAGTCTGGAGATAGGAAGAGTATTTGATAATCTAACTAATAAACAGGAAGTTCTGAGACTACTGATCAATATGGCATATACAATATTTATTTATGTTCATGGAATAAAATTCAAATTAAAATACTAAAATTTAGAGTTGTTCCAAACAATTTTAAGTAATGTATTCAAGGGGAAATTTCAGATTTTGGCAAAGGTATTTAGAATTTATGTCAGTATCATGTTCCCATTTTTTCTTCATCTTTTCAAATATTTCAAATTTCAAATTGGAAATTGAATTACAAGTGAATCTTCAGTTATAAAAAGAATTTGTCCCCATAGTTCACCCCAAAGGGAATTTTACATTGTATTACAAGGGAAGGTCAACATTCCTTTGCTTGAGAAGATTAATAATTTGTTCAAAGCATAAAATGAAGTCTTATTTTTGCCTATTTCCTGGTTATAAATTCTTATATTTTAACAGAATAATAATTTAACTTCCTTTTTTAATGGTCATATACAATGAATAGTTATTCTCTTTCTCATCTGTACATTTAATAGCCTTAATCTAATACTGTAATAATGCCTCTACTTTTAAGAGCACATGTATCTGAGTCATAAGTGTTCCCATATGTATGTATGAAAACACATTTCAGGAAAAAATAAAGTTATAAAGCTGTACCTCACATTTCTGTAGCAGGACTTAGTTCATTGCATTACAGGTGCTGTGTCTGAATGGCTAAAATATTCAGATATTCAGAGGTTGACATTTGCTCCCTAAGGATATTTTGTTCTGTACATCAGCTCTTGTCTATGAGCTCTGCTTTTTGATTGAGTGACGTGAGATGCTGCTACTACAGCTGAAGAAAGAAAAAACTATTCCAGTTTAGGAAGGCTCAACATGATACACTAGAAACAAAAATCCTGAAGCACCTGTTTGCTTACAGAAGTTGGCAAAGGTGCCTTCCCCACAGTCAATTGTAATTCTGTAGGGAAAGAAGTGTACAGCCAACAAGCTGAAGACTTCTAAAAACATCTACTAGCCAGGCAACACCTATGAGATAATACATTTTTTTCTATAATTCATGTCCTATTCCCACCCTACATTAAAATACCTTTCCCTTCTGCTCTTTAAAAAGGATTCCTACTTATATATCTAGTAAGAAAATACTCTTCTTATAGCAAGAAACTAACTGTGACTAAAACCACAGAAATTCTAGGTTTCAGTTATGTTTTAAAATATAGTTTGAATAAAGCTAGGCTTATATAATAAAGCAAAAAATCTGAATATCAAACAGCATTAGCAGTGGTTTGGTCATGAAACACATAAAAGGGAAACCACAATCTCTAAGTTCTTATTCACATACAATATTTGACAATAATATTCCACATACAATATTTTTGAGACCCTTCACTTTCTCTATTTTTGTTAATGTTAAAAAAAAAAAAAGCTGTTTTATTAATTTTTTATAACTTTAATTTAAACTCTATAAATATAATATTTTTAGGCAAGAAAAATGTTTTTGCAGGAAAATATTCTTCCTCATTGTGGCATAAGATATTTTAAAAATACTATGTATGCCTCCAAGTATTATAACTTGTAGGGCATAAGTCTTACTGAATGTTATATACCAGTGTTTTAACTTCATCTAAACTTGCTAAAGTCTGAGTCTATTTGAACGAATTATCAGTTGAAAGTCTTAAAACTTTTTTTGTTGTGAAACATATTAATGGAGTACTTCAGAAGCTACCAATACTTATGTAAAAGAGCTTTTGTGTAATACTGAATTCCCTTATTCTGAGCAAAGATCTGACTTAAATTATGAGGGTGGACAAAAAAGCAAGAGCAAAATAAATGTCTAAATGTCTGTCTAAAAAAATAAATGTCTGTCTAAAATGAATGTTAACACTGAAGATTTAAACTGATGACATGAGCAGTTGCATGTCTTGAGTGACAATTCACGTAGTGTCTTTTACTTTTGGGAAAGCAACATTTTATTCTACATTAAAGCGTATATGAGAAGTCTTTTGCAGATGATCTTTGAATGAATTTATTTGTCAGTTTTATTGTTCACAGTTGCATTATATTTCGTGTATTTTTTGCTTTCTGAAGTAGTTTATTAGAGTCTTGGTAAGCTTTTTTGGGCAGTAAGAATACTGCATAAATAAATCCAGTGCAATGACATCTAATGGATATTGTAGTCTTACAATAGATAACCCTTGGTTTAGATACCGATGAAACAGCCTCAGGAGACATCAAATTATTTAGATCAGTAATATTTTGCCATGAAATTAAAAAATAAGACTTGTGATGATGATAATTTTCTTGTTTCCTGTAAATCTGTTTTGACCTGTGTTCCAGTTTTTTCATGTGGTGGGAGAAGTTCTGGAAGTTCTTTTCAGAAGAGCTCTTGAGAAATTTTGTGGTAATTTTGAAAGATGGACCAAATCAGCTAGAACTTGGAAGATTTTAAGAATGTAAACTGTACAACTGTGGCTACCAATGCCTTAAAACAGCAAAATTACTGAGATAATTATTACAAGCAAACAAAACCCAATCAAAAAACCCCCAAACAAAAACCCTAAACAACAGAGGATAGAACATTATTTAACATTTCTGGTACCATTTAAGATACTGTTTTGAATTTTAACTTATAACAGTTAAGAAAATAGTGAAATGTGATCTAAATGGAACAGTTTTCCCTGCCATATCCTACACCTGGCTGTAGCTTGTAGCTTCACATTCCATCATGGGACAGACACGAATAGCTCCATACCCATCAGTGGTGGTCCTGCACAAGATGAAAGCAGCATGACTTTCCACACAGGCTGTGATGGAAACACCATTAAATTCTGAGACTGTGCTGTGCAGGCATGCATTGAATTTAATTTGTTCTGGAACGTTTAACAGCCACCCCATGGCAGACCAAGGAACAGCATCATACGTTTCTTTGCTAAAAGATACTAGTGCTGACAAAAATCCTTGAGGTGGGTTTAAATCAGACACATCAGGCTTCCATTAAATATATATACTATTTCCTGAAAATACAATAAGATTATTGAACTAGTAAACATAAAATATTGAGGGACTTCCTCTAACAGGAGAGCTTAAGGACAATCAGTCAGAAATCTTGACAATCTGTTCTGTTTGAAACACCTTCTCACTCAACAGAATAATGGAATTATTAAAACTTTCTCCCTGGATCACACCATGCTTTGAAGAAAAGCCTCAGGAACAGAAGCATGGACTGCAAATTACAAAAACTATTCTGATCAAGATGAAAGAGCAAAATACCCTCCAAGTTAGAGTGTCAAAGACAGGATCATGAACTGGATGGACTGTCATAATGGTCCAGAATGGTGGCTTCTACATTCTCATGAAAGAAACTAATGGAATTTTGTGAAAAAAAAACAACAAACAACCCCACCACCAGAAACAACAGAAATCCACCAAAACAGAAAGTTGTTGCTTGGAATTGTGCTTCTACAAGTGTGTGACCTTTTGCATGTTGCCTTTCACCCAACCCAGAGCTGCTGCTTTTTAAACAAGGGATTAATTAGGAATTTTAGAGGCTTGCCATAGAGATAGCATGCTGCTTTCCTTCACAGAGAGCAGGAAAATCTGTCCTCTCAGAGGTGCATTACTAGGAGACTTGAACACAGGCAGGCACACATCTCCTTAGTACTGCCTCCTTACCCAGAATTGTAATATTTCACCCCAAACAGTCTTACAGACATTTTCACCCTGCAAATAATGGTAGTTTCTGTGACTGCCTACCCTGCCATTTTTTGTGTAGGTTGTATTTATATATTTATGAAGTGGTGGTTGTGAGAGATAAAAAATGAGTAATAAACGAGATCTCTCTGTACTTCCTCAGCCTCGGTGTAAGCAGTGGCAGATTCCTCTCCACAGATGCTGAGACAAGGAGCAATTTAAATGCCAAATAGCCAAAGCTGTCAAGAGTGATTTACACAGGTTGGATGGCTTTGAATTTTAATGCTTCATTTAATTTCTTTCATTACCTAACTACTCAAGGAACACCTCTGAATCAGTCTTGCATTTTGTCACGCACTCTCAAGTTTCTTCATTGAAACTTTTGTCAAGGGGAGATAATGGTGCTGGCCAAACCAATCAGAAGTTCAGTAAAAATATGAGAGTTTAAAAGCTATATTCATTGGGTAATTCCTAAAACGGAACCACTTCATTTTCTTCTTAAACCTTGCTAATTTTGCTATCTATTTTTCTTCACAGAAAGTAAATTTTCCCACTCAGAATATCTGATTTTCAGAGCACAGACCCTAGGTTAATGGAAAATCTCACACACATATCTTAGAAGTCAATAAATTGATCATTAAAATTCTACTTTTGATGTAAAAGTAGTTGTTTGGTGTTTTTCTGTGCAGTTCAGGAGGGCACCCACTTCTGCTACATTTTCACCTTTGCAATGGAGGAAAATGTCTTCTATTAATATGTCAGGGATGCAACCCTCTGTTGTTAAATTACTTTATGTTCAGGCAATATCTGAGACTCATTTTATTGTAAGATTGTCCTTAGTGTATATGAGGCTTAAACATCCTTTCCTACAGAGATAGAACTGTAATTAAAGTCTGATATGATCCACTGTTGGAAATGAAGCATTAAACTAAACAGCTTTTGAGATTTAAGTCTGATGTTACCAAGTCCAATGTAAATCTCATGATTTAACAACCTCAAAACTATCTTTATTTTCCTTTTATTTTATACAAAGCGATAAATATTAATTTATCCCTATTTATCTTCACTGTTCATGTCTTTATTGTCCTCCAGATTCACAATTTTAACATTTGGCTATGACTGGGAAGGATTTGTTTAAATGGCAACTGAATTTCTTTTACCATAGCATGACTCCAGAAGTTGTGACTTTAGAAACATTATAAAACACATTATCTCAAATTGTGTGAGCTGACAGTATCTGCTGTAATTTACTAATCCAGCTCTAACAAAACCTACTCATGACGAAAGTTATTACGCTGCAATTTTAGTACAATATTTTAATATTATGGCATTCCTCTTACAATTCTTCTCTGTATTTCTAGAGTACATATATATAATCAAGAAAAGATAATAGTTACTTTCGGGATAGCAACCCTTGATGATTACCCAAGTGGATGAGGAAAAAAATAAAAAAATAAAAAAGGTAGAAAATTTCTGAAACCAAACCAAACCAAGCCAAACCAAAACACCTGATAATGTTGAAAATCTGGAATAATGGAGAAAAAGTTCAAGGGGTTTGATTTTTTTTCTCAGTTTAGGGAAAAACACTGGGGACGATATAACATTTCTTGTCTGTTTCCATAATTGTGAATTTGTCACAGTAATACAAACACTAACAGATTCAATACTAAGATAATTAAATATCATTGAAAAAGCACAAACATTTACATGGGAGTTTGGTGTTCAGTACCCCCCTGTAGCTATATGGAGATCTAGAGCTCAGTTTCCTTGCCCATTAAGTGTGATTTGAGATCCCTAAGGGAGTCCTGACGATTCCAAAATTTTTGCTGTAAGGCACAGCTCCTGTGTCACCTCCTGACAGCCCCATAAGAATATTTAATATACCATAAGAGATTAAAAATTACACCAGTTAATTATATTTTTGCACTTGCACACTGTATGTGCAGAAACACTGTTGCAAGGATGAGGGGAAGAAAACCTTTGGTACCCGATTCTTGATTAATTTTTCTCTTTGTTTTCTTCTCCTTCCTTTTCAGTAACATCCCTTTTATTTTCAAACCTCTATTGCCATATAGTGACACAGAATACATGCACTGGTAAACAAAGCTAATTGTGAAACATTGATTTCTAATATTTTTAAATTTTTTTCAACACTGCTTACTCAATGGAATGAATAAATAGGTGCCTTTCCAGTACAAAAGTGAGACTTGATGTGCACAGAGATAGGTCATACAATATATTTGATCGTGGAAGTGAGAATTTATAAATAATTTATTTCCTGTATTATCTATAAACACTCCTGGAGCCAGAATTCAAATCTAAAATTATGTAAAATAAATAATAATATGCCAGTGATTCATACTAGCTTATTAAGAACAATGAAAATTTGTATCAGATTTTTTGGTGCTCATCTTCAGTGTGTGAGAAACGTAAGAAATACACTCTTCAGTACTCGCTTCACTTTCTTCACCTGTCCACCTCTTATAAATGTTGGAAAGTTTTCCATCTGGCTGCATAAGGGAATGCTTATACCTCACATACTGGTTAAGAGACAATAAGGATGCAGCAGTGAAAAGACTATTGGAGACAGCTGTCATTAAACTGTATCCCTATAGAATGTTGCTGTGAATTTCAAAACTATCATATTGGTTATCACTGTATGAACGAATAGCCTTCCTGTCATATCAGAAAAGCTAAATCAGCATAAGTACACCAAGGAGGACAGGATATGACTGGATGAAGAAACCACTTCTTCAGAGTATTTGGTTTTTCATGTTTTTCTGTTGTCATAAACATTTTTTTTTTCAGTTACTTTACAAAAAACATCTTGCCAGTGATTTCATAGACAGAGTATTCCTAATCTTCCTAGAAACATTTAATTGGTAACACTTTAAAACTCCTCTGGAGTAGCATTCGTCAGTGTGCTGCCCGCACCACATACAAGGGCACTTCTCTTTTTACTTCCATTAAATCATCTTTGTTTTTACATTATTTGTGAATTTTAGAATCATTAATGGCTTTTTTTCCTCTTATAGACAAATAAATCAAGAGACATGTTTCCAATACTAGCATTTCAGATGGTGTTTCTGTTTCCTGGTGAAAGATTTTGCTTTCTCCCCATGATACCAAGTGCCCACCTCTTCAAAGTCATGGATATGTGGTTCTGTCGGAAGGTCTGTAATGGATGAAGCCTACAATTTCTATTAAGTGCTGTCAGAATGTTCTTATGAGCAATATTCATAATGTCAGTACTCAGCACTGGGTCTGTTTCCTTTTAACAGGGCTTATGTCTTGGTTTAGATATCAAAATTTGGAGCTTTAATGAACAAAAGATCTTTTTTCTTTATATAACAACCTGGAATTTCCATTCTCAAAGAATGTTTGTACTTTTTTTGCAAATATCAAGTCAGTTAACAGATTAAATTATAATAACTTGAAATGAGCTCTTGGTTGAGCTGCGATTAGCATGTGTCACATTCAGTAGTATCAGTCGGAACCTTTTAGTCTATTAGAGGAAAATAATAAGATATGACTTTTTTAAATATAATGTGTCTTATGCTTCTTGCAATGAGGCACATTTGACACTGAGCATGACAATGAAAAGACAGATGGTATTAAAAATATAAAATAATAACTAAAATAATGCTGTAAATTAAATAATATAAATATAATCTTTTAGCTAATATATCTTGCTCTAATATAATATGACATGCTGGTAATGTTAATGCCTAATACGAAATGATGTGATGTCTAATGTAGAAGAAAAATTAGTTTTGAAATGTTGGAATTTCCTGTGCACCTGAAGATCTGCCTGTCATCTAAGCACATCTCTAAGAACATGGAAGAGAAGGTTATCAGGAGTAGTCAACATGGATTTACCTAGGGGAAATCATGCTTGACTAATCTGACAGCCTTTTTTGATGTTGTGACTGAAAGGGTCACCACTGGCAGGGACACCACTGGTTGTAGTCTACCTTGAATTAGCAAGGTCTCCTATAAAATCCTCAAGCTCAGGAAATGTGGGATAGAAGAATGGACAGTGAGATGGATTAAGAACTGAATACACAATAGAGCCCAAAGAGTGGTGATCGATTGTGCAGAGTCCAGATGGAGACCTTTAACTAGTGGAGTCCCACAGGGATTAGTGCTGGGCCCAATCCTGTTCGAAATCTTTGTTGATGACCTTGATGACAGAACAGTGTCTTGTCAGCAAGTTTGCTGATGGCATAAAACCAGGAGGACTGGCTGATTCACTTGAGGGCTTGAATTCACTTGAATTCAGTAAGATTTGGACAGACTGGAGACCTGGGCCAAGAGGGAGCTAATGAAGCTCAACAAGAACAAGTGCAGAGTCCTATACCTGGGAAGAAATAACAAAACATGCCAGTAGAGGTTAGGAGGCAGTCTTCTAAAGAGCAGTCCCATGGAGAGGGACCTTGGAGTCCTGGTGAACAAGAATGGGACAGCAATGTGCCCTTGTGGCCAAGAAGGCCAACAGTACCCTGGGGTGTATTAAGAAGACCTTTCCAGCACAGTCAGGGAGGTTCTCCTCCCCCTCTACTCTGCCCCAGTGAGACCTCACCTAGAGTGCTGCATCCAGTTCTGGGTTCCCCAGTTCAAGAGGGACAGGGGTTTACTTGAGAGAGTACAGCCAAGGGCTATGAGGATGATTAAGGGACTGGAACAACTGCCTGATGAAGAAAGACTGAGAAACTTTGGGCTTTGTAATTTGGAGGGAAGAGTGAGAGGGGATCTAATTAATATGTATAAATATATGAGGACTGGGCATCAAGAAGGAAGGGACAACCTCTTCTTACTTGCACCCTGTGACAGGACAAAGGGCAATGGATTAACAGTAGAGCACAGGAAGCTCCACCTCAACATGAGGAAGAATTTCTTTACTGTAGGAGTTACAGAGCCCTGGAACAGGCTCCCCAGGGAGACTGTGGAGTCTCCATCTCTAGAGACTTTCAAGACTCACTGGGATCCATGTCTGAGTGACCTGCCCTAGTTTTGGTCCTTCTTTGGCAAGGGGTTTAGACTCGATGACCTTCAGAGCTCCTTTCCAAACCCTGACATTTTATGATCTGCCTCTAAATGGAGATGAATGGTGAAGGTATGAAGAAAAACTGGGAAAAAAATAATAAATAAATAGGTGAAGGTCTGAAAGAAAAGGCAAGATGAGGTGCCTCATCCTTTGGGATTAGCAAGATTCATCCTCACCACAAATTTATAATCCTTGGTAAAACAATATTTTGTTTGTTTCCCCACTGCACTGAGAACACACAGAACATGCCAGCACCATTCTGGGTCCAGTGACACCCCTAGGGAGCATGCACTGGCTCAGGATCTTACTGCATCTGCACCGTGCAAACACCCCAAGCAGGCCCAGTGGTTAAAAACCCATTTGACCAACCCTGAGACAAATACTGCTGTGCTTCTTGTCATGAGCTCAGATTAGGGGCCATGTTTACTCAGACCTGAGTAAATGTGGACAAAAAAAAAGAAATGGGAAAATTTCAAATTTCTTTCAGAAAGCAATATTTTCAGTATGGCAGAAAAAAAAAAAAAAAAAAAAAAAAAAGGAAAAAAATGGAAAAGAGAGAAACAGTGCTTATTTTAAGACTTAGGAGTAGCAAGATAAATTTGAATAAACAATTCATAAATTCATAGCTCTAGAGATGTGCATATTAATAATGTACTCTACATCTGGGATATACTAGCTTAAGGGAAAATCTAGTTTAAAGTAAAAGGGACATTCTACTTAATGTCAGACTCTGAGGAATGAAAAGAGAGAACAAGGGACAGCTGTGCTTTTTATGTGTTTGTTCATTTGAATATTTCCCCTATCCTCAATAATATTTCTCTGGAAATAAAATGTCCAAGGTCTGGACTATTATTACTCTCAAGTTAAAAATGAGGAATTCATATTGACTGTCTTAAATGTCAATTACATTTGGTACATAATTTGTTTCAATTCACTTTCATTAAACTGACATTGTCAGTTCTACTGTATGCAGCCCAAGGACTTTTATAGCCATTATAGAAAAGAAAATAAAAAATTACTCTTTGGTGGCATTTTTTTGTTTGTGGTTTTTTTGGTTTTTTTTTATTATTCAATGAGTATTTCTTCCAGCATCTTTGACTTCAGGCTGCCCAATACTACCCCATAATTGAGCAGCAGAAAGTGGAGCCCTTTGATGTGGTAGATGAAGAATATGTTGAATACAATTACTTTCTTAAAAAAAAAAACCAAAACATTGGCTTGTTGCCCTCTTGGAATTCTGAAAATGTTAGGAAGAATTTCAAAATTTTTAAGATATTTTATATTTGGCTGAACTTCAGAGATCTCCTAGATCCATCAGGGTGAAGCTGACATGATGTGTGTCAAATTAATACAAAAATTATCCCTTTCAGCTGGCTTGTGTGTATTGACGTGTATAAATGAATGCTCAAAATTCAACTTTAAAAAATGTCAGTTATTCAGCAAAGAAATTCACTGCTTGATAAACAGATAAATCAAATGAAAGTTATAGAAAACCATGACTTCTGGGTGTTAGAGCATTTATTTTTTCTCTCTGAGCAACAATGTTTGCACCCCATGACAACAAGATATGTAAGGAAAAAGTCACATTTGGTGTAAGCAGCTGATGCTCACTTGAAGGTAATGGGCTTATATAAAGGTTGAGTTCCAGCCAATAATACCTAAGGGTTTTTTTATTTGTTTAGCATTTAATTAGAAACGATGTTATTTATGGTTGGCATATTTCAAATATGAAGTATGAACATTTTTACATATACTCTTTTAAACTGCAGCACTTAGTCTAAAAAAAGCAGTAAGCTTAAAATAACTGTTTGTATTCACAAAATTATAGATTGTGAACAGAATCACAGTAGAAACACTTTAACAACATATTTATATTAGTATTATAATCCATTAAGCTGCTAACTAGTAAAGCAGTGCTTTTTCATAGATGATTAGGCTTTGCAGATTTTTTAATAGCATCAGGATCAAAGTGATTTATAAGAATAACAACAACAATAATGGAATAAGTAATGTAAAGACTACTTTGTAATTTTAGTAGGTATACATTTGTCATGCAGTGAAGTTCACTTGCATAGTGACCCATTAAATAATTCTAATTTAGTAGTGTTCATTGTAGCTGGTTTGGCTTGAGGAAGCACAAAGTCTTCAGCTCAGAGAATAGAAACTTATCTATATGTCTGACATTATTTAATACTCTATTTTCTGTACAGAGTTTCAATTACTGGAAGATATGGGCAGTATTACAAATTATAATGCTTGTTGAGTATAATTCAGAGAAAGATAATTCGCTGCTTTTGTGTTTCATCCAATTGATCCTCTACAGTGTTTTTTTCCCCAATAGGTGAAGATTTATAACACAGTCAGGCTATAGAATCATTATTACCTGTCTCTGCATAACATATGGTTAACCAAGTCTTTGCATGCTTATCATTAAAATTAATTTCCTGTTTTAATTCTTTCTATTTTTTTCTGATTTGGTAACAGCCACAGATTTAAGTTGTACATTGATTTTCCTTGGTTTTCTTATGAATCCATTATAATCTAAGTTTGACTTTAAAAAAAAATTATTTGAATCTAGTAACCAGAACTCTTCAGTCAAAAATGCTTTGAAAAGAGGGAATGAATGATTGTTCCTTTTACTTCTGTCCTGTTCTGAGGCTGGATAAAACCAGTTTTTTTTCTAGTGATTTTACTTTTTGGTTAAGTCTTTTTAAGTAGCTGCATTTGCTGAAATTAACAGCATGTTCTTCAGTGTCTGCTTCTAGGGCTGATAATGCTCCATGTTTATAGTTACTGCTGGAGAACAGTTTGCAGAACCAAGGCCACTGCTTGATTCTGCTAAATATGCTCCAGAAACAAAAGGGAGGAAAGGAGTCACACCTACAGGTCTCTAAAATTTGCCAAAGTAGGTATTCCATCCCATACAAGTCATGTTTCATATAAATCTGAGGGACCATGAGGGTCAAGATCTCTTCTTCCTTCCTAAGGGGACTCCATCCACTCATCTGCCTTTTATCCTGACCAGTGCCCCCCTGAATTTGTGTGTTCTTGCATCCAGCTCTCATCTGCTGCTGGCTCCAGGGGTCCAGTCCAGGATTTTTCTAAGGCCTGCCCTGCAACTTGGATGGTGACCTGAGCATTGCTGGGAGAGTAAGTTTGTATATATTTGTATATACTTCATTATTTTCTTCTTCTTCATTACTGTCACATCAAAGTTGTGCAGTTTGGTTTCCAACCTGTAAGTGTCCCCCTTATTCTCTCTCCTTACCCTTTCTCAGGGGGAAGAGGGGTTAATAGACAGCATCTGCCATTTATTTAATGACCACCTAGCATTAAACCTTGACAACTTCCTGACCTTTTATTCGTAAATAGAATTGTCTGAAGAGTTTCTTTCTCAAAAAGAGTTTTAAACAGTCCATTAAATTAGAAATTCTTTAGAGTAGAGGAAGTACAGGTTATGTGTTCAATACCAGCACATATATTCCAAGCAAAGTGTAGCACTGGGGATTTTTGGCTCATATTTCCTCAGATTATTTCAGCTGTTAAGCTCATATACTCAGGAAATAATTCTGCTTCTTGGGATTCTCTCACTCCTATTCTGTGTAATTTTAAACCAACATCTAATTCTGCGTTCAAAGTTATAACTGTTTTTATTACCTATGTTCACAGACTTTCAAAATCTGTATTGGCTAAATTTTAGTAAACCAGAACATTTCCCTTTCCGTATAAAAACTGGACATTTTGATTTATATATATAAAATAATTCCATTTAAATTTCTATAAATTTTACTCCCAGTAGGAGTAAGTGAAATTATGTGCTGTGCCATAACTGTTAATGGCAAACTTTTTATTGACAGATTCCAGAGCTGGGTCACCTTCCTGGTAGATCCCTTTACATTGTTTCAACTTTCTGCAGAAAATTGCTAGTTTATTTCTTATAATATAGCCACGTAGTTTCACTATTTTCCAGGAATTTTGTACAAATAAAATATATTCAATATATACACAGCTCTATTTCTTTCCTACACATCTGTCTTCACATTTTTATGCATAATACTCTATTAGATATAAATCCAGTTTAAAAAATCTGCATGATTTTGTGAGTTATAAATCACAAAAATAATTTCCTAGGCAAAACATTACTTTTAAGAGCATTTTTTATTAAGATTGAAGAGGTTTTAAAAATTCAGTTAGAAGATCTATTAAGCTGACGTGTTTTCAGTTAGTGAATTATAAGTGGAAAAACAGATTTTAAAAAGAGGTTTGTCACAACAGAAGACTGCATACAGAACATGTAAATGTTCACTTCCATATACATTTTTGGGAAGGAATCTTCCTCAACCTCCTATGATGTTTGTTCTTCAAAAAAAAAAAAAAAAAGAGGTAATTATTCTTCTCAGATTATTTTTTCTCAGGGGAGAATTGCATGCTGAAATTATGGAACATCTCCCTTATGAGGAAAGATTGAGGGAGCTGGGTCTCTTTAGCTTGGAGAAGAGGAGACTGAGGGGTGACCCCCTCAGCGTTTATGGGGTGAGTGCCAGGAGGATGTAATCAGGTTTTTCTCAGGGCTGATTAACAACAGGACAAGGGGCAATGGTTATAAACTGGAGCTTAGGCAGTTCCATATAAATATTAGGAAGAATTTTTTCACTCTGAGGGTGACAGAGCACTGGAACAGGCTGCCCAGGGAGGTTGTGGAGCCTCCTTCTTGTAGACATTCAAAGCCCACCTGGATGTGTTCCTGTGTGACCTGCTGTAGGTGACCCTGCTCTGGTAGGGGTGGTTGGACTACATGATCCCTTCAAACCCCTAAATTTCTATCCATATTCTATGAAATATTTTTACAGTTGTGGTCAATGGAGACTTCAAGGGAAAGAGAAGTAGAAGCAGCTGGTATCTGGAGGTATGTGCGTAATGACTATGGTTTCATTTCTGCTATATCAAGAAATACAAGTTATTCTAGATATCAAAAAGTCTTTCAAAAGGCCTCAGAAGTAAACTGCATAAGGACTTATCCAATAAGAAATAGAAGGATAGAAGGATATGAGTGGAATTTGGATTGTCAGAATATGTCTAAAAAGATAGTGACCTGCTGAAAAAAAAGTTAAAATATTTGATATTCTTTCCAGTGCCAGTCAGTCAAGGAGACATGTAGTTCTAAGATTATTTGCCCTTACAAAGATTTATTTGCATTAACTGGCTTTGGTTATTAAAATTATTGTATATGAGGAGGTATTACTTTCACAAAACAGAAGATGACTATTTTACAATAAAAGTCTATGGTCTGAAATTTAAATATGGATTGTTATATGCAGACCGTAGCACTATTATTCTCTTAACCATATCCAAAATAGTCTGAACCGACTGCACTCTGAGCCTTTTGATTCAAATATCATTTATTCTTATTTCCTGATGAAAACACACTGCGTGTGCTGTGTTTGAGGGCACTCAGATGTCTTCATGCCTCTTTCTGCCTCCTGTGATTATTTTACATTTTGAGGAATATAGATTCAGACTGATTAATGTTAGAGACAAAGCCATCCTTCCTTCTCTATGGAAATTTGTGTTTTTAAGCTAAGATAAATATGTATGTGTTGTAAGTGGCTTGTAATAACATGTTCCTAAAGGGGAGAAATTTGTTTCTGTGCTCTGGTCAATAGAATTTCTGAATCTGTTTTCATGTCTCTGTATGCTCTGTTGTGGTATCTCTTTACCATTTTGGAAGTCCAGTCAGGTATTTCTTATCTTTTTATTTATCTGTTTTATTATGGGGTAAGGAAAAAAAAAAAAAAAAAAAAAAAAAAGAGCAAATGAGAGAGAGAAAAAAAAAAATCACCTGCTAAGCAAAAATAGTTTGTACCTTGCATTTTACAGAATCAAAATGGAAGAGACATAATAACCTTCATCATTGCTTCTGGTGATAACAAATCTGTATTCCAATACCTAGCAATCAGTAATTAGCAATAATTATCTTCATTACAGCAAGATATGGGTAGATGGCTCATGCAGCTGAAATTCAGCAGCAAAGCTGACAGCACAAGGGAGTAAAAATGCAAGGAGTTTTAGACTCCACCTGTGAAAAATAGTTTTGGAGGTAAATATGATATAAAGTGAGAGAGGAGATACTTTAGCTGAAGAATTCACAAAATAAGATATTCAGAGACAATGATGTGAGAGCATCCTCCAGAAGAGGGTAGGAGAAAAGGGAAAGGAAGGAGGTAACACTAATAATTAGAGAAGTAACACTGAAAATAGAGTGGAAATAAATTCCAGTATAAATAAAGGGAAAGATGAAAGAAAGAGGAAGAAAACAGAGTTTAACTGAATTTTTTTTTATAGGAGATCCTCAGTCAGGACTCCCTACACTCAGCCCCCTATCTTATAGCCCCCCTGTGCTTCAGTGGATGCCACAGAGCAAGGTCTTCACGCTCTACATTTAGCACTCTCAACCCACAAGTTCCCTACAAGTCAACCCACAAGTCCTCTCATCAGTATTTGCTTGCCAGTGCATCCTGCATCCTCACTTACCCAGCACTATTCCTATGGACACAAAGGCCACCTGCCTTTTCATTGTCCCCACAGTCTGCAAGGTCAGTGGGACATCTGCTCTGTCTCAAAGTAGTCACTGTCTCCATTGCAAGCACAGGACTTGATACTTTAATTTCAAATTGCCTAAGCCATGAATATGATCATCATTTATTGCCAGGAAAAAGTGGAAGTAGTTGGCCTGAAGACCTGCGGAAAACTTTCTGGGTAATATGACTCACATTCACCATCAGAAATTATTTTCTTTCTTTTGTATTGTGTTCCTGATTCATTTTCTTATTCCTTAAGACAAACTATTTTTTTTATTTTTTTTTTTTTTTTAACTTTTACGGAGAACAGGAATCCCAACGGAAGATTGTTTCCCTGTTTCCATTGTAACATTCTTTCCTGTTTAGAAACATCACCAGTTGTGTTGAGAACAGGATGTTTGTCTTTTCTTATCAGGTTCCCACAGTGGATTACTTATAGATTTATGTACCCTTCCCTGAACTTGGGTGCCTACCTCACATATAAAGTTGCACTTTATATCTCAAGCGTCACAGAAATTTCTCCCTTAAATTGCAGGTAATAATGCTGAAGCAGGGTATGAGGAAATACTGTCCTGAGCATCTCTAGTACAAGTGCATATTGATAAATGGAGTATACTTATTTAATATATAAAAGACATAATTAAATAAAAAATGTAGGATGGTTAGCAAGAATAATGAATAACAAGTTAATATATAATAATGCAACATTCAGACAGTGATTAAATATTCTCCACATATCACAAACTAGCTGACCATAGACATTTTAACAAATCAAATATATGGTTTTCTGTAGCTGATAGATATCACCTAGAGTGCCTTAGACAACATATCTCTTTTATACCTTTAATGGAGTTTAGTGTGATAAGCAAATGACCTTCTGTAATTGTCATGATGAACAGAGCAGTGAGATGGTGTAGACATGCTCTCAATCAATTGCTTGATGTTTTTGACACATCTCAGTTTGCTCAGTGAGTTTGACAGCTGAGATCTAGCAAAGTGTTTACCAAAATAATGTATTTTTCTTCTCTTTCACAGAATAGACTTGTGCATTTAGTGCTTGTATGACTGTGGGAGAAATTCCACCGTGGATTTTAAGAGTCCTTTGGTGGTATGTGTAAGAAGTAGGAAAAAGAAAAAGGTTGAACAATTTACTGACAGAAATAGCAGATAAGAGTCTGTTTTATTGGTTCCAAAAAGAATATGGATAGAAGCAGCAAAAACCAATGCAAGTTTTCAGCAAGCCCCTTTTACATTTTTGTATATGAAATACTTAAATTTATTCTTTTTTAATATAATCTTTCTCAGAGAGGCATGGTTACACTGTGAGTCAGTTGTTGGTCATTCTTGGTCTGATGGAAGTCTTTCCGAAGGCAGTGAGCCTCTGGATGCATACAAATATTCCAATATGCAGTTTGATAACCAGTCTTTTGTTTGAGAATTGTCCCTAGTGTCTTGCCTGGGTTACTGTTGTTCCAAAATAGTTAAGGCAGGCTTTGTCAGGTTGTAAGATCATTACAAAGAGAAAAAAGGGATCCTGAAAGATAATCTAAAGTATATCCTTTGGTATTATCTAGACTTAACAAACTAATTTTTTTCTCTGTCATGTTTTCCAGACTTTTAGTTATTTTCAGGGATGTCCATTGGACTCTTTCTCCATACTGGTCAGTATTTTTATTTAGTCCACTATTCAACTGTTTCTCTTTTAGGGAGAAAAGGGCATTGCATGTGTTATAAAAACAAAATTCTGTTTTATACATGGTATTCACCTTTTTCCAGATCTGCTTATGTACCTATGTAAAGACCTTTTTGCAGAATTGCTGCCAAGGTACTTGTTTCTCATCTTTTTTTCTTTTTATTTATTTTTTTTTTTCCTTGGGTTCATAATTCCCAGCTAAATATAAATGGAGAATCTTTGCATTTACCAACATTGAACTACAACTGTTTTTGTTTTGACACCTTTTCTCCAATTTGTGAAGACTTTAAAAATTCTGAACTGGATGTCTGTTGATATTTTCGCTTTTGCAAAATTGGAAGCAGATGATACTAAGAGTTGAAAAGTTGCTTGACTTAAACAACTATGTTAAAGAGTTATATGTTGAAACTACCAGTCTCTTGGAAAGAATTTATTAGTGATTCATTCTTTTCTTAGTCAGAAGAGAAAATAAGGTTATATTATCCTACCTTTTAGTTGTTTGGGTTGATTGTTAGAGTGGTTTTCATGTAATAAAGTAAAAAGTTATGCTGTAATGATAATGTAGATGTAGTGATAGAAGAGTGTAGGACACAGGTGCCAGGAATCACCGGGTGACAAGCCAGGCTGGTGCCCAGTCTCACCTGTGCCCGGTTAGGGCTGGTCCCACTGAGCATGCCCAAGACCTGGGGCCAATAAAAGATGAGGCTGGGTGCAACCAGGCAGCTCACTCTGGAGCTGATGTGGTGCCAGGCTGGTCATAGTCGGTCTCTGCTACTGACTTGAACTGCCTATAGCTCCGGTCCTGGGATTCAGATTCGAGCTCACGCTCTCGGTTGCGTCCATTTCTGGCAACAGAAGAGAGCTGTTTACAAAAATGTAAATTATTAGCTGAACTGGATTACTGTGATTCATTTCCATCTTGCCTGAGAGTCTTTGCTCATCTTTTGGTAATATTGCTCAGAATAACCAGAACACAGGGTATTCTACCTTCTATTCTACCTTCATTGTTCTACCCATAGTGACTGCTGAGCTGTAATCAACTACTGATTTAAGCAGGAAGAGATGTTCAATTGGTCAGCATATAATTAAATTTAATCATATTGTAGACTCTTTCAAAAAGGATAAAGCCCCTCCTGGTTTGGTCAAATGGAAATTAATAAAACTATTCTGCACAGGTTTTAATAAAATTTTCCAAGTTTACTGGAAGTACCAGACTTCATCTTGATACATACTTTCATTTTGAGGGTGAAACACTGGTAATTAATATCTGAATATACTTTACACATGGTATTGCATTTTCTTTAGTAATTTCTTTCATGTTTCCCTGGCACACCTATGAAAATATGGCATATTTTCAAAAGTTTTGCTGAAGTCCAGCTGTATGACATCAACTCCTTGTCTTCCACCTAAAAGACCCTTCACCTTGTCACTGAAAAAGAATTTCATTGACTTGAAATGTTTTGGCTTTGACAAATAAAGTGACTATTCCTCACTTATTCTTCAGTCTTTGCGTTGACAAATATTTTGATTTTTTTGTTCTTGGCTTGTTGGTTTTTGTTTGTTTGGTTGGTTAGTTGGTTATTTTTGTTTTTGTTAAGAATTCAAGCTGAATTGACAGATCTATTGTGTTTATTTCTCTTCTTTCCTCTTTGAAAAGCTGGTGACATGAGAGATACTCAAACTGCATCTCAATTCCTTTTATCCATCTCATTTGGATGCCAGAAGTAGCTTTAACTACAATAAATGTAGAAGAGGAAAAAAAAAAAGCAACCAAAGCAAAACGCAAGCCAAAATAGAGCAGAGAAGTTCTTATGGAAGGAAGAGATTAGTCTGTATCAGATTGGGAAACTGTGTCTGTCTCTTGTGCTTAAGGCAACTGGAAGAATAATTACCCTACTTATACACTCAGCTTATGTATTCTTATGCTTTTACATTTGTTGTTTGCCAGTCTTCAAGGACCTTCACCTGTCTTTCTTGACTTGAGAAAGGTAATTGTGATTATCTTTGAGATCTCTTTGCCAGGATGCTGGGGAAGATAAAGTTCCTCTGTTCATCTCTCTGCAAACCTGTTCTAGAGTAGTTTGTTCAACTCCATTATTCCAGTGTTGTAGTTTATGTTAATTATGTTGGCTATCTAATTGCCAGTCATCTTAGTGAGATGACACCAAACACTTCAGCTTTTTGTCATCTTTGTTGAGTAATGAGTCCATATTTTCTTTGGTCTTCCTCTTACTACTAATGTATTTTTTCATTTATTTCCCTCTTATGTATTACATGTTTGTATATATTCTACAGGTAATTTCTTTGATCCTCCTGATTTTGTTCCCCAGTTCTGATATTTTAATATATTTATTAAGCATTTTGAGTCAGCTTCCACTTTCAGTAGGCTTATTTTCATATGCAATGTCTGTCCAAGCCAGATACATAATTTTGGCATGATGGTCTTTTACAATTTTTCCTACTATTTACACAGTCTAGCAATCCTACCTTCTGTTGCTCTTTGAGAGATCTAGAGGTTCCAACTGTGATTCTCAGGTAAAAGAAAACAAACATCTGTGGGTTTTATTTCTTTAATTCATACTGACTCTGATGAGACATATATACTTTTAATTTCTTTAACAATCAAGAGCTTTAGGTAATGTGAAGGACTACCATAGAATCACACTGCTCTTTGTGTTCTGCCTTTTCTACACCCCAGTTCAAATATTACATTGCTGAGTATCTTCAATATCTTTATGGAAGATGAAAACTGTTGAAGTGACTCAGCCTCTTTTGAGAAATCTTAGAAAATCACATCCTCTATCTACAAATTCTCCGTTGTCACAAGTGTCCCATGCTTTGTACACCTCTAATACCATAGCTGATATGTAAAGCATTATATAAATAGTACTAATGAATTTTATAAAACCTGTAGGAAAAACACCCTCTAACATAATTCAGGTTATGTGGTTATTAGGTTCATAATTCATAATTCAGGTTATTACTTTTGGTAGCTAAATATAATATAATATAATATAATATAATATAATATTTAAAATTCCTGTTCCAAAATATAACTGATTGGAAGATGGCACTCAGCTAGGTGTAAAATGGTTGGCCATTGCCATGCAGCTCTCACCTGGCAGTCTGTATAAGAGGCCTGACCTGAAAGGAAAATGATGTCAGCTGTCATACTCAGATCTCATATATAGGAAAAGACTTTGACTGCTTTCTCATGCTTAATGGCAGTCGTGCAGAGCCTTGCAAAGCCATGTCAGCTACTTTCTATTTTGTGGATAAATAGATGGCTTGCTCATTTTGTCGTGATAAAATTTAGTATAACTTAAGTTTAATTTAACTTAATCAAAGTAATTTAATATAATAATAACAATGATATAAAAATCCAGTGCAGTCATAAATGCGATTGTGAAGCTACAGAAATGTACTGTGACAAATTTTTAATATGGATATTTCTCCTGGGATCATATGAAAACTCTGTGTTTATTATAGTGAATGATAAAATGAAAATTTTCTGCTTCACTCTAAAAAATTGGAAGTTATTACTACTATAATAGTTACTAACATGCATGGTAAAAGAGTCAATATGTAAGCACTTAACTAAGGACATTATGTGTGACAAGGAAAACAGTTTCTGAAATAACAAATCATGCTAAAGCAATGAAAAAGCTCTGATGAAATTACCAACTTGCCGAGAATATCTGATAAAAATGCAGTTTATCTAAACATCACCGAAGATTTTGTAATAGAGTCCAGATCAGACCTATAAAATTAGCATGATGCTACCTTGATGAGGACACCAACAGGGGAACTTAATCTGCTTTATAGTGACAAAAAGGAAAAAAATCCCATTGCAGAGAGTTTAGAAAGGGGTTAATATTGAGTCTTCTGAGCACTGCAAAGGAAAAAGATATAGCTAACACATTTATTTGGTTATTTTATTAAACAGGTAGAAATAAAGATGTGTTCAAATAAAATCAGTGAAGTAGCACTAGCATGAAAACAGAAATCAAGTCTAGGCTCCCTGTCTTCTATGGTGCAAGTTGATGACTGGAGGGACTAACAAAGGAGCTCGTTAAGAAGCAATAAACAAGTCAATAAGGATGATAATGGCTAAAATGCTGAGAAAAACCTCAGAGGACTTGATTCACAATAATGTTTTTCTTAGGTGATTTCAGCATAATTGCAGCGAGAAAGTAGATTCACATAATGCAGCATCAGCTAAATTGCCTCAAAAGCAAAAGAAGTTAACAGTTTCCCATAAAAAGGTGTATATATAAGAAAAAGGATTCTGGAATTATTCTGTACTGTAAAAATAGACATTCAAACATTTGAAAACCTTGAGGGTCTTTTTGCACGATTTACCTTGCCCTGGTTTTCTGCCATTTGTTTATTTGCCTTATGTACTATAGTGCTCACCTACCTTTATCTTATGGATGAATAAAAGACTACCACAATTTGAAACTGAGTTTTGTGACGTAGTAACTAGAATAATTAATACTTGTAACAAAGAATTCCTTCCACAAATCCTATTGAGTTATTTTAGCAAATTTGTCTTTAGGATGTTCTTGAAAATTCTATACATAAGTAACTCAGATCCCACTCTGACTCCAGCTTGCAATTTTCTCTGCCTTGTATCAACTGCCTACTGCAGATCCTATCACAGGATTAACTCAGTCTTTGTTTATGTGTGTGCAATGGCAAAAAGAGTGCAGGCAGAAAAAAACTAAACCTCTTCTAACCCTAAATTAATACTTCATGTATCCTACATACAGGTATTGAGCATAATACTGCACACTTATCTGATTAAAATAACTCAGAAAAAGATTACAATAGATGAGGAATTGAGATAGTCCTGTATCTTACATTTTTTATAGAGTAAAACTAACTTTGACAGTCTTAGTATTGGTATTTACATTTTTATATAATTTATCTAAATCTATTAATTTAAACTCAATGCATCTTTCGTGACCTGTTGGGAAAAAAGGGAGCAGTGAGGCCTAACTGAAAGTGAAGTGGCTTGGAATCTTTTTATTCCAGAATTTATAGGGCTAAATTGGAAATTTCTGGTAAAGAAAGTAAAGTGTCTGTCTGTTTCCATAATTATGTATTTCCATAATTATGGCTGGTAGCTGTAGTATTGAACATAGTAAGATGCACCTTGCAATTTTCACTGTTAAAAAAAAAAAAATTACCAAGAACATATGGCCAAAGTTTGAACCACAATAATAATTGTGGTTCAAAGTAACAAATTTAGCCACATGCTAAAATTACTCGTAATATCAATAAAATTCAATTTCAGAACATTACTGCAGGAAAGAAATAATTTTTCCATGCCTAGCAATTATTTTAAATAACTGTTTCAGTGGCTGTGCTTCAGAATGAAAATTTAAATGTAGCCGAGAGAATATGAATGGTTGTATGCAAAATACTATTTGACTATGGATAAGATACAAACCTCTAAAAATTTCATATTCCTCAATATTGAACAGGCTGAATACAGAATTAATCCTTCTGAGTATTCAGCCTATGGACCAGAATGCCCTGTACTCCTCTAAAGAATAATTTCTGAAACCTCTTCAAACGCCTTTAAATGGAGAATAATTAGAGAGCACAAATAGAGAGAGACAAAGAAACACAAATAGAGAAACATGAAACAAAATCCCAGAGCAAAAAGCCAGAGCAAAGAATCCTGGAATCTCTGAAAACTTTTCAGATTTTTTAATAACATTTTTTCTTTCCAGAGCCAAACTGACTTCCTGTTTCAACATTTTCCCTTCTCTTCTACCTAAATCTCTTTCTCTCACCTCTTTCTGGTCCCGTCAGACCCACTTCCACTCAAGGGTTCCTCTCCACTTCCTTATTTTTCTGTAATTTAATTAGTCCTTGGATAGCCTTACTGACAGAAATTACTCCCAGTGACTAATGCACTTTGCTGATATCACTGTTTCTGCTCTTGTTGAAAAAATTAAACTAGTCTTTAAACAGACTCTATTTGTCTAATTAAACTTGAACCTTTTTTAGGGAAAGAGACTGTTCTCTTACAAAAGGGGAAGGAATTAAAACATGAAAGGAATATAGAAATTGCAGATAAATGCTGGCAAGTCTAAGAATGCCAAAATGAGCATTTCCTGTACTGTCTTATGCACCTTTTTGTCTACTTTCTCATAGATTTTATATGATTGCATATGTCTAAACCTCTGCAGAACTGCAGAACATTTTTTTCAGTTTCAGGAGGATTTAAGATACTGAAATAAGGCTGCATAAAGAGAAGTTGGTTTTAGTATCTTTGTCTCAAGTGAATCTATTAAAAATCAGTGTTCCTTGTCTCTTCCATGCATTTCTGATTAAATAATCAAATGTTTAGAGCCTTTGCAGTATTGCTACACTTTTAGCACTTGTAAAGCCATACAGACCTGTAGCAATCAATTACTTATGCCATGTCTTTAAGCTCTACGTTAACAAATATTAAAAAAAAAAAAGAAAATAATATATAGTGTATATACACTTCTACTACATCTGACTGATTTTCAGATATATATCAATGCAAGTGCTATTATTTTTTATGTAGCTACTAATATTTAAGTTACTAATAAAATGTTTACAAGATTAATGAGCACTACTAAATTGACATATGGCAAATCCCTAAAGAACTCGTAATTATGACAATGTCACTTTTATTCATATTTCTTAAAGAATAATTACAGTATAAAGCATAATTACAGTAAAAGCATAGTTACAGTACAGGCAACAGGATCATCCACAGCCACAGATATATTGTGATATCACAATATCTGTGTGAATTTCTCTGCAAAATGAATCTGTTTTTAGCTGTCTGAACAGATTTTATTTATTTTGATTTACTTCCTGTTTCTTGTAGACTGTTTCTTTTATTGCAGTGACTAAACTGAAAGTGCTGTTGCTTGCCAGGATTTGCCTTTTTTTACAATAGATTTTCATAAAGTATATTGAAAAACATATTCTAATCTTTTCAATAAATTGCAAGCAGGTTTAATTGTTTTCAATATTTTGGAATAATTTTTAAAAGAAAATCGACAAGAAAAATATTTCTGTTTCGCTCTATCTGGGGAAAAATTAAAACCTTTACTGATGTATAATCTCTCTATAAAAGAATCAATTTAAAAGAGAAAGCAATATCCTTTGAAAATCCCTTTTAATAATAAACATTTCAACAAGAGCTGGTGCAGGAGAATATTACAAGGTAAAAAAGAGAAGCTTATTCTGCTGCTGTCTGAGTTTCATTTGTTACAGAAAATAAACAAAAAGAGTTCTGTTCTCCAGAACTGAGATCTCAATGCATTTTGTGCATTCTAATAACATAAAAAGAAAATAGGAGCATAGTCACTCTCTCTCTCTACATTCTTGATGAGGTTTTGCTATTGCACACTTGCTTCATAAATTATCTGTTGGCCTCAAGCCACATTCAGCCTCCACTTAATGCTCTGATCTCTAAATTGCCAGAGGACCTGAAATGCCAGAGGAATCTTCTATTATCATCCCAACAGCTGAAGTCTGGCATAACAGCTTGACACTTGATTGGTACATTGCCACCTAATAAATTAATTTAATAGATAATAGAATTTAATTGCCTGAGTGTCTCCTTTCTGTGCCATCAGCTAGCCTGATGAGTAGCTTACATTTTTGCTGACACAGTAAGCAGTTGTTTATTTCCTTCACATCAGTAGTATCACTTTTTGGCCAAGATTGGAGGAAGTCTTTGAGGTTTCACATTACTTCCCTATATCTGGCTGAGCTATTTGTATGGACCTTGCTCAGGGTCCATGTCCTATATATATGTTCCTCACTTGAGGAAACTTCTAATTGTCAGCAGGAGAACCAGTGAGAGAAACTCTTTTTGCATGATTCATTTGGGAGTCCAGTATCACTCCTGCTGTTTCAAAATACTGAAAAACTATGACAGGCACCTTTTTGTACCAAACTTATAGCAGAGACTCCTGTTATATGACATTTCAATAATCTGGATACTGTGTAAACACATCTTGTGTCACATTCTATAAGGAATGACTTATGTCTTTAGATTACAGAGACCAAACTTTGTGATTTGGGAACCATATTTTTTTCCTTCTTTCCCACCCCCTTACTTTGTCTCACACAAACACTGACACCTTCATATTTTGGTCAGTCTTCCTATAACCTTAGAAAGAAGTTACATATACCGTATGTAATCCTCATTGCTATCAGGATGCAACAGAAATTCAAGTAGAGTGTAACTGGCATTGTAACAGCATCTGACATTCAGTCACTGATCACAAAAACTTGCCATAAAAATACATTACTAAAATGGGAAAAAAGATTAGTATGTGGAAGATCACTGACAATCAGAAAGGGAGTCAGGTCAGTGGTGATAAGGCCTTCATTAGATATTTAGTCCATTCTAATAAGGAAAGGATTTTTTGTAGAAATCTAATGATTTTTGTATCATCCCTATCTATTACAGGCTTCTATCCTGAAGGATTTATTTTTCTCAGATTGTTCTTCTTTTTCAAACTGTGAGTTTGGCTCAGAATCAAGAAGGAAAAGTAGTGGAAATGTGTCATAGATAACCTAATATGATGTCTAAAGTAGATAATATGAGTAAATGAGTAGAAAACCTTGGGCACTAATTTTGGAGCTACTAAGATTACTCCAGCTTTTGATAGTGGGAAAGGTCACTAGCACCCAGAGTCCTGTTGAAGAAATGCAGGGGGTAGAAGTCAGGAATGAAAAATAATAATAATAATAATTTATTCATGGTTTTGAAAAGAGTCTTCTGTTTTCAGTTATGTTTGGAAACAATTGCAACAAAATCTCCCATTTCTGCTGCTGACTTGAAAATGTTAACATTTGACATTGTGCTACCAGTCATAGAAGATCTACTGTCAAGTACAGTACATGGACACCTGGTGACAGTAGTTTTCTGGTCCTAGTGGGAACATGCGAATTTCTTTAGAAAATAACATTTTTGTGCCTCCTCACCATACTTTAGGCCACAACTCAGCAGTGTTGCTCTAGCTACACTCCATTTCTGCCCTATTCTTTATACACTGAGCATTCTACTTTTAATTTGCAGTAGTCTTGCTAGATGTTCAGCTGTAGATGCACCACAGACTCTTTTCCCACGGGAACTGGGGTTGTTCCCACATTATCATGGCTCTGTGTCCAGATGGAGACCAGTGATGAGTGGTATTCCTTAAAGGTCTGTATTAGGACCAGTACTGTTTAATATCATCATCAGTGACACAGACAGGGGGTATTGAGTACATCCTTAGCAAGTCTGCAGATAACACGAGGCTGAGTGGTTGACACTTCTGAGGGATGTGATGACTTCTAGGGAAACCTGGACAAGCTTGAGAAATGGGCCCATATAAACTTCATGAGGCTCAACAAGGTCAAGAGCAAGGTCCTGTACTTGGGTCAGGGCAACCTCTGGTGTCAATACAAGCTGGGGGATGAGAGGACTAAGAGAAACCCTGCGAACAAGGACTTGGGGGTACTGGTGGATGAAAAGATGGGCATGAGCCAACAATGTGCACTTGCAGCCCAGAAAGCCAATTGCATCCTGAGTTCTGTCAAAATAATCATGGTCAGCAGGTCAAGGAAGGTGATTCTGCCCCTCTACTTAGCTATGGTGGGATTCTACAAGGAGTTCTATATGTAGTCCTGGAGCCCCCAACACATGAAGGACAGGAACCTGTTGGAACAGGTCCAGAGGAGGGACAGAAAAATGGAAACAGTGGATTGGTGGAATAGGTTGTCCAGAGAAGTGGTAGATGCCCCATCCCTGGAAATATCCAAGGTCAGGTTGGATGGGGCTCTGAGCAACCTGCTCTGGTTGAAGATGTCCCTACTCATTGCAGAGGGGCTGGACTAGGTGATCTTTAAATGTCTCTTTAACACAAATTATTCTATGGTTCTGTGAGGTTTTTCAGAGTGAAATCTGAAATAAAACCAATTTTTAGTTAGATCTTCAGCTAATTCCTTTAAGACTTAGGTGTGAATTAATTAAGTTTTATACATCTGGAAAATCTTTCCTTTTAGCCCAGAGTTAGAGGTAGCAAATCTTTAGTCCAGCAACATATGATATGGATACAACCACTTGCTTTGCTCCAGATATGAGACAAAAATAACTATCAAGTATTTCTGCCTTGCTGTTTAGAGTTTTTGTATTTTGATTTTTTTTCTTGCTTGATTTTGTAAAAATTCTTCTAACAAAATTGTACTTCTTCACTCTCATTGCCAAAAACAGTACAATGATTTGCACTGCTTTAGTAGTGTTAGCAAAGGTAGTGCAGATCTTAAAATATTGGGACCTTTATGGTTACTGTCAAAAAAACCCCAGACTCTAGACAGCATTTTTTTTTCTTTTTCAGATTTATCATAATTATTCTAGTTGCCTGCTTAACAGTTCCCTATCTGGGTAAAGGAATTATACCAGTAAGTTAAAGTGGCTACTACTGATAAGCAGCCTTCATCAGGCAGGGTTTGTGAATACAGTCTAAGATATTCAGAAAATAATTTTCCCCTCTCTGTGATTCAGCTCTCTCATCTGAAAACCACACACGTATTAGCACTTCTTCTGCAGTTCACTAATGTGCTATGCAAGATTTAATCAATAGACTCAGTCATTTTGTAAGGACAAGAAGTATATAATGGGAAGGCGTAAACAAACCACTTTTCTTCAGATATTAGTATTCATTTATATATATATATATATACACACATGTCCACTTGCATGACACTTCTATTAGCTAGTTTAAAAGAGGAAAATGTTTGTAATTTGATGACCAGTCATCTATGTGTTCTCCAATGAGCCCTATGCATAGAGAAAACAGTTTTCTCTGTGGCAGGACTTGAAGGGAACAGATGGATAAGTACTGTAAAACTTCAGTATTGTGCAGAATGATGCAGAAGAACTGTAGAAAAACTCACACATGTGCTCACACACATATATAAAAGATCCTGTCTTTGAATTAATTGCTTAGTTCTAAATATCACAGCTGGAACTGCTTTATGATGAATCAATATAATAACAACCCAGCTTTATAGGCAGTGCTAGAAATGGTAGGAGAAAAACACTCCAGCAGTATATAGCCAATATTGGTGTTTGGCAATTGCCAGAATCATTTATGGATTCTATTTTTGCAATATTCTGCAATAGAAGGAAGGAAGGGTGTTTTTATATCTCAGAAAATAATGTATAATGTTACAAGTATTTATATGAGCAGAAGCATTATGGTCACACCAAGTCTTAAGAGGAAAATATAATATTATGTGTTACAAAAATTAACAAAAAGAGGTCTCCAAGATTTTCTTACATTAATTTTACTAACAGCTACCAAGAGCTATTTATCAGCTTTTAAATTACTTTTTAAAATCTTCCTGTTGGTAGTATTCATATGCTTAATTTCTGATGGGATTCTAACTTTTAGAAAGTCTGGAAAGAAAAGGATAAAAAAGCTGCTGTGTTTATGGATTACTTCATCTGATCCCTCATAGCAGATGTGCAATTTGAAGCTACTCTAACAAGTACATGAGAGAAACCTTGCAATAAATTGCTGCATGAAAGTACAACAAAGTTTGATTCATGCTCTGAGTTTCACCACAATATAATTTATCCATCTCAAATCACTTAGAGCAAATACCTCCTTATCTTGGAGACTTTATCTTAAGTATGCAAGGACTTAAAATACAGCAATGGTGTAGGGTAGGCAGAGGGGTTAGATTTCAGCATTGATCCAGAGGTGCTGATCCAGAGGTGCTATCCACTCCCTTCACTTTTGCAGGACCAAAATGTTTATGGTATTTACAACAGCAGATACTTGAGATTAATATGAAGCTTTTTAATAATCTGGGAAACACTCTTTCTGTAGTTCAGAAGGAGCTGCCTGAAGCAGATTCTGAAACAATGATGCTCAAATCCTAATTCAAAGGTAGGACAAAGCTCGCTGCAGGTCACATTGATTTCCTTTGCTCTACAAGGTCTGTCTTGAAGGACATGGTTTTTACAGTGCTCCTTTGCAGTCAGATAGCAGAAAGATCATAACCTAGATCAGAAGATGTAATAGAGGTAGTGTTTTTTTCCCTTCTCCACAAAATAGACATGTTTTTTGTTTGTTTTTTTGTATGTTTGTGTTTTGGGGGTTTTTTGGGTTTTTTTCTTTATTTCTCTATAAGAATAATGTGGGCAATTCCTCATGGGATCAAGCCCCCTGGGTATATACATTTTTTTTTGGTTGTCTGAAAATCAAACACACTACATGTAAAAGTAGACCAAATTTTGAAAGTGCCTAACAGGAGGCAAATATAATCTCTGCTCTTAATTTCTGTTTTATAATGAACATTCAAATTTCAGTAAAAACATTGGTTTGAACGTGACATTTATGCCATGCATTCTTATCCCATGTAAAGCAAAATATGCTGTGTCCAAAAGAGAATTCTTAATACTTTCTTAATTAGAATTCTACTGCTTTGCTGTCTTCAGTCTACCCCACAATCACCTCATTTTTACAGAGGTAAAAATGTGAACTGTGATAGTTCATATATGAACATCTGTTTTGCATGTGGGTTATCCAAATGTCTGATATGGTTAATCAAACACACACATATATAATACATATAAATATAAACATTAGAAGGAAAACAAAAGAAACAAAAACCTGGTAATTATGGCAGGGAGTTCCAGGGAGATGATGTTTATTAGAACCCTTTTGCAATTTCTTAGCAGTCAGTGCATGCTGCAGCACCATGGTTGAGCTCTCTGACTGTATGTTCTGTACAAACTCCTGTAGCCATGTTATAATCCCTAATAAAATAAAAGCTCCCTGTTTCTTTCACAGGGCCTAGACACACTCCAAAACTTCTGTTGCTCAGCCCCAACATATGTCAGTGCATAGAAGACACCTGAAACTAAGGTAAACTTTATCTGAGAGCTCTTGACATCAAGAGAATCAAGTAAACAGAATGCTTCAAGATGCCCTGTGGTTTTTAAATCCCACACCAGCACTTATCTTCAAAACAGGGAGACATGGCTGGTTTGATGGATCTTGTGTTGCTTCCATTCAGGTCTGCACTGCTTAACAGGAATAGGAGGTAAATGAAGCAGGCAAGATAATCTAGTTCAGTACTCAGAAAAAAAGGAAGTGAAAGCAATGTGCTGCTTTACCATTGGGGATTGGAGTGGATTTCTAAACTTCAGGGTTCGGATGCATGCACTGGCTTTCCCAGCTTGGCTGGTGTGAGATCTTGCCCAGGATGCTCCCTTTCTTTATATTACTCTTCTCTTTTGCTGTGATATGGTTTCAAAGAGTAGACATCTTGAGCCCATAGGCAGAAGGGAGTACACTCTAACCAGTCTGGGTGGCCACAGGGGTCATGAGTGGAAGAGCCACATGGTGAATGTGTTGTGACAACAGTCCTGATACATCGTATGAACCCTTCTGATTTAAGTGTTTAAACTAAATCTCTCTCAGTCATAAATAGACCCACCTAGAGAAACGTTTGAATTATAGCTTGATGCCAGGCTAAGATTTTGGTTTATCAAGAGCTTGTAATTAAGCAATAGCTAGACAGTCATTGGTGCAATTCATCATGAATGGAAGGAAACTACTTATGACCTGATTCCTCAGCTGCAGAAATAGAAACTCACCCACTATTTTTTTTCTCTCTCATAGATTATAACTTCAAGCCTTTCTCTGATGTCAGTGCTGTGAGTGAACTAATAGTCTCCATAATGTTTTACCTCTCTTGTTAGGCTTTAACCAATCTGAGATGGGTAAAGTTGTGTAACCTTGGATCAGGCCACTCTCAAAAGAACAATTTGAGAAAGCTGTGAGAACTGCACTCAGGGGTTTCCTCTTGACCCATCTCAAGGGTCATATCTTAAGCTCCCCTCCTCCCCTTGCAGAGCAGCTTTTTCTTGCTACTCTTGACACTTGAGGGGAAAAAAAAAGTAATAGAATGGTTTATCTTGGAAGGAACCTCAAAGATTATCTAGTTCCAACCCCCATAGATATGCAATTTAATTTTCTCTCCCAGAATGTGTACTTTCCTCTATGTTCCAATGAATACTTTTCTTAAGGCAAAACTTACAGCATCATCAGTCTCTGGCTGTTTTCTATTAAAGGCATTTTTGAAGTTTTATCCAGATCTTTTCATACTGAATTTATACATTCAGGCAATCTAGCAATCTATTTCCATTATAATGTATTAAATTTTCTTTATGACTATAATCTCTACATAAAACAGGTTTCCAAAGAATTCTGCCAATCCAGGGCATTGATCAAGTGTCATCTTTAAAGTACTGAGTCACTTGAAAAATAATGTTCAGCGGTTTTTACCCAAGGAAACCTTGCATACAGGAATTTCAAGTGAAGATAGGAAAGATGTCAGTCTGTTCAAAAAGTTTTGTGCCAGAGTTGGAAGTATTGCCTGAGCCATTTTGCCTCTGTGTGGTTGGTATTAATTTTGATCAAAGAGGAATATTAATACAATGATCTGAAATATGGCTGAAAATAATTGACTTTAGCTTGTCAACCATGAGAAACATGCATGAAGAAATTATCTTAAGCCTTGATTACACACTCTTTTCATGTTTACAGGAGTAAATCAGTACTACATGGAAACAATTCTACTAATATATATATGAATCTTCCAGCACTTTACCATTATTTATTTACCTAGTAAAACAACCTTCCTTTGACTTCAGTGAAAGTCCTTTCAGAGTGGAGATTAAGAAATGTGAAACTTCATACTACCATGGAGATATGTATACAGTGCCTTTATTGAGTCTAATGACACAGCAGGGAAGCCCTCAAAATCCTGAATGTACTAATAAACTATCTCTTAAAAGGCCAAATTCTTCAAGTGACCAAAAAAATCATTCTGAGCTATTTTACTGAGATTGAACTGTATCAAAACTGCAAGACAAAACCTATCATCTTCTTTCATTCTCTAAAACTGCCCAAAATTTAACATCACATCTGCTTAGGTTCCTTTTCCCCTTCACATCATTCTATTTTACAGTGCTGACAACCAAGATGTTTATGGCACTATTACTATAAAACCTGGATATGTGGAATGACTTGGGGGTTGTTTTGATTCAAGTTTTGTGGAAGCGAATATGCTGAGAGCAGGAAAAATGACACTGGAAATAAGATGCAACTTTTTAATGTTGAGGATAACTAACTAATGCTTAGAAAAGTATGGTGAAGCATGCAAAATGTCCTTCAATACCTAAGGATTCTTGGTTCAAGAATGGATTTCTTTTTAAAAGTAGTTTAAAGCTTGGCTGTGTGTTATCTGGCTTGATAGCTTTCACTTACAAGCAAGGAAGGAACAGCTCTTTTCAACTCAGAAATTACTTGGTGAAAATATATGGCTTATGTTATAGTGGCTGATAGAAATAAGAATTTTTATTTCTCCCTTTGAGGAGAGAAAACAACCCTTTCCCTTCTCAATAAGAAGTCACAGATACCTGCAACTGAAACAGCTGCAGGTGATTATCTGTAAACAGCTATCAACTTTTTGGCAATCTTAACAAGTACAGCAGGAAGGAAGAACTTTTTATGATATCACTGATTATTGTTCCTATTGTTACTGCTACATATAGTTTGAATCTCTGTTCTGGGCTTCACAGGCACTAGACACAAAAAAACAAATAAAGACACAGTCCTTGTCCTTGGGAGTTAATGATCCAAAAATAACCAGAAATGCTTTTGCCAGGTGAGAGTATCAGTAGGCAGTGGCAGAGTAGTGCTCTCCACCAGTTCTAAAATGGATCAATGGATAATAAAGAGATTTCATAGTGCCAGACTGATGGTCTGGCACAGTCTATGAGCATTAAAATCATATTCAGATGATGTTAATATTTAGAAAGCAAATATATCAGATTAGTTTGAAAACTCTCAATAGGTCTTTTTTTGATATGTTGTTCTGGAAGATGTGCAATGGAAAAAAGTGAGGAATTTGAAGACTACTTTTGTGAATTTTCTTTTGTGTCCAGTACATAAAAATAGGGATTTTTCTAGTGTTCACTTTCTGCTCTATACTTTGCATGCTACATTATTAAAGGGATGCAAGATTTTAATTTGAGATTTTAGTGTATTTTGGCATCCTCTTTGTCCTTCTTCTTGCTTTTTCCTTCAGCTTTTCTGTGAATTTTCTGTGAAGCTTATTTGTAGAAGTTTGCTCTTAATAGGTAGAAGCATAGAGAGAAGCACAAGGAAAAGGTTTTCATAGGAAAACTCGAAATGTCACAAAAGACTAATGTTTCCATTTAATTTGTCTGTGAATCTGCATTTCTGCTTTCTTTGCCTTTGCAGTTCTACCTACTACTAAACTGCTGCTAGAAGGAAAAAAATTAAGGATAGCAATTGTTATAGGTCAGAAAAGACTCTACAAGTGTGCAGATTTAAATTTTGAAAATATATGATTCATTAGGGCTCAAGTTAGTTGCTTTTATTCAACAACTGCTTACCAAGCACAAAGAAATTTTGTTACCACCTTTCTCTTCACAGTGTTGAAGAAAATGGGGAAAAACTGCAATCATAATTATCCTAATATTTTTTTAACACTATGAGACTTGTTCTGCCTTCATTTTACCCATTATCAAACACAATTACATAATTATATGATACAACAAAGGCATAATAGTGCTACTGGTTTTATGTAGTAGGATTTTACATCCCTCTCTTACCAGGGTGAGACAAAAAATATGTTGTCTTTGTTTTCATTATAGACCATGAAATGACCCAAATGGAATTATTATTGATGGTGCTGAGGAAACTGATGGATTATTAGGATGCATTTTTCCTTCTTTTTCCTTGATACCACTGCCAGAATAAGTCACCAACATTTTAGTATTCAAAATGCAGAGTAAGATTTGAAAACTGAGAATTTTTTGGCAGTTCAGTTCATTTTTTCCCTATACAGAATCAAGCAACATTTAACCAAGTGTTTTTCCTTTCGATTAAATTTTATATGGTATTAAAGTGAGATTATTAAAGATCCATTTTAACATGATAATACCTTAAAAACAAGGCTGTATTGCATGCAGTATATACAGTATGACATATTTAGTTTTATAGCTAAAAACTGCATACCTAGTGGTCCTATTTGATATGATTGTTGCTTTAGTATGAATTTATCAAGTTCTTGAGGTTAAGTTCAAGGAGATCACACAGTGGATTATGCAGGTTTTGTGTTAATTTTGTAAGAAGCTGAGAAACAAAGTTCAGCATCCACTGCCAGGATAGAGGCAGTATGAATTTGAATGATGCAAGACCCAAAAATAAATGATAGGGAGATTTTCAGAAGAACCTGGAATTTTATTTAAAGGTACAT
The DNA here is from genome assembly GCF_036169615.1 of Heliangelus exortis. Classification (NCBI taxonomy): domain Eukaryota; kingdom Metazoa; phylum Chordata; class Aves; order Apodiformes; family Trochilidae; genus Heliangelus; species Heliangelus exortis. The sequence continues at coordinate 125,416,565 of NC_092423.1, forward strand.
GAGGAGCTGTGGAGGGAGTCAAAGAAGCACCAGAATGACCCATAAATATAGGCAAGAAAGAAGACATCATTATTACCTGCCTCTCTGCCTTCACTACTGAAATTAGTTCAGACACTGCTTCAGCTTTCTCATAGAAGCCTCTATCCTGAGCTTACAGCACCCTTTGCAAAAGTGAGAAGTACAGTCAAATCAGACTGAAAAGCAATACTGTTGCTGCATAACCAAGCCAAAGAAAATGATCAGTTGTAAAGAAAGCAAATCCCAGAACTGTGCCTCTCATCCACAGATTCAAACCCTGAGCATATTTTTATCTTACACAAAGTGTGAGCATTTCAGCACATCCTGCAGATCAGGAAATATTAGGAAGCAATTTGCTCATAATGGAAACGAATGCAAATCAATCTGCTGGAGTAAAATGACTTTGTAGAGGTGGGGTGGGAAAGAATTTGCTTTAATCTAGGAAAAAAAACCAAGATGTGAAGCCTTAATTGTGTACTTCTTTTTCTCAGACTGCTCGGGCTGGCAGTTCAAAAAGGGTGGTACTGCATCCCACACTGCCTCTCCTGCAATCTGTTCATGGCAGGACCATCCATCTGCTAGTTTTAAACAGACCTCCAGTTGCTTATGTGTTTGTTCACAGATGTAGGTAGGAGGTTTGACTGCAGGTTTCTAAAACTTGAATCCAAGATTATGAGACACATTTGCAAACATACATGCATATAGCAGTCTTATCTATTTGCTGGGAAATGCTCTATTGTTTGACTTGCAAATCGGTTCCATTTAAATTGAAACATGGTAACAAGATGCATATAGAGCTAAATTTGCACATTATCATTTCAATTTAGTCGAGAATTGTAAAATACACAATGGCAGAAAACATTAAAGACAGCATCCATGGAATTATTATATATGAAATAGAATTTATTTGAGAGGAAGAAAGATCTGCAAGGGGAGTTTGTTTCAAAGAAAACTGTTTCTCAACCCATGTAAAGTGCAGCACTTGAAAATAACATTATAATTTCAGAGGATTCTCGAGGGTCCTTTATAAGTAAATCAATTGCTATATTTTTAACTACAGACTGAATTCGCACCTTTACTAGAAAATTACAGACTACTGTAACAGTTTGATTACAGCTGGAAGTCCTAATTCTTTCAGTCTTTCCTCAGGAATTTCCCTTTCTCCCCAAAGCAAGTTCTTGATGTTAGAAAGTAAGTGTGGAATACAACAGAGATGGTAGAGAACAAAATGCACCATTACATGACTGTCTTGTTTTGGCAGGAAGATACTTTGTAGGAAGATGTTACTATGATATTTAACAAAATAGAAAGTGAGACTTTCTTCCTACTCTACCAGCTGTGATAGATCATCAGATTACAGTCTAATGACTTTCAAGTGAAACTTTCTGGGACAAGGCTAATTGTATTATTATCACCAGGTTTTATGGTTATTTGACACCCTTATGAAAACAATTTGGTCTGGAAAAAAGTACTTGATCAGTGAATCATGAGCAACGTATGTACATATGGATGATTTCACTGTTATGCTAAATGTATATTTCGATATGTGTCTAAGGGAAAAAATCCTCATTGTATAATGAAAGACCAGGTTCTCTGTTCTCCATGTATTTTTTTTATCACAACCACAAAGTGGTTCAGAGACTGAGCTGCAAAACAAGTCATCCCTGAAAAGGCCAAAGTCTGCTCTCTTGAAGTCCAGGATAACAAGCTTACCGTGTACCCTCCTTGCTGCCCTAAGGATCTTGAACTCCACAATCTCATGGTCACAAGACTATCCTTGGACTTCACATTATCCTCCAGCCCTTCCTTGCTGGTGAGAATAAGGTCCAGCATAACATCTCTCATCACTGTCTCCTCTGGAGAAGGAATATATCAACAACACATTCCAGGGACCTCCTGGATTGCTTATGCCCTGCTGTGTTGTACCTCCAACAGATATTGAGGTGATGGAAGTCTCCCATGGGTACTAGGGTTAGTGAACATGAGGGTACTCCTGTCTGTCTCTAAAGGGACCCATCTGCTTGGTCTTCCTGGTTGAGTGGCTTGTAGCAGACTCCCACCATAATGTCCACTGTCATAATGTCCTTAATGTCCCTACCCTCCCTTTAATCCTGACCCACAGGCTTGGAGTTGTCTCTTCATTTATCCCCAGGTGGAGCTCCATGCACTCCACCTGGTCACTGATGCAGATGCCAACAAACCCTCCTCATCTCCCCTGCCTGTCCTTTCTAAAGAACCCCTATCCTTCCTTTCCAGCACTCCAGTCATAGGAGCCATCCTATCATGTCTGTGCGATGCAAATAAGACCATAGCTCTGCAGGCACACACACATTTCTAACTTCTTTTTTTTTGCTCCCCATACAGGATGCATTGGTATAGAGGCATTTAAGTTGGACCCCTAGTGAAGCTGACTTACTGGAGTGGCTGGAATTCCTTTGAGGTATTTCTCCAGTGCTCCCCTGTTGGCTCTTCTGTTACTTCAGAAACCCCTGGCTTACAACCCTAAGAATTCAAGGGTGCTGCAGTGTATCCAGCACATTCCTGATTAACATGCTGAGGGCCCTTACTGGCACCCCATCACTCTGACCTTGGCATGTCATCCCACAGCTTGTCACAGGGATTATTATTATTATTATTATTATTATTATTATTATTATTATTATCCCTTCAAGCCTAGCTTAAAGCTCTGTCAGTAATTCCCCACAAGCTCCCTCATCCCACTTTGAGAAAAGTGATTCTCATCAGACACCTGCAAGCTTGCTGCCATGTAGGACAGCCCATAAAAATCCAAAGCTGTGCCAGTGACACCAGCCACAGATCCATGTATTAATAGACTGGATGCCTCTGTTTCTGTCAGTGTCTCTGTTTGCATCTGGAAGGAGAGAGGAAAACTTAACCTCTGCCACAGCTTCCCTCACTAATCATCCCAAGGCACTGAAGTCTCTTTTGATCATTCTTGGACTGCGTGTTGCAGCTTCATTGCCACAAACATGGAAGATTTGCTAAGAGCCTTCTCTTCTTCAGGATGAAAAAGACAACTCTCTAAACCAGTTCTCACAGGAGAGGTGTTCCACTGATGTGATCACTCTTTCATAGACCACTAGTTTGGTCAGGCAAGACTTGTCCTCGGAGAAGTCATGTTGGCTCTCTAGAATCATGTCCCTGTCCTCTATGTGCCTTAGCATTGCTTCTACGAGGATTTGTTACACGATCTTCCCAGGCACAGAGGTGAGGATGACTGCCTAAGAGTTTCCAGGGTCTTCTTTTCTTTCTTTTCAAAAAATGGGTGCAATTTTCCCCCTTTTCCAGTCATCAAAACTTCACCTGACTGCCATGACTTGTCAGATATCATGGAGAATGTCTTAGCAACTACATCAGCCAATCGTCTCAGGACTCTGGGCTGCATCTCACAGGTCCCATAGATTGATGCATGTTCAGATTCCTCAGATGGTCTCAATCGTTTTCTTATCTTACAGTGGGAGGGACATTACTCCCCCAGTCCCTGCTTTGTGGTCCATCCACTCAAGAGTTGTGCTGAATGAGGTTACAAGTAAGACTGAGGCGAAAAAATCCCAGCCTTCTCCTCATCAATTTGCCAGTCACATTCATCACACAGGGATACACCTTCTTTGACATTCTGGCTGGTGTGCCTGTAGAAGCCTTCTTATTCTTGGCATTCTTCACCTAATTCAGCTCCAGCTATGCCTTGATCTTCCTGACCCCATTCCTACATAACCAAGCATCTTCTCTAGGTTTTTCTCAAGATACCTGTCCCTGTTTCAGCTGCCTGTGCATTTCCTTCTTGTTCTTTAGTCTGACTATCAGGTCTTGACTCAGCGATGCTGGTCTCTTGTCTTCCTTGCCTGATTTCTTACACCTGGGGACCGAGAGCTCTTGATCTGCATGCAAAGCATACTTAAAGATCTTCCAGCTCTGTTCTGCTCCTTTGTCCCTAAGAGAAGTATCCCAGGGGAACCTTTAGACTAATTCCTTGAACATCTGGAAGTCTGATTTCCTAACATTCAGGATCCTGACTTCATTCTTTGGCTGTCCCATGTCCCTCAGGACTGAGAAGTCCACTAGTGCATGATCACTCCAGCCCAGGCTGCCTATATTTTTGACATCTGTTTTTAGCACTGGTGTTGATGGCCAGAAGATCCAGCAATGCATCCGCTCTGATAGGGTGGTCTATTACCTGGACTATAGAATGATCCTCAATGAGCTCCAGAGTCTCCTGGATTGCCTATAACTCATTGCACTGTTGTTCCAGTAGATGTTGGGGTGGTTGAAATCTCCCAGCAGGACAAGAGCCTGTGAGTGTGATGCCTCCTGTAGCTGGAGAAGGAGGCTTCACCAACAGGCTCCCTTTGATCAATGGCCTGTAGTAGACACCAATTGCAAGGTTCCTTTTGTTGCCTCATAAGCTTTCAAGTTGTTTGCAGCTCTTCTTCAGAGACAGCTCTTCACACTCTACCCCTTTGCTGATAACCCTTCTGTCCCTCCTCCTTTGCCTGTCCCTCTGAACAGCCCATAGACATCAAGAGCCACAGATCTGATTTTAACTATGAAGAGCTCCAGAGTATCACTTCCAGACAGCTGAGTACCTGTGTTAGAAACAGACTGGTGTTGCAATCAATTTTTATATTTTTCTTAAATTCACAAAGCTCGCCTATTCTCACAAACCATTACTTACTCTTTAGTGTGTGTGTATTGAACAAAGAAAAAAACAAACAAATTCTGGATTTCAGCAAAAGAGAAGCTTGTACTTTATGTGCTACCATTTAAATGCTGAACTCAAAAGTGGGCTGATACAATTGGGTGCTAACGTCTATATTTTTGAACATAAACTTAAAAGGAGACAGTACAACCTTTCAGGGGCTATGTAGCCTCCCAGGCTGATTGAAGTTTTTCTTTCACAGCTGTGACCAGAATACGATTAGGAAAAAGGTTCATGTTCACCCAGATATACTCCTAGAGACTCTGTTGGAACTAGGTTAGGAATGAACGTACATTAAAGACTTCACTTGTGAACATCAGAATGAGCTTCCAGGACTTGCATCATACCCCTGGCTGCTGTCATTAAGGATGATGGTCTTCACTTTATTAGCAGGCTGTAGACTTGGAGATAATTGAATATGCCATTGAATTACCAACCTGAAATTTCTGCTCTATTTAGATGACGGCAAACACTGGATATTTCAGATCTTATTGAATAATATAAATTAATAAAATAATTAATAAAAAGGAAATAATATTTTTTTCAAACACTAGCTAACAAAGTCCAAATGACAGGAATGGCAAACCTGCAGAATGATGGCCTCCTGCAGAACTCAGCCTTCCATATGCTGTCTTTTAGGTGGCTCAGAGTCTAGTGATCAAACACTCCTTTGTGGTGCCTAATCCTAAGGAGTGGTATGAAACATGAATCCTGTCTTGGGGACTGAGAAAAAGAAACAGGAAAGGACTGTGTATCAGTAACTATGGTTCAAAAGCTTAAGGTACAGTAGAAGTGGGAGACTGACAGAAAGATAAGTGGTTAAAACAGGTGAGTCCCTGTTCTCCAGGAGGACTTCAGAGTAAATTTAACTGCAATTTATCTCTTAATTCTATGTTAGTTTGGCAATAAAAATATTTACCCCGTACACAAGAACATTTTCAACTCCTCAGTTGTCCTGTAGAGCCATACAAATATGATTGTAGAGAAGCTGTTCTACCTTAAAATCAAGTAGCCACCACTTATTAATTAAGAATCAAGTTTCACCTTTTGTTTTTTGGATAGTCAGGACAAAATTTAGGCAGGATTCGTTCCTCCACTCCTGTTCTTGATCCTCCTCCCCATTCCTGTCTACAATATGGTGTCACGTATATTGGAATACATTTGTCTTTTACAGATTTTAGACATCTGTATCAAGAAGACAATATATCTATGCAACATGTCCCTAAATAGTCACAAGTACTGATAAAAGAATTTGGGTTACTTCAGTGTTTCTGTGCTTTCTGTGTCAAAAGCACAGGACTGTTTTTTCTGAGAGTTAATTCTAATTGACTTAACTTCACGAGTACCTAACACAAGTGTGTTGTCCTTAATAAATTTGTAAAAGATGATTCCAAATGCATCCATGATTTAAATTATTGTATGTTATCAATTTAATTTTACTTGTTCATGGTTTCAAATTCATTCACCTTAATTCGCTTTTACAAGTAAAAGTAACACAGTCAGAACAGAGTAGCTATAGAAATAAAAATTACATTTTTGATACTGCAGTTGACTGAATCCAAGAACATACCATGAAACACTAGTGGACTCCGCGTGAGCACTGGGCAGTTTCTGTCCCCTCCAAACAGATATATTGCAAATATGCTAATGAATATTTTCCTAGCTTACATCCAGCTATCACATAGTGTAGAATATTTTGAAAACTGGCTGGTGTTTAAGGATCATCTACTCCATGCCCAAGGGAGACACATCTCAACTAAGACAAAGTCAGGAGGCCAGTGTGGATGAGCAAGTAGCTCCTAAAAATACCTCAGACTCAAGAAGGAACCATACAGAGGGTAGAAGCTAAGTCATGTACCCTGGGAGGATTACAGAGAAGTTGTCCAGGCAGGTAGGGATCAGGTAAGGACAGAAAGATCTCAGTTAGAATTAAGTCTCACCAGGGATATAAAGAGCAATAAGAAAAGCTTCTGTAGGTATGTTGGGGATAAAAGGTCAACCAAGGAAAATGTAGGTCCTCTTCTAAAGGAAACGGGAGATCTAGCTTTACAGGATACTGAGAAGGCTGAGGTTCTCAATGATTTCTTTGCATCTTTGCATTCTTCTCTGGCAAGTGCTCCAGCCTCATTCCAAAGGCCATAGCAGGTGAGAGCAGGGACTGAAGAATGAATTACCTCCCACTGGAGGAGAAGAATAGGTTTACAACCATCTAAAGAACCTGAAGGTGCACAAGTCTATGGGGTTCACCCATAGGTCCTGAGGGAGCTGGTGGATGCAGCTGCTACTTACTTGAGAGGTCATGGCAGTCTGGTGAGGTTCCCACTGGTTGTAAAAAAAGTTAACATATCCCCTATTTTTAAAATGTGGAAAAAGCAAGACTTGGGGAACTATAGGCTAGTCAATCTCACCTCTCTGCCTGGCAAGATCATGGAAGAGATCTTCCTGAAAAATCTGTTGGGGTACATGGAAAATAAGGACGCAACTGGTGACAGCCAACATGGCTTCACTAAGGGCAAATCATGCCTGACCAATATGGTGGCCTTCTATGACAAGGCTACAGGGATGGTGGATAGTGGCAGAGCAAGTGACACAATCTACCTGGATTTGTGCAAGGCTTTGATGCTTTCCCACATGGCAAGATATGGATTTGGCAGATGAAACGCTTGATGGACGAGAGACCCAGAGAGCTGTGGCCAATGGCTCAGTGTCCAAGCAGATGTACGTGATCAGTGGTGTTCCTCAGGGGTCAGTGCTGGGACTGTTTAACATCTTTGTTGGAGATATGGACAGTGGGGTAGAGTGTAGCCTCAGCAAGTTTTCTAACAGTGCTAAGCTGTGTGGTGTGGTAGACACCTTAGAGGGAAGGCAGACCTAGGGGGACCTTGACAGGCTGGAGTGGTGGCCCCATGCCAACATAATAAAGTTCAACATGGAGAGATGCAAAGTCCTGCACCTGGACTGGCACAACCCCAGCCACAAATACAGGCAGGGACGTGAACAGCCCTGAGGAAAAGGACTTGGGGGTGGTAGTAGATGAGAAACTTAACATAAGCTGCTAGTGTGTGCTCAGAGCCCAGAAGGCCATCTGCAACCTGGGCTGCATCAAAAGAAGTATGGATAGCAGGGCAAGGGAGGTGATTCTGCCTCTTTGCTCTTGCACGATGGCTCCTGGAATACTGTGTACAGCTTTGGAGCCCCCAGCACAGGAAAGATACAGACCTGTTGGAGAGGGTCCAGAGAAGGGCCACAAAAATGGTGAGAGGGCTGGAGCACCTTTGCTATGAAGACAGGCTGAGAGAGTTAGGGCTAATGAGTCTGGAGAAAAGAAGGCTCCTGAGAGACCTCATAGCAGCGTTCCAGTACATGAAGGCACCTACAGGAAAACTGGGGTGGGGCTTTTCACCAGAGATGATAGTGATAGGGCAAGGGGTAATGGTTTTAAACTGAAAAAGAGTAGATTCAGCTTAGATATTAGGAAAAAATCCTTCACCATAGTACTATAATACTGGAATAGGTTGCCTTAAGATGTTGATGTTGCCCTTTCTCTGGAAGTGTTCAAGGCCAGGTTGAATCAGGTCTTGTGCAACCTGGTCTAGTGGAAAGTGTCTCTGCCAAAGCAAGGTGGTTGGATGTTGGTGATCTTTAAAGTCCCTTCCAACCATTCTATGATGCTAGGATTTTCTATCCTTGTAAACCAAAAAAATTGAAACAAGAGTGGGTGGGAGTGATAATTTTCAGTATTTTAATGATTGAATAGATAGTTTTGCTGTTGACCCACTGGAAGAACAGGTAACATTTTTCAGGGAGCATTGAATAGGAGTCGGATAGCTCTGCATTTATAGGGGAAGAAAACACCACACAAAAAATCCTACATAAGATGCAACTAGGATGTTCACTGTAGAGGAGAACAGCTGTGTAGAGCAGCTACTGTGCAGTAAATTCCCAGCCTGGCACTCTAACTTTCCTGTGTAGATAACCCCCAAAACTATTCAAGCAGGTCAATGAAGTGCCTGCTTTTATTGCCATTAATGTGAGTTACAGCTGTTTACAATTGCTGCAAGACAGTCTAAATGGAGAGAGCAAACATTAACAACATTAAAGGATGATCCTGCTATGAAATGTGTCTCTGCAAAAATGATATTTGAAGTTCAATGACTGTCATGTTTTCCAAGTTCCCAGTTCAAATATGTTTAGCTTAAAAATTAAAAAGTGTGCTCCATCTGCCAGCCCTGCATATTCAATTTTAAACTTGTGAGGTTAACGCTTTTTGTCTCCAACGTCACTCATGGTGAAGATTTCACCAAATAAATCCTTCTTACATTTCTGTTCATGTTATATGAATCAGAATACCACCTCTCTGTGTGTGCTATCCTGTGTAAAAAGGAATAAAAAAGAAAAAGAAGAATGTATCATTGTTACTTAAGTAAACAGACATGGCTCTTGACTAGCAAAGTCTAAATATTTTTCAGCAATTGTCACCTTTTAAAAGCAAAGCTTTTCAGATGTTTAGCCTGTTGCAAATTACTGTAACAAATCATTTACACTCATCTGTGTCAGCATCAAATTCTGGACCCCACCCCTATGCAGTCAAAAAAATCAGCTTCCATTCAGAGAAGCAACAACCCAACTTTTCAGTTTAGAATTCAAACAATCAGTATTAGGGCTATGTGTTGCATCTTGTCTTGCAGAAAATATAGGAACATTTATAGTTACTTCTGAAAATTGGAAAAATTAGGCTCTTTCACAATATTTTTATCTTTAAGGAAAAAACCTGTTCTTCACAGTAGGGAAGGAAATAAAAAATTGATGAAGAATCCTGATTTTTTTAACATATGTTTTCTTAATGTCATAAACAGCAGAGGTAATCCTGCCACAGGGAAGATTTGGAGATGACTGTGGAGTCAGTAGGATAATGGAAAAAGAAGCAGAATGTATTCATCAAGTCACTCAATGTCACTCTACAATATTCTTTATTTTCCTTTTCTTTTCAGAGAAATTTAAAAGGCCAACACTCCATAGAGTTTCATTTTACCTCCCTCTAATTAGCAATAACAGAAAAGTCTGAGATGCAAAAGAGTATGCAATTCTGATGAAAATAAATAAGAAGACAAAATTGACAAAAATAAAGTGCTTTTCACCAGGCAAGCCTTCGAGATGACATATTTTCTATTTCATGGCCTAACAGTGAAAACTAAGCTATAATAATGCAGAGGTATAATATGCACAAGTAAGTAAAAGCAACATTTGCAGTGGTGACACCAACTTTACTTTTAACTGAACAATTTATGCTGACATGACCATTACCTTTCTCCTGTACATACTCAAGAATAAGTGCTGATAACATCAGAAAGAGACAAACTGTGTGAGCAAATTATGAGAGGGAAGTAATGGTAAAATGTGCTGCTGACTCACATTAGGTGTAAAAGCTAATGCCCTCTGCTGACTGACAGATAAATTACCAGAGTTGTCTGGATTTTTCTGTACAAACTTGCATGTCTGGTTACCAAGCTTACTTGACACAGGAGTATAAAGAATGGAAAACTATTTTTCAGAGTACAGGAGGTACAAAAGCAGAGGTAACTTCCTTCATGATTTCTTTTTCTTTTTATATAATCTTATTTAAAGTCCCCTTGGAGGGAGACGGGCAGAAGCTAAAAACAAACAGGTCAACAAATCCCACTTTTTCTACCATGTTTAGAAAAATATTTCAGGACATTCAGTATGAATATTTGTTGAAATGAAAAAGAGCAATTCAACTTGCTGCACAGACTTTTTGCAAATAACGTGATGAGTTTGTTAGTTAGGAGGACAGAAAAAAAGACCTTTTCTTTTTTTTTTCTTTTTTTTTTTTTTTTTTTTTTAAATAGCATGAGGTGGAAGTGAATTTGAAACTGTTTTGAGTTAGTGTTGCAGGGTTTTGATAGTGGGGGGAGGGCACAGCGGTGGCTCTTTTGAGAAGCTGCTTGAAACTCCCCCAGGAGTGCAGGAGTGAAGTAATTTGGTCCCAGGGAAAAGGAAGGGGTAGGGCTAAGGTGTGTAGAATCTGTTTTTGTTTTCTCTTTGTTTTATTCTGATTTGATTAGCGATAAATTCCGTTTATTTTTTCCCAAATTGTCTGGTTTGCCCGTGACCATAGCTGGTGAATGAAAACCTTCCTGTCCTTGTTTCAATCTGCGAGCTTTTAGTTGGATTTTCTCCTCCCCATCCCAAAATGAAGGAAGAAGTGAGTGAGTGGGAGCTGGGTTGTTACCAGGTGGACCTAAATTGCAACAGAGGCTATGTAATCAAACCAAAAATCTGAGGTTGTTATAGTTCTGCATCCTGAAAAACAGGTAATGTAGAAGCTCTATAAATTCATCTCTGTTTAAGCTCCCATTACTTATTTGCATTTCAGTATCAAATATTCAAGTGCCCAAATCTACAGCCCAGAAACTGTTGGCATAATTTTTAAAATAATAATAATAATAATTTTTATTTTAAATAATACTTGAGAAATTCTTAAGTTGCTCACAGATATTAGGAAAATATAATGCATATAATATAATAATTCAGGATAGCATGACTCAATATGAATTATTAAATCAGAAGTGCTTGTCATTGATAATACAAAGGCTCCTTTGTTTGCAGCTGAGAAAGGTTCAAAACTAGGACTTTGTTTACTGTAGAAGTTTCTTGCTTCTTGACTTACAGTTTGTTAGCTGTTGTCTGAAGCAGTCTATTATCATCTAACATGCAGAATTTGGGAATAGGAGGGGATGTGGCATGGACTTCCATAGTTTCCAGTTGATTTGCTGGAATGTTGTTAGGGAACATCTCTGGCAATATTACTGAGATGAAGTTTTCCCTCAAAAATTATATTTTTGCAGATGCATTTAGAAAGGGATTGTAAGAAAGATATTCATATTTCTGTACCAACTTTCTAATATTTTCTTCCCTGGATGTTTCCGTAGGAACTGAGTTAAATCACAGAGTGAGAAGGGACAGGTGATAGGTTCCTCATTTTCATATTTTTTTTGTTACTGTTAAGCAGATTTGTAATGGCTTCAGGCAGGAGCCATTTATCTTATTTTAAGAAGGATATTTTTTAGTTCTTTAAGTAGTTAGTTATTTCAGGATATGTATTATTTGTACTCAAACCTAATTTATTATCTGTTTTTCTGGTGTCAGAAAGCAAAACACAAATAATAGAAATGATAAGATAAATAGATTCATAGAATCAGTTATTAAATACTGAAATTTACATACTGTATGGTAATTGGGTGTACTTATTAGCATTTGTAATACAGAAGTGGAATAAACAGGTAATGTTTGGTAGACAGGTGTTCTTGTCTGGAAATCCCGAAGGAAATATAAAATACTTTTCTATAAATTGTATATTTATAAAGTTACTTCAATTTCACTAGAGCTGTCTGTAAGGATAATTTTTGATTTTTTTTTTTTTTTTTTTTTTTTTGGTAAAAACAGCTTAATTAAAGGAAACAATGGCTGTAGGAGTTATAAATTTTTATTTTTAAATTTTTAGTAAAACTGTTGTCAAATGGCTTTGCCAACTAAAATTCTTCTGGTATTCAATAGAACTGGTGGAATTTCATAGTCAGCAGTAAGAAATATGATTTTGTGCTCTTAACTGTGATGAGTACATAAATTATAGAGGTTAAACACAGCCCATAGAGCCACAGCTCTTTCTCAGGGACTGAGAAAGAGGAGTTACATCTGATGTACTCAGCCTGCTGACACCTCACCCTCTTCACTTCCTTCTTACAATAAGGAGTCTAGCAAGAAATATTGGAGCTAAAGGTTCATGTAGATCAACTGTTGTTAAAAAGTATTAAAAAACCTCATGAAATAAAACTTTTATTTTGGGGAGGGATTTTCTTTTTTTTTTTTTCCTTTTTTTTTCTTTTTTTTTCTTTTTTTTTTTTTTGTGTTGGGTTTTTGTTGTTTTTTTTCTTGTCTCTAGTATTCTCATAGATATTTCAAGTAAGCAGAGAGTCGAAATAATAATTTTTTAAATATGTGATGTTAGTGTGTAGTGTGTGTTAGCCATGAGTGACCAGGATTTGATATTTAAAACTTGGATTACTTCAAAGAATTAAATAAATCATTTTTCTTTGGTAGAGCCCGATGTAGACCAAGCCCTGGGGGATGCATAGTCTAGAGGCAGGAGTACACTTTTAACATCCAGATTGCTCGGGATCTGGATGATACAGTCATCTGCTCAGGCTTCTATCCTCTATTTCTATCTTGCAGCATTCACAAGAATCCTGGCAATTAAGAGGTTAAAAAAATGCAACATGAGAGTTTGTTCTACAGGCCTTGGTGACAGCCAAACTCTAAAATTCAGAGGATGTCTCACCACTGTTGAGCAGAAAAAACTGAAAGCAAACACATCACTGGTTACTCCCATGGTGTTCTACCTATGATTACTCTATCATTACTAGAATTCACCACACCTTGAGAAGGTGGTGGAATCTGCACTTCTTAATGTAATGACGCATAAAAATTGTAAGTGGGGAGTTCCAGAAGTGGTCTTGAGAGTCCTCCTTAATAGGGATCCCAGTATCACAGTCACCTTCATTGCAAAACTGGACTAAAGAGAGTTTAGCAATTAGATCGAGCCTTTCCTTGCAAATGTTACTGAAGAACTTACTTCAGATTCTTTTTCCCATTCAAAGCCTGTCACTGCATCCCCTCTCTATGGTGAAAGGGAGGGATATAATGCCTGGGAATGCTTTAGAGGTGCAGATAGGCACTGACCATCACGGTCAAGTATGTGGAGTGGTGGCCAAAGAGTAGAGACCAGGGACACAGTAGTCTCATTCTTTTGTTTTGTGTCTGGTCAGAATCTTAGCTTGAAAACTTGGCAGAGTTGTTCCTGTGAAAAAGAAATCCATTATGCTGAGTTGTTTCTAACTGTTGATCTAGACAGCTCTGACTCATTCTGTTCTCATACATCCTGTGCATACACCCACCCTATATTGTCTCAGCACACCCATAACCTCACGGTCATGACAGTCATGTCTTTAACCCATTTTTACTATGCTTACTGCCTTGATACTGAAATACCAGAAGAACTTGTTACAGACTATTAAACAACTTCATTATACCACGTTAGACTATGGGAATTTTCTTGGAATGTGTAGAGTGACTCCTTGTGTCTTTCAGTGTTTTTTCGCTCCATTTTCAGGGCCAGGTGTTATTTCAAGTAATATTTTCTAGAATAAAATATAACTTTAGAAAGGTTAAAATGTGACTGGTCAGCTCCATTGGTTAAAGATGAACCTCATTTTCTTGTCATCTTTTAGTGCCAGGTGAACTTATGTTCAAACCATAGTCTTAATGAAGTAAATAGTGAAAACCTGTGGGCTTTTTAAGAGGTCTAGATGTAAAGTGCAGATATAAAATGTATAGTAAAAATATGTTATTTTAGAATGCTCTCATAGTATGAATACAAAATCTATACATTAATTTATACACAGATTATATCTATATAACAAATTTTGTGTCTCTGTGCTGTATGTGTCTCACATAAATCCATATGCATGGGTATGTATTTAATTCTATGTATATATACATACACATGATGGTTTTTGTTCCCCATTCCATAAAGGAGATGTTATAGGTCCTTAGATTATTAACTTAACAGACTGAAGTTCAGTCATAAATTCATCAGAAGAATTAAAGTACAAGTGAGAAGAATGATTTGTTGGATTTTATAAGAGTGCATTTGTCAGTTTTGAGAGTTTAAATAGTCTGTTTAGAGGTTGCTATTGAGTAGGGAAAGTTTGCTAAACAATCTGGTAAAACTGAACTTTCCTTTCTGACATCGTGCGATCTTGAAGTCCTTGGAAGGACTGTATTAAGTGACATCAGACCATACAACAATTGTAATTATTAGGTTCAGTGTTTCAGCCTTCACTGCAAGATTTCTGTAAAACTATTCTTTTGATGCTATTGCTAGAGAGCACCTGAAATTTAAAAGAGATCGAATTTGTTTCAGATTTTAAACTTGTAAAACTAAAATGGGTTTTCTTTGCTTGAACTTTGCTCAAGCCTAATAACCTTTACTCTCCAAGTAACTCAGGTGATCAGAGCAAGGCATTTCTGAAGTTGGACACTATTTCTTTGCTACAGAAATCACAGGTTTTTGCATAACTTTTAGAAGGATGACTGATGATGAGTTTCTTGTATCTTCCTAATCTTCCCCTGCAACCCAGCTTTTCCATTGAATTCTTTCTCATTCACTGTGGAAAACATCATTATTCTGCCTTTCTGTAGGCCTGCCATCTACATCCCATGTCCAGTTTCTCATGTCCAAAGCTTGCAGACTTTTTCTACAGAAGTGATCTAAAACAGTCCCATCCTTTCCTACACTAAAAATTTCCCAGAGTTTACTTACTCAAAGACTACAATTAAAAGACTGAAAGATTTTAAAAATTCATTACACCTCAAAACACATTTTTACTAAGTTTTCCAGAATGCTATTTTAGTTATTTTTACTGCCCTTTTACTGTGAGCACATGACCCGTGTCCTCAACTTTAGAAAGTTCCCACTTCTTTCTTACTTCAAAAGTTGTTTGCCTTTGTTTACAAGGTTTTTACAATTTTTTACTATCTTTTAAAATCTTTTACAATCTTCACCTTGAGTTTTACTTTGTCTTCCAGCTTGAGAGCCTGAGAGGCTGACTCCTCAGAGTGACATCCTCTGCCACTCATTTCTTTGATTTTCAAACCGTTCTTTCTGCTTTCACCCACAGCGCCCGTCATGCTTTAAAAGAGCTTGTGCAGGTACCATGAAACCTTCCTCTCATCCCTGCAGAGAACTTACTATGGCTGAGAGGTTTGCAGAAGCTGTTGATGACAAAGGTGCCCCAGAGTGCCCTGCCCTACAGGTTTCCCTATTGAATGCTATTGTTTAACTGCTTCTTTGTCTTTCCTTGTCAGTACCCTTGAGTTTCTTCTCATAAACCAGAAGTATGCACCATCTTTCTCTTCCATGCACAGCACTCAACACAGAGATCCTTAATCTTGAACTGGAATTCTTGGGGTCTCTAGTTGTAGAAATATTAAATGATTTCTTTAAAAAAATAGCTTGAACATGAGGGGAAAATTAACTCCTATGCTATGCCTAGCAAGCAGCAGTTTGATGAGATACATTGTGAATCACACAGCTATTGTTCCTGTGTCTTTCTCTTATCAAAGCTGTTCCTGAAGCAAACTGGGCAGATGCTGGTTTTTGACCTAAAAATAAAAAGTATCTTTTACGTTCCTGATTTTCCCAGTTAGTTGTAAGAGCCTCACAATGGTCTGCTTATCAGATTTACATTTCACAGACTAATGTGTTTGTCAGTTAAAGAAATAATCTTCCAAATTTGCCTTTTATAATAGTTTGTCAGTTT
Source organism: Heliangelus exortis (assembly GCF_036169615.1). Lineage (NCBI taxonomy): Eukaryota > Metazoa > Chordata > Aves > Apodiformes > Trochilidae > Heliangelus > Heliangelus exortis. The sequence continues at coordinate 125,432,699 of NC_092423.1, forward strand.
ATTCTTCTAAACATTTAGGACCACTGCATGTAACCCTGCAGCTCTAAAAGATAATGATTACAAGTGACAGTCTCAAATGATATATATCATCTTTATGTAATTTTTCATTTTATACAAATCTATATAAGCCTAAAAGCTATAAATTTTTCCTTTTAAATTGATATTGCTGAGTAAATAAACAAAAGTGTTTCTTATTCCATTGCAATTTTTTTTCCTTATTTTCTCTATTTTTTTTTTCTTATTAGAGGGGTCTGTGTGTATTGCAGGAATAGTTATAGCATATGCTATAAAAAACTTAAGCCTGGCATCTCAAATGTTGTTTTTCTTCCCAGACGTGTCTTCAACTTTAATGCTTCTGAAATTATGATTCTTCTTTATCACCACCTTCTCACTCTGCACACCTGAAAGAAACTCTTATGGGTTCTGCATTACCCCAGGAATGGAGAATTTGCTTTACCTGGGGATTAACTGTACTTGCATTACCAAGAAGTGAAACTGATCAACTGCTTCTAAATGAGGACTACTACACCACCAGACTGGTCCACTAGTATTCCAGTACACTGGTTTGTAGTAAATATTTTCAAAATCTGGGGGTTTTTTGAGGTCCAACAGGTTACAACAAAGGAATGAGATAATGGCAGAGTCAAGGTCTGTAGACCATAATAACTTTTACTGTTGTAGTAGCTGGGAATATGAACAAGCTTTCAAGCATCTTTCTCGGAAAGACAACCAGCAAACTGCAAGCTAGTAATGAAAAGATGAGTTCCAAAGTACTTTGGCTTTATCAGTGGGTTCAGCACACATTAAATATTTGAAATGAGCCTTTATCTTATGTTTCTGTTGTTAGGCCATTTCTGAGCCCTTCTTGAAACCAGAAGCAGAAACAAGACTGTTAAGCAGGAAGCAATATTTTTTTCCTGCAATTTCTTCACTAATCTGCAGTGATATTTAGTGGCTTCTGTGCTGAACAGGATTCACCTTCTTCTCATTACCACTCATCAGATCTGGTTTGTATTCTCAGTGCCTCTCACTCCATCACAGCCAGGGACAGATAAGGAAAGTCATCAACTGTGAGGCAGTTGATGGATCCAACAATTTCTCAGTCCAAAATTGTATGAGTTGAATAGATAAAGAGGCTTTTTCAGGCAAGGAGAGAAATGAGAAGGATGGATAAGACCTGAATCAGGAAGGGACATTCTTTGAGAAATGTTTGGAACAAAACAGAATGAGCAAAAAGGGGATGGAGGAAAAACTAATTCCATTGGAGAGAAGAAAAGGGAAGAAGAAAATCACAACAGTAAAAGATTTTGAAATCATTAAGACTGAAGGGGAGAGAATCTAACAGAAAGAAAAAAAAAAAAAAAAAAAAAAAAAGGAAAGAAAAGAAAGGCTGAAATGAATAGCAAAAGGGAAGTGTCTTCCTTTCCACATTTTTTTCTAAAATGCAAACCCAAAAATATATTGTTTCTCTTGGATATTTATGCCTTTATTTCTGGTCTGGACAAACTTTCAGCAGTTCCTGATGTTTCAACCCAAATGTCTACATTTGAAAAAATTGATAAGAATATCTGTTCATTTTAGTAATACACATTGGGCAGTTCACTGGATTTTGCTTGTTTTAAAGTATATGGTAAATTAGCATTTCCTCAACTTTCACATTATTGGTACTATCGAAAGAGAACCCCTTTACAACTAAAATTTTTCTGCCTTTGCCATGCAGATGTTAGGTGGCTGATGAATACAGGATCCCATAAGATGCAGTACATGCAAGGATTGCCCTGACAGAAACATATTATGTGTATTTGCATGCAGGAAGGGAAGCTGACACACAAGTGAGTGGAATAGATGTACACTGAGTAGGTAGCCTGTAAGCACTTTGTATAGTGTATGTCCCATGATGATGAAAAAACAGTATGCACCCTTTAGAATTGATCTGTGCATAAATTCTGCTCATTTGTTGGGGAAATATTAACACAGAGCAGCCTTCATGGAGATGTAGCCCAGGCTGCTTACATATCTAGAACTTCAAAGTGCTGGTGCATTTTTTTATTCTCCAGACTGAACATACATATATAAGGAAATTTGCAGGTGTGTGCCCATGTAGAAACCTGTCCAGGGATGTATATTTAGTCCCAAATGTGATGATCTGGAATGAGAAATCAAATTGCAGTTGAATGATAGAATTCTTTTTTATAGCATTCATCTACAGGATAGCACTTAGATATAGTTGCAACTGTCTGAACCTGTATTTAACATGGGAATGGTTGATAAAAGTAGAAAAGAGAATTGTGACTTAAAACCATTCTGGACCCAAACACCTCTATTTTCTGCTTCCTGCTTTGTTTCTCTCCTGCCTCCTATAAAGCCTTTCTCTGTACCCAGCCTATATCCAGAATGTGGAAAATGTATCAAGATAACAGGACTGCTGTGCTGAGGTGGAGCTCTAATTTTATAGCATACATCTGAGAATTGTCTGAGGGCTTTTATAATGTTAGTTTTACATATGTTTTGGGTTGATTTCTTTAAAATGTATTTTAAATAGAAAGATAGTTTTCCATGCCACTGTGCTGTACAATATACTCTTAGCTCAGGAGAAGACATGTAAGATTTGGAGACTGAAAAAGAACAGCACTCAACAATTTGCTTCAACCTGAGAGCAATTCTGTGATTCTTCTGCTCTTAAATTCCTTATATAATTTTTTCACTATGTAGAAAGTAGAGGTTCAGAAGATGTGGCCTGATTTTTTCCCTTTTGTTTGACTAAGCATAACAGATTATGGTGAGAAATTGTATCAAGGAGCTGAACACCTCAACACAGGAGCAATATGGTACATAATAGTTTTCTTTAATGAGTACCTGTAAAGCACAGGATTTGCAGATCAAGAGCTCTCCTTCTTTTGTTCACCTAAACATTTTATGTCTCTTCGTTCACTGCTGAAAATTTGAATACCTTTTTTTTCACTTTTATAGGTGTAACAGGGCATTTTTGTAATTATTCCCATTTGATATGAACTAAGCTGAAGTTTATTTCCATATAACCTTGTGGGCCCTGCTCTTTGTGTTGTAGCAAGTGAAAATCGTGGTGAAAAACATCCATCAGAAAAAAATCCCTTTTTTGCTTTGTGTCTCTAATTTGCTTTGTACCTACAAAGTCCACAAATTCTTTTGCTGTACAGGAAAACAGTGTGATGCTGACAGCTGAATCCCCCAGCAATGTCAATCAACAAGGCCCTAGGCTAAATAAAATCAGAGTAGTACACATTTTTTTCACTTCCACTCCAAGCCATTAGTTTCCAAATAACCCGTCTTTATACCTGTTTAATATTTCTTTCTCTAATGCCTGGACAATTTATCTTGCATTTCAAAGTCCTGCAATGTTCTATGAAAGCTCTTCCTAACAAGACCCTCAGGAAAAATACCAGTAAGATGAAATTGCAGGGTCTCAGTTGTTCTTGGTGCTGTTCATAAGTTTTTCGACAGAATAGATTTTCATGGGAAAAATCCTGATTCAACAGAATTGAAATTATTAATATTAACAGAATGGAAACCTTCTTCCTTAGGAGACAACATTACCTCTCTGAAATTCCATTTCCTCAATCTGAACACCGGGTGCAGGCTTGGTAAAGTCCAATCTTCTTTTACACCAATTTTCCTTTATTTTAGGTCCCAATAGGAAACTCAGAGCTTCTCAACATCACACTTACCACTTGACTAATTTTACCAGTTACCTCCCTGGAGGGCTTAAAGGCTTCCCTGGTTAATCAGATGACCTGATAACCAATTATTGTTACTGCTGGCTCAAGAGGTTACTGACAAGCCAAGGGAACCAATCAACCTGGATGCTCATGACTTCATTTTAGTTTCAAAATTTCCTCACTTTTGTGAACTCCTTTCCCATGAAAAGTACTGCTTCTCATCCAATTGTAGTTTTCAATTTCATCTCTCAAGAACTCAAATACACACATTTTCAAATAAAACAATTTCCAACTTTTCTCAACAATCTTTCTTTTATGTAATAGTAGCAAACATGAAATCTATGTCTTCATTCACATGTGGCTCTCCTTTCAATATTTAACTCTTTTCTCTCCTTAGTTAACAAGGTAACCCTTTTCTCTGTCTTTTTACATTTTGCTACATCAAGTGTCTGCAATTTCTCCGTCTTCACTCTCTTACTAGGAGGGAGGTCCTTTCAATAACTTTCCCCATTTTGAAATTGATTTATACATTGGAGTTTCAGAACACCACTATTTTTTATTCAGATCTTGATAGGCCATAAGTGCAGATACAAGATTTTCAGCTTTTACCCAAAGTTAATTTCCTTTTATCAGGCTGCATGCTTATCCGAGCTCAGTATCTCTCATTACAGTCTGATTTTGACTTGCAGACATCTTCTGCCACGACCCAAGTGAATTTCCAGTGTGAACTGGGACACAGAACTGCATTCAGTTGGTGGCATTGGGCCTTAGCTGCTAAACAAGCAGAACTCATTAAGTCCTGCACAGTCATGCACTGCTCCACTGCCTGTCTGCCTTCTGAGAAAGCTCTAAAATTGTAACATGTATTGGTTGCAGTTTTTTATAGAAAGACTTAATTTCTAACAAAAGTTTGTTTACAATCATCAGAACATTGAGAAGACAGTGGTCTAGCCATGGTGATGTTCCAAATCTTTGTAAACCCTGTCTAGGTTAAGCTTCCACTTTATCACTGCTAAATATAATTTTGTTTTATAAAATAACCATCAAGTCTGCCAGTTGAGTGCTTGACTATTATATATTCAAGTCTGTGATAACTTCTCTAGATTTGCTATAGCTTAAAGATTGTTATGGTACTTTATCAGAACTCTTAAAGAATTCTTATTCCATATCTATGTGTGCAAAGTGAACTGGAAGAATATAGTAACTTATATTCAGATGATATGAGCCCCAAGGAGTGTGGTGAGTCTCCAGCATTTCTTCAGAATTAGCTCCATGTTATTTCTTTACTGTTTACTGAAACTCTTGTCTTTCTCATCTCATCCAGTAATACCTCTGTGTTGAATTCGTTGTTTCTTATTATTTAAGTTTTAAAAAACTTGGTAAGTACTTAATCTAGCTATTTGTTAGGAATAATTATCACATTCTTTCTTTCACCTTTTCCCAGAGAAATGTCAGGGTGCTGCACAGGCTGATGATTCCCTGGGAGCCATGTCTGGAGAACCCTGGGGCAGCAGGGCAGGACCTTGAAGCTGGGTTGCATCACACTGCCCCAGCAAGGAGGCACCTGAACATCCCTAGACCAGAGCATCAGGCACCTCCATGGGAACCAGTCTGGGTCAAGGGCAGCTGGTGGATCAGGCAGGTGGGGAAGAACCAGGGTCATAGAGAGCCACAGAATGGCCAAGCAGGGCCATGGTGATGTTAGTGACCTCAGGGCCCTGAAGACTAATTTGTGATTGAGTTATACCCTTTCATTTGCCAGTATCATTATGGTAACATGAGTGTTCCTAAATGAACACCATGTACCAAGATTAGTCACTTCACGTCACAGCAGCTCAATATCTTTTCATGTTCTTCACAAAAATGCGGCAGGTCTATGTTACATGTGAGCTGAAAATACTGAAATACAATGCTGAATTTGAAACTAATGGGGATATTCTTGCATGCTACATCTCCAGAGTTTTCTTTTAAGTATATTTTGGATTATTCTCCTCCAGAGATTGTTTTTTGACAGAGCTCATTTTTTCCTCTGTTTACTCTTTCTCTCAAATTGAATTTCTTAAGGCATTTTACTCAGGAGACCTTGAGGATATACAGGAAGTACAATAGAGAAATTATAATTAGTTAGACATATATTTTGCTTTTTAGTTGATGACACTGAAACTTTAATCTAGGAAAAGCTGGTGGAGAAAGATATTTAAATTAATAGCAATTCCACTGAAAACTGAGGAGTATAGACAAGTTATGTATCACATCCAGCTCAGCTGAGACCAAATGCAGAAAGACACAGATTATACAGTGTGACAGTACATTCTGTAAGCCTGAATTTTCTGAGGACAGCAGAAAAACCATGATGGCTGGAACACAAAGCTAGGCTAACAGGTTGTTTCTGTTTGCTATCCTCAGACGTAGGCCACAGATACATCATCTGCCCAGTTCAAGTTTCCATCACCCTGTCTGTAGAACATTTTCTCATCTTCATAGAGCATTTGTAAAGGATGTAAAGTATTCATAGATCCCCAGCTGAAAGATGAAAAAATGCAGGCTTTAGTGATGCTGTATCCAAGTACACACCAAAATATCCACAAACGTTCAGCAGAAAAGCTTTGAACACTGGACATCTTTAAACATGTGCAGGAAAGAAGCTGCTTAAGAAAATGTTGAGAAGCTAGGGTGATGAATGAAGCATAAAGCTGCAGATAGCTGAAAATTATATCCTTACAAAATCTGCTTTGCATAAGGTAGACGAGTTACATGTGAGAAGAAGAAAAGCTGTATTGTTTTACAATTACAGGATTTAGAAAATAATTCATAAAATGCAAATCATGTGCAGATTCAAGTTAGGCTGCATCTGTGGAAAGTAATCTATCTGGTTCTGTACCCCTTCCTTATTATGCAGTGGTGAATCTGAATTTATTCATTCCCCACAGACATAATAAAATGCCTCTTAACAAGTATATGATGAAAATTATTTGTCTGCCTGGCTTTCAGTGAGATACCATTGTGTCTGCATATTAGGTCCCCACTGATTTTTCAGGATGGCATATATATTAAACCTGTCATAATCATTTAAGAAAACTTAAATGTTTCAAACACATGCTGTGAAGTCCAAAGAATTCAAGGAGTATGCCTTTGATGCCTCCTTGCTAAAAGTGAGAAGAGAGCCAGGTGGAGACAAGCCCAAAAGGTCAGGAGGATCTGCCAACATTTCCTAGCAACTGAAAGCAGATGAATGGAAGGGCCAGTCGTTGCATGCCCTTCAGTTAACGTGGTAATGTGCAGCTTTTTTGTTATAATTCAGCCTAAGATGGAGCTATTAAATGTTGCAGTATCTAGCAATGAATTCTCTTGGAAATCTGGGTGAAGATGCCCAGACAAGCAAAAGGAAAAGCAAAGTATAATAGAAGGAGACTAAGGAGGTTCATGGTTAATTTAGGAACAGAGACTTCTTTGGGATGCTGCGTGCTGATAATTTCTCCATTAGCACCACATATGTAGGAAAATAATGGCCAGGTTAAGAAGCAGATGGTACTTAAAGTGTGGTTTTGTGGGGTGTTTTGCTTTCATATTTTATCTCAGTCTGAACTGAAATCTGGAAATACTAGTGAAGTCTAGACTGGTAGGAAAGGGAGGGAGAAATCTCTCCTCCTTCTGTGTTCTTCTGGATGAAACTTTAACACAGCTCAAAAAGCACATCAGTTAAATCCACATGTACTGCTGTGATTGTTCCCAGACAAATTCCTAGGCCTTGCAATAGCAGTCTAATTCTTTCTACCTGAACAAGAGCCTATTCTCACCAGAAGGATGCCCTCTTTGAACACAGGCATGTCAAAATAGCTTCCTTTTTCTACATGATAAACTTTGTTCTACATCTAGCCTGCTGATTTCAGACACCCGTAGGGCATTTGAACTGTATACTGATGAAACAAATCTAGGCAGCAGGGGAATCACTCACAATTTCAGTGAAGGTAATGGACATGTGGATGGATGCCCTTTCGTAACAGCACATGCAAACTAAGATATTACTCATTGGATAGAGACAATGTAAATTATTCATATGATGCAAACTCTTACTGAGCAGTGAATACCCCACAGAAAAGATCTAATGTGCCCATCAGTGGTTTCCATTTCATAAGGTTTTATCTCTTAACTTCTGTTTTCCTTTCCTTATCAATAGAAAGTACCAGAATTTTCTGACTGAACTATGATTGAAAACTAAAACTAAGGTTTACCTAATTGACACATTTTATCATGGCATATTAATCTCTTCTATCAGAAAAAAAAATCTGCACATTTTCTATGAAAACCATACACTTAATAAGAAAAACTCTGTAGTCAAAAAGACCCATTTGTTCGTCACTCATGCTGAATGCTAATTGGCAATATCTGAAAAATACTGAATCTGAGTGTGTTATCTTTACTAATAACATTATGTAGCTCTGAAGCTCAGACATCCTCAGATAGTGTCCTCATGGAAATGTGTTTTGGCCTCCAAGGATTAATACAGAGTTATAGTGGACAAATGACAAATTGCAATGGATGTATCTTGCACTTGATGTGTTTCACTTATAACTTCTTTCCTATACTTAAATATAGCCACGTATATTCAAGTAATAAAAGAATTATAAATAAAAAGTTAATATCCAATAATTCTGAAGGGGAAATTTCCTTCTACTTCAGGGAAAGCAACTATGCTTACCTGAACATCAGTAAAGATTCAGTTAATTTATAACTATATGTTATGAATTTTGCACTTCTGTGGGAAACACTCAAGTTGGGAAATGGTGGAGCAGGATAGCTTGTTTGATTTTTTTTCGCAACTTTACTCTGTGTACATATTGTAGCTCTTTATCACATAATCACTTAGTAAACTTTCACAGAAATTGGGCCTCATCCAGGAAGAATAGTGACTGAGGCATGGAATGAATCACAGTTTTATAACAGCTAAAGTTATTAGCCAAAGGACTGGTGCTTTGTTAGAAAACTGGGACATGTGTAATCCACAAAGAAGGGACTGGTGGTTATAGAAGTGTTCTGGGATGTGGATGCTAAATTCCAGCATTTTCTCAAGTAACTGATGGGTATTTCTCATTTTCATGCAACTGTCCCTCTGAAATGGATTAAATCAGTTGATACAGTCTTATAAAAGATAAATCGATTGATCTTTGTGGAATATTCCTTTGAGTGAATATACAGTGCAGAAGCCCAGCTGGAAGTGAATAGTTCTGTATTTAGTGCAGAAGCTTGCATGGAGAGCTGTAAATATTACATGAAAGTACACCTTGACTGAGGATAAGGAAACTTTTTTTAATACTGTAATTGCCCATTCAGTGCCACTATTCATTGTGTGCTCTGCGTGCAGCAGAAGTTCTGTGGAAAGAGCAATATGCAGTCAGAAACTTGAAATCTGTGTTAGTAAACACAGGGAGAATTAAAGTTGACCAGATCATCTGACTGAAGTTGACTCACATCCACCCACCACACATTACAAGGAAAGCAAACATATGCTTCTTTGAACTCATGCATATAAAATATCTTTACTGTTCTCTTATATAATTGGCTTCACAATCTGCCAAGCAGCATAGTAAATTTTTTTTGCCCCTTTAGCAGGTTTCATAAGTGAAAAAACAAAGATTCTCCTCACAAAAGATTGAAGTTTGTATTCAGAATTTTGTATGATCTCAATGTCCTCTCAAATGGTACTAAACTTCGCTGTCTGTAACAGACACCTTACATGTCAGTTTCATTCATTTCAGCATCACATTTGAGGGTTTTTTTTGCAGTCATACGATACTGACAGATATACAGGTTTTCCTCTTTTGCCTCATCACTAGGCAAGAGGTTAATGCCTCTGCATTTAACAAAAATTCTTAATTCCTATATGTATGGATTTGCAAATTTTTTTCAGGTTTCTTTCCATCTCTATTACTTCAGTCTTGATGAATCTTCTTTCCTCCTTCTACAACATCCTTATTCTCTTTCATGTTTTGTTAGTCCTATAGGGCTTCCTATTCCTTTGCATACAGGTCCTGCTGACCAATGAATAGGTTATTTCATACTATGCAGTTCTTAAACAAACTCTGTATGAATCAATATGTTCTAATATTTCTATTTTCTTTTCCAAAATTAAAATCCATCTTTTGCCTATATATACTGTATGCAGCATATCTTATTTGATTTCATAGAATATGGAATGGTTTGGGTTAGAACGGACCTTAAAAATCGTCTCTTTCCAACCCTTTTGCATGGGCAGGGACAAATCCCACTCAACCAGGCTGCTCAAAGCCCCATCCAGCCTGTCCTTGAACACTGCCAGGGATGAGGCATCCACAGATTTCCTAAGGAGAACATGTACTATTGTCTCATCACCCTCACAAGGAAGAATTCATTCCTAATATCTAATCTTAATATACCCCATTTCAGTTTAAAACTATTAACCCTTGTCCTATCCCTATATGCCCTTGTAAAAAGTCCCTCCCCAGCTTTTCTGTAGGCCCTTTTCAGGTACTGAAAAGCTGCTATGTAATCTCATTGGAGCCTCCTATTTTCCATCTGGACAACCCCAACTCTCAGCCTGTCTTCACAGGAGAGGTGCTTCAGCCCTTGGATCATCTTCATAGTCCTCCTCTGGACCTGCTCCCATGTCTTTGCTGTGTTGGGGGCTTCAGAACTGGGCACAGTACTGCATGCAGGTGGGGTCTTAGAAGAGTAGAGGGGCAGATTCATCTCCCAGTTTCCTTGAAAGTAACATTGACAGAAAGAGAACAGAAAAAACCCACCAAAACAACACAGGTATGATTCTGGTGGGTTCGGTGACTTTCTTTGCTGACTCTAATGTTGCCTTCATTTTATCAACTGTAATGTTTTGGTTGAAGTGGCCAATGTGCTGTAGGGACATCCTGTCCTTTTAGATGGCATTTAATTTTCAGTTGTGTAAAGATGTTTTACCTCTTACATATTGTTCTACAATTGCCTTACGACATCCATTCTCAATGCCGTTTATGGTGAAGCAATGCCTACCTCCCCTATGTCTTTTTTACACTGTAAAATATATGTATTGAATTCTGTCCTCTGCATGTGATTTGCATTTTAATAAATACAGATCAGTTAATTTTATATTTCTGTAAAAGTCAGAATTTAAATCTGATATTGAGATTCTGATAAACATACTTATAGGTGCAATCATGTCACCTTCCCATACTGTATTTTCACTTGTCCTAAGAATTTGCTGTACTTGCTTTCTTGTTTAAAAATACATTTGTAAGATACAGTCATTATACTACATTGCCTTATTTAATCACACTCTATTGTTTTTATATGTCATTTTTGAGCTATAGTTGCTATGCCTGACTGTGAAAATTCTGTTCAGATAGGCTCACAGACACAGAGGTTAAGTTGTGAAAATATATTTTGACAAAATCTCTGTGAAATAGAATGTCACTTTCTTCTCTTCACTATGTAGAAGACCAAACTTGTATCTTTGTTGTCATTTCAAGAAATAAAACTGTATCAGTCTTTTAAAATAGCTTTAAAATAGCTGAGTAAATTATAAAATAATTTCATGTCAAGGATTCATTCTCCTCTCCACAGGAAAATTGACAGAGAAGAAATCTTAGTTAAGATTTTTGATAGTTTTACTCATTTCCTGAAAGACACTAGAAAACATGTACTTTGTTTCTTTGTCTTTTTGTAAAATCCTGAATCGTATAGATTCAACCTTGAAGATGTTTTTGCAATGGAATATTAAATACAGACTGGTCAGCTTTGATTCTGTCTTTAATAGTAAATATTTTTATGGTATCAGGAAAAGGTGGGTCACTCAGTCACTATGAACCAAAGAGCAAATTGCTAGAGTGGTTTATGACACTAAAAACCTAAAGAATTTTGTTACCATCTCTCTTCAGAGCTCACTTGCAGCAAAATGGACATGAAGGACACAGATATTCAGCAGTTTCAGTGTTTCAGTGCAAAGCCCAGCAGTTTAAATTAGGCTTTTCTGAGCAGTCAGTTGAGGCAAACTGTTGGATACTGCTGTTATGGAAAACTATTTACACCTTCATTCTGTGAAAGTGCATGAATGGGATGACATAATGAAATCTGAATCTCTGCAATTTCATACTGTATTTATAGCTTATGCCATATCTGCTTTAAAAGTACCTTGATTTAGATTTTTTTTGCTGAGACATAGGTAGTTATAAGAGGGGTTAAATGGGACTTATGTATCTACCATACATCAGCTGCTGGGCAATTATTTATTGAGATACTACGAGTTGATTGGTGTGTATGAAGGCTCTGTTTCTGTACCTGAAAAACAGGGATACTCTTTCCTTTCAGCTCTCATGAGGACACTCTAAGGATTAAAGTTTGCTCACTGCTTCAAAATGTAAACTGCTACATAAAATGAATCAAGCACTAAAATGATGCCACCCTTTGGATAAGATAAGTGAACACGTTCAGTATGCCAGAGAAAGCAAAGCAGTCATGCACAATATGAATAGTTCCTCTCCCAGACGTGGAAGTATGGTGTGGATCTCTAAATACCAGAAAGCTGACAAAAGGGACAAATCTCTAAAGCATGAGAAAATAAACAAGAGACACAGTACAGTAATATCTTTTGTCTAGTTAGCTGTATGTGTCCCTAACGTGCTGGTGTGTTGCGTATCTATGCAGCTGGATAAATTTTTTTGTGAATTTGTTGTTGAAAAATCACCTGACAGACAGTTTGATATTGCTGTGGAAGTGAATTCAACTCTACAGTCATTCTGTGAACAGCAAGACTTATTTGTCATTTATCAAAGTTTAATGTATGCAGTCCATTTTGCTAGGAGCAATAGCGAGCAAAAGGGAGTGAGGAAAAAGGGAATAGTGTAGGAGACCACAGTTTATGCTTTTGACAGTGTCCCAGCTTCACTCTGCTTGCTCTGTTTAAAAAAAAAATAAATAAATATATATATATATCAAAGAATTTCAATGTCCTTTGAGAGTTGCCCAGCAAGTGCTGTTTGATGCCAAGCTTTTGTGCTGCTCAAGCAGCAGTCTGTTCTGTGCACTACCTGGTCTCTCATTATCTCTCATCTGTCAAACCTGCTGCTGTGAAAAGAGCTGGGGTGGAGGTCAACTTGTAAAGTAGCAGCAGCAGAAGTGGAGAGATGTGCACTCCTCTTTGGTGAGGTTGTTGTCAATTCATCTTTAATGCAGTTAATCCACTCCCCTGGACTAGATAAGTGCTGAATGTTTTTTCCATCCTTTGCACTCTGACCATAGGAGATGCTAAAGGAAACTTCCATTGGCTCTGGGACCTTATTGGGACCCTGTGACTGAAGGGTGACAAATGGAAGTTGTTGGTCCTTTTGGAAAATTCGGAAAAGTTAGGCTGCAAAGCAACTTTAGTTTACAAGATTCAAGAAAAAAAAAAAGATCTGACAAAAACATATTTGATACTTGTCATGTTCTGCTAATGTAGATTCATATGCTGGCATTAAACTCATATTGCCAAATTACAGAAAGAAAGGTCTCTGCATATCAAATAATCAGTTCCTATCTACAAGGTTAAAATATTTTCTTTTCCACAGAGCGTATGCCACTGTCTGCTGTCAAAGTGTTGCTCTGTCCCACTGGAGGACACCTAGAAGTAAATTTGTTTTAAAATAACAAGTGTCACATAAGTTTGTCATTGTCACATAAGTCCAGTTCTTGCTCCCTCAGTGAGATTTTTGAGGATCAATAAATATCTATTTGAAGCCTCCTACAAATTTTAAGTCAAAGACTCAAATATCCCCAATAGTCTGGGGCTTGATTTTTTCATAATTAACCTTTATAGGTTTGGAGGTTTTTCTACTTTTCTGCTTGGTCTCTTGGTCAAGGTTTTTTTTGTTGTTGTTGTTGTTGTTGTTGGTTTTGGGTTTTGGGGTTTTTTTTTGTTTGTTTTGTGTTTTTTTCTGTAAATAACTGAAGTGTAACTATTAATGAGAGCTAGTGACACAGTGAGACTGAGAATTTCTACTGACAACTGTGAATTTTTGCTGAAAAAAAAATTAACCACTTGAAAAACTGAAAAATACTTTAAATTTTTGGAAAAAAACAGAATAAGTTTGATTTTCAAGTGCTCAGTCAGAACATCATAAAATTGAGAGCTTCCTGTTGGTATTCTCTGGTACAGAGAGCTTGTTAACAATCTACTCAGATCTTTTTTGGTTAAATTTTTTTCACAGTTGTAATGCTGAATTAGTGAAACAAAATTACTTATCAATTTTGTTTTGATTTCACTAAATTCTTCAAGACAATGTTGTGTAAACAAGGGTTTTATTTTATCAGGGACCTTGATTTAGCCTATATAGAAAGTTCAGCCTTGACTGAATATTTGGCCTATGTGAGTAATATTTTCCCACTACATATTAAATAGAAAACTAAGTGATAGGTTTTGGTACCAGGCTTGTTGTACAACACATAACGGGGAACCAAGCAATGCTACATAGAAATACTTTCTTTGTCTAAAGGTCACAATGGTTCGAGGTGGCATGTGAAAACAATTCAGCCTTCTTTAGTTTGCACTTTGGCTGACTATATGATAAAGTGTATATTATTTCTAACTTCTTAAAAGATTAAGGAATCATTATGCCTCCTGTTTTCTCACAATATTTGGTAGCCCCCGACTGCTGGTTGAAATTTCAGTATCATGTTTGTATAAAATTTGCTGACAAAGTAAAACAAAGTTTTAAATAAATATTGCTTTTTGTAATGGTGCCATTTGGTGAATCTGTACTTAAGGTTTAGGTAAGAATTATATCCTACTACAAAATGTCTGTTTCTGTTTCTTTTTATTCTTTTCAACGAAAATAGTGAAATCTTCATGTACCACTTTTATTAACTATTAAGGTAACATACCATAAAGTAGTGGGGAAAAAAAGGAACTGGCATTGAGTGCTAAGAAAGAAAAAAAACCTGGCACACTTGTTAATTTGATGAATGTGAGAGAAAACAGGAGACTTTGCTGAGAGGAAAGAATTGGGCCTTGCTTCCATACAAGCACCTTTTATGGCTTTAGACAGAGACAAACCATAGCACGTCTCACGTAGATGGTGTGAATGCTTCATGGAGATAGGAGGCCCATTTGGCCTGTTCCCCTGGTTTTAGTGATTAATATTTTCAGGCTATGAGCCTGATCACAGCCTGGCAGAAGGCACAGTTTCTGTTCCAGTTGAGGCTGGGAAAAGGGGTTCTTCTGGGGAATACTGCCTTCAGTCCTGACACCACCACCTGCCCCTAAAGCTGTCTGTGCCAGGCTTGGGATCAGGTAGGGGCTGTGGCTCTTCCACTGTTAAGGCTCAGAGTTGGTGGTTGAGGTGAAACACTTTTTATTTAAACTTTTTTTTTGTAAAGAGCCACAATCTTTAACATATTTTACAAAGTTATCATAGTGCCAAGTAAAGATTGCCCCAAAAGATTTCTTGGACCCAGGAAAGATTTTGTGAGCAAAGGTCCACAGACAAATTGGACCAGAGAAAGTTGCTGCAAAATGCTTTCACTTGGGATATAGATAATAAGGCACTCAGCTTCTTCTCCTCAAAATAAGGATTATAATCTAAAATATTTATATATGCCATGAGTACCAGTCCCTCTGAAATTGGCCCTCTCTCCCTATACCTCACTAAAATTCTTGGAAGCCTATTTTGTTCACATCAGGAACTAAAAAATAATGCCAGAAGTCTGACATTTATCATAAAATGGAAATCTTGTTTTCCATCCAGCCGTATTAAATACTTCAGGGAAAAGAGACAAAAGGCATTCATCTTTATTTTTTGTGTATAAATTGAGAATGACGTACATTAAAGAACTATTTTTCTGGAGACTTCTATGGGCTTTGGAGTGGTCAAGATACACAGCTAATCTTGTCTGGAATCATTGCCCACAGAAAAACTGAGACAGTTAATAAAATCACTTTATCATTTATTTTATATAACTGAAGACTTCTGTTATCACAGTGAGCTCTTTCTGAAGTTCTGAAGTATATAACACATTCTGGAAAATATTGAGATAGAATAAAACAATCTGGATCCTTCAAAATCAATGCAGTTGCAGCATTTTGTACCAAGTCAGTAGCTTTCTCCTGTGCCTAATGGGTCTTATTTTAGTCTGAGTTTTTGGTATATCACTAAGTTCAGGTGCGGTGGGGTACTCTTCACAGAGTATGATGGCAGCAAAGTTTGAGCAAATAGTTTTGTGTTAGAGAGAGAATCAGAGGACAGCTTCACAAATATCCCAGGGCAGCATAAAAAGCAGAGTCTGTATGCTGATGTACAATCTTAGGTGTTCATGAAACAAAAATAAAACACAAGTGAGAATCAAATATATTTGGTCTTCTTCTCATTCCTCTAAATCAGCTGGGTCCTTTTTTTATTTCAATATTTTCTTCTGGAGATTTCTGTTGCTCAAGAAGATAACAAAGAATCATGTCTGTGGTATTTTGAAGCCCAGCAATACCCCTGTGTATGCATGAGAGTTATAAGTACTGTCAGA